>NC_045960.1:111726415-112026415 GCF_010909765.2 Amblyraja radiata | reverse complement strand
CTGGGCTTCCTTGCCCCTGGACTTGCCTCGTCAGCAAGCTGTTGCTACCGTGACTATTGACCTCGTCGGCACTTTCGCAACCCAAAAGAGTGGTAATAAAATATAATCTTGAAACCTTGAAGATTAGGGAGGAAGTGTGGTAGCACTTGAGTTTGATATCTTTTGCCTGACCAAGCAACTCCAGCTGAGTTGAATCACAAGAGCAGTAAAATGGATGAGGTTTGACTTTGGCCAACGTACAAATTTAGATGATGTCAGCGCATGGGACCAATATCAAGTCAGCATTTTCTCCTCTAATATCCAACGTTTCCTCTCCTCTCCTACCTTCTGCAGTTGTACAGGGCCCTAGTGAGACCACACCTGGAGTATTGTGTGCAGTTTTGGTCCCCTCATTTGAGGAAGGATATTCTTACTATTGAGGGAGTGCAGCGTAGGTTTACAAGGTTAATTCCCGGGATGGTGGGACTGTCATATGCTGAGAGAATGGAGCGGCTGGGCTTGTACACTCTGGAGTTTAGAAGGATGAGAGGGGATCTCATTGAAACATATAAGATTGTTAAGGGCTTGGACACGCTGGAGGCAGGAAACATGTTCCCAATGTTGGGGGAGTCCAGAACCAGGGGCCACACAGTTTAAGAATAAGGAGTAAACCATTTAGAACGGAGACGAGGAAACACTTTTTCTCACAGAGAGTGGTGAGTCTGTGGAATTCTCTGCCTCAGAGGGCAGTGGAGGCAGGTTCTCTGGATGCTTTCAAGAGAGAGCTAGATAGGGCTCTTAAAAATAGCGGAGTCTGGGGATATGGAGAGAAGGCAGGAACGGGGTACTGATTGGGGATGATCAGCCATGATCACATTGAATGGCGGTGCTGGCTCGAAGGGCCGAATGGCCTACTCCTGCACCTATTGTCTATTGTCTAATTTACAATTTTAAATTAAGATGACTTTTGTCTAAGAAAGAACTGCAGATGCTGGAATGTCTGAAGAAGGGTCTCGACCCGAAACGTCACCTATTCCTTCGCTCCATCGATGCTGCCTCACCCGCTGAGTTCCTCCAGCATTTTTGTCTACCTTAAATTAAGATGAAGTCAGTGCGCTAATACGACCAGGGACTTGTGTCTCCCTGGTGTGACGTCTCTTGAGTAGCTACGCTGGCACCCGGGGACTGTGATCCGTCTCGTCAGCAACTGCACAGCCCCAGCCTCTATTTTTAAAAGCCGTTTCTAAAATAGTCAGTGGAGAATGTTTGCCTTCTTTCCCCCCCATCAACATGTGTGGGTGTCTATTGGAGATGCTGCTCGACCCGCTGAGTTACTCCAGCACTCTGTGCCTATCTATTAGTCGCCTGCCTTATGCACATGCGCCAAAGTTTCAGCCGCTGAGGCCTCCAGCCAACGACTCTTGCAACACCCACTTAGACAAAAAAATATGGTAGACAAAAATGCTGGAGAAACTCAGCGGGTGAGGCAGTGTCTATGGAGCGAAGGAATAGGCGAGGTTTCAGGCCGAGGCCCTTCTTCAGGCTTTCCCACATCTGCAGTTCTTTCTTAGACAAAATATATTGCCCCTTTTCAAGAGCTAAGAGTATTTTATTGTTGGATGTCCCAGACAGAACAATGGGTCCATTCCCAGAAGGTCACCCATCCCTTCTCTCCAGAGATGACAATAGACAATAGATACATGGACAATAGGTGCAGGAGTAGGCCATTCGGCCTTTCGAGCCTGCACCGCCATTCAATGTGATCATGGCTGATCATCCAACTCAGTATCCTGTACCTGCCTTCTCTCCATACCCCCTGATCCCTTTAGCCACAAGGGCCACATCTAACTCCCTCTTAAATATAGCCAATGAACTGGCCTCAACTACCCTTTGTGGCAGAGAGTTCCAGAGATTCACCACTCTCTGTGTGAAAAATGTTTTTCTCATCTCGGTCTTAAAGGATTTCCCCCTTATCCTTAAACTGTGACCCCTTGTCCTGGACTTCCCCAACATCGGGAACAATCTTCCTGCATCTAGCCTGTCCAACCCCTTAAGAATTTTGTAAGTTTCTATAAGATCCCCCCTCAATCATCTAAATTCTAGCGAGTATAAGCCGAGTCTATCCAATCTTTCTTCATATGAAAGTCCTGACATCCCAGGAATCAGTCTGGTGAACCTTCTCTGCACTCCCTCTATGGCAATAATGTCCTTCCTCAGATTTGGAGACCAAAACTGTACGCAATACTCCAGGTGTGGTCTCACCAAGACCCTGTACAACTGCAGTAGAACCTCCCTGCTCCTATACTCAAATCCTTTTGCTATGAAAGCTAACATACCATTCGCCTTCTTCACTGCCATCCCGGGAATAGGTGCAGGAGTCGGCCATTCGGCCCTTCGAGCCAGCACCGCCATTCAATGTGATCATGGCTGATCATCCCCAATCAGTACCCCGTTCCTGCCTTCTCCCCATGTCCCCTGACTCCGCTATCTTTAAGAGCCCTATCTAGCTCTCTCTGAAAGTATCCAGAGAACCGGCCTCCACCGCCCTCTGAGGCAGAGAATTCCACAGACTCACCACTCTGTGGAAAAAGTGTTTCCTCGTCTCCGTTCTAAATGGCTTACCCCTTATTCTTAAACTGTGGCCCCTGGTTCTGGACTCCCCCAACATCGTGAACATGTTTCCTGCCTCTAGCGTGTCCAAACCCTTAATAATCTTATATGTTTCAATGAGATCGCCTCTCTTCCTTCTAAACTCCAGAGTGTACAAGCCGAGCCGCTCCATTCTCTCAGCATATGGCAGTCCCGCCATCCCGGGAATTAACCTTGTAACCACAGATGCTGCCTGAGTTACTCCAGCGTTTTGTGTCTACAACCAGCGGTATGAATATTGATTTCTCTAACTCTAAAGTAACCCTTGCTTTCCCTCTCTCTCCATCCCTCCCCCAGTCTAGATGTCCTACTAGTTTTGCTGCAAGATTTTACTGTTCGTATGCCCCATTGTCACCGTCCCCATAGCCAGCAATGAACCCTTCTCTAATTTCCCTCTCCCCCGACTCTCAGTCTGAAGAAGGGTCCTCCATCCCTTCTCCACAGTCCCGCTGAGTTACTCCTGCATTTTGTGTTTATCTTCGGTGTAATCCAGCATCTGCAGCTCCTTCCCACACAATGAACTAGTCTACATTTCCTTGACCGTTGTCTGTTTTGATCTGTCCTTTTCACACCTTACATATTATTTGTACCCTTCCATACCTCCCTTGTCCCTCTCCCCTGACTCTCAGTCTGAAGAAGGGTCTCGGCGAGGAACGTTAGCCGTTCCTTCTCTCCAGAGATGATGCTTGCCTCGCTGAGTGACTCCAGCATTGTGTGCCTGTCTACATTTAAGAATGAGGGGTCAGCCATTGAGAACAGAGACGAGGAAACACTTTTTCACACAGAGAGTTGTGAGTCTGTGGAATTCTCTGCCTCAGAGGGCGGTTCTCTGGATGCTTCCAATAGAGAGCTAGATAGGGCTCTTAAAGATAGCGGAGTCAGGGGATATGGGGAGAAGGCAGGAACGGGGTACTGATTGTGGATGATCAGCCATGATCACATTGAATGGCGGTGCTGGCTGGAAGGACCAGATGGCCTACTCCTGCACCTATTGTCTATTGTCGCCATACTGGAAGACTGCACTGCCTTCAGCGGTGGGGTCAAGGTTGAGGGAGTGAAGGAGAGCGAGGGAGAGTGGAGGCCATGTCAGCGCTAAATGCAGCTGCGTTATCTTGTCAACCAATGGGTTCTATAATCTTTAGATTAGATAGAATACAGAAGCCTTGCTCAGGCCGATTCACTTGCCTCAACTCTTAATGGGCGGACAAAGTCTGACATGGATTTGATATTCACTTCTGTTCACGGGCGCCTTACTACTTGTTAACGAGTTTAAGATTAAACCTGGCCAGTGCCGAGAGAGTTCTAGGTACACTCTCAGATTCATCTCAGAAATTCCAATTCAGAACTGCCTTCACTGTGAGCAGTTTTGGGCCCCATATCTGAGGAAGGAAGGATGTGCTGGCTCTAGAGAGGGCCCAGAGGAGGTTTACAAGAATGATCCCAGGGATGAGTGGGTTAGCATAGGATGAGCGTTTGACAGCTCTGGGCCTGTACTCGCTGGAGTTTAGAAGAATGAGGGGGGACCTCATTGAAACTTACAGAATAATGAAAGGCATAGATAGAGTGGATGTGGAGAGGATGTTTCCACTGGTGGGAGAGTCTGGGACCAGAGGTCACGGCCTCAGAATTAAAGGGTGCTCTTATGGAAAGGAGGTGAGGAGGAATTTCTTTAATCAGAGGGTGGTGAATCTGTGGAACTCATTGCCACATAGGGCTGTGGAGGCCAAGTCAGTGGATATTTTTAAGGTAAAGACATATTCTTGATTAGAACGGGTGTCAGGGGTTAGGGGAAAAAGGCAGGAATATGGGATTAGGAGGCAGAGATCAGCCATGATTGAATGGCAGTGGAGACTCGATGGGCCGAATGGCCTAATTCTACTCCTATAACGTGAACTGGCTTTACCCGCAGACTTCAGAGGGTTGTGGTGGGAGGGTGGCAGTGACCAGCAGAGTTGGTACAGAAGTGTGAAAACGCTCACCTCCAGATTCAGGGACAGTTTCTTCCCAGCTGTTATCAGGCAACTGAACCATCCATCCACAACCAGAGAGCGGTCCTGAACTACTATCTACCTCATTGGTGACCCTCGGGCTATCCTTGATCAGACTTTGCTGGCTTTACCTTGCACTAAACGTTATTCCCTTATCATGTATCTGTACGCTGTAAATGGCTCGATTGTAATCATGTATTGTCTTTCCGCTGACTGGTTAGCACGCAACAAAAAGCTTTTCACTGTACCTCGGTACACGTGACAATAAACTAAACTGAACTGCAACTGTGCCGCTGCTGCTCCGAGCCTCTTCTGGCAAATGTAACTCAACGCCTGATGACTTTGGTTCCGAGCCGGGCTTGACTTGTCCCTACACGTTTGTTGAACAATGAGCCGTTGATATATAAAGTGCCGGTGACCAGACTGTCAAATGGTCCTTATTGTCAAACCACAGTGGCTCAACGGGTCGAGCTGCTGCCTCACAGCGCCAGAGACCCAGGTTCAATCCTGACTACAGGTGCTGTCTGTACTGAGTTTGCACGTTCTCCCTGTGGCCACGTGAGGTTTCTCCAGTTTCCTCCCACACTCCATTGATGTGCAGACTTAAAGATCGTAAATTGCCCCTAGTGTGTGTGTGTGTGTGTGTGTGTGTGTGTGTGTGTGTGTGAGGGATAGTGCTAGTGTACGGGTTGATCGGACTCGGGGGCCGAAGGGCCTGTTTCCGCGCTGTACCTCTAAACTAAACTACTGGTGTGGAGGATTTGTGTGGGTCCTCTGGCAAAGCTCTGCTCTATTAGGCTGATCGTTAAAGAGGATTAGTGTGCAGAGTCCCAGTTGTTTTAAGGGCTTAAGAGAGATTTGGTTTCCCTGGGCTTCTGTCAGTCAGAGGCGCTGAGTGCCGCAAGTGTCCAAAGACAGGCTGCTCGAATTGTTACTGATACCTATGAGAGAGAAGCGAGTGTTTAATGGAGGCCGGTTCTCTGGATACTTTCAAGAGAGAGCTAGAACTCTACCGCTGCGCCACCCTCAAGAGTCACGAGTGTTTTATCGTGAGTATAGAACGGGGGGGGGGGGGGGGGGTGGGCACGTGGTCGTGGGGTGCTCCTGTGCTGATGGTTGTGGAGGTGGTGGTGTAGCTGCCAATTCAGGTTACGGCCTGTTAATGAGGAAGGCGAGGGTCCAGTTACAGAGGGATGCGCAGAGACCCAGTTCCGTGAGCTTGGGAACAGCTTAGAGCGGATGATGGTATTAAACACAAAATCAATGCCCCCACATCTATGTATTCTGGAGCTTAGTTGGAGGTTGTAGTGTTTAATAGCCTGTGAATCTGAAGAATCCCTTCGCTCCATAGATGCTGCCTCACCCGCTGAGTTTCTCCAGCATTTTTGTCTACTGTGAATCCGGAGGCTTTGCGTTTTCAGACATCAGTATGGTGGGAGAGGGGAGAAGAGGGTGAGCGGGGTGCTGCTGGCCTTGCCGAGGCAGCGTGAAGTGTAGATGGAGTGTTCTATGAGGCATGTTCGAATCCCAGTGGAGCAGACTAGACAAAATTAAATTTGGTTAATTAAATAATCCTGCGTATTAGTGACCCTGAAACCGCCTACACATTGTTTAAAAACCCGCCTGGGTCTGCATGTTTTTACAAGGATGTTGCCAGGACTAGAGGGTGTGAGCTACAGGGAGAGGTTGAGTAGGCTGGGTCTCTATTCCTTGGAGCGCAGGAGGATAAGGGGTGATCTTATAGAGGTGAACAAAATCATGAGAGGAATAGATCGGGTAGACGCACAGAGTCTCTTGCCCAGAGTAGGGGAATCGAGGGCCAGAGGACATAGAAACATAGAAAATAGGTGCAGGAGTAGGCCATTCGATGGCGACAGATGGCACAATGGGCTAAGTGTTCGGCTGGCGACCGGAAGGTGGCCGGTTCGAATCCCGCTTGGAGTGCATACTGTCGTTGTGTCCTTGGGCAAGACACTTCACCCACCTTTGCCTGTGTGTGAATGTGTGTGAGTGATTGGTGGTGGTCGGAGGGGCCGTAGGCGCAGAATGGCAGCCACGCTTCCGTCAGTCTGCCCCAGGGCAGCTGTGGCTACAGAAGTAGCTTACCACCACCGAGTGTGACTGAGGAGTGAATGAATAATGCGATGTAAAGCGCCTTGAGTATTAGAAAGGCGCTATATAAATCCCATCCATTATTATTATTATTAGGCCATTCGAGCCTGTTCAATATGATCATGGCTGATCATCCAACTCAGTATCCTGTACCTGCTTTCTCTCCATACCCCCTGATCCCTTTAGCCACAAGGGCCACATCTAACTCCCTCTTAAATATAGCCAATGAACTGGCCTCAACTACATTCTGTGGCAGAGAATTCCAGAGATTCACCACTCTCTGTGTGAAAAATGTTTTTCTCATCTCAGTCCTAAAAGGTTTCCCCTTTATCCTTAAACTGTGACCCCTTGTTCAGGACTTCCCCAACATCGGGAACAATCTTCCTGATCTAGCCTGTCCAACCCCTTAAGAATTTTGTAAGTTTCTATAAGATCCCCCCCTCAATCTTCTAAATTCTAGCGAGTACAAGCCGAGTCTATCCAGTCTTTCTTCATATGAAAGTCCTGACATCCCAGGAATCAATCTGGTGAACCTTCTCTGTACTCCCTCTATGGCAAGAATGTCTTTCCTCAGACATAGGTTCAAGTCAAGAGAGTTTATTGTCATGTGTTCCATGATATAGGACAATGAAATTCTTGCTTGCTGCAGCACAACAGAATATTGGAGGCATAAATACAGATCAGATCAGTGTGTCCATATACCATAGAATATATATATATATATATATATATATATATATATATATACACACACACACACACACATAATCAGATAAAGTGCAATACGCTGTTATAGTTCAGAGTTTGTTTGAAGCTGTGTTTAATAGCCTGATGGCTGTGGGGAAGTAGCTGTTCCTGAACCTGGACGTTGCAGTCTTCAGGCTCCTGTACCTTCTACTTGATGGCAACGGGGAGATGAGTGTGTGGCCAGGATGGTGTGGGTCCTTGATGATGCTGCCAGCCGTTTTGAGGCAGTGACTGCGATAAATCCCCTCGATGGTGGGGAGGTCAGAGCCGATGATGGACTGGGCAGTGTTTACTACTTTTTGCAGCCTTTTCTGCTCCTGGATGCTCAGATGAAGGGGAATAGATTGAATAGGAATCTGAGAGGTAACTTTTTCACACAAAGGGTGGTGGGTGTATGGAACAAGCTGCCAGAGGAGGTAGTTCAGACTGGGAATATCCCAACACTTAAGAAGCAGTTAGACAGGTACATGGATAGGACAGGTTTGGGGGGATATGGGCCAAATGTAGTGTAGCTGGGACATTGTTGGCCGGTGTGGGCAAGTTGGGCCGAGGGGCCTGTTTCCACACTGGATCACTCTATGACTCTCAGAGAGAATGGCCGGGGTGCGACTGGTCCTTGATTATGTTGCTGGCCTTACCGAGACAGCGAGATGTTTTCGATGAGAAGTGTCTAAATCCCAGCGGAGCAGACTGGACAAAATTAAATTTGGTTAATTAAATAATCCTGAGTATTAGTGATCCTGTAACAGCCAAGACATTGTTTAAAAACCCGCCTGGGTCACAGGTTCTTGTATGTAATGATAATATTTGTAGTTGATTACTGGAAAATTCCATGAGCTGAATAATCAATCTAATGTTCTGCTATGGATGGAAAAGCAAACAGTGGCTTTGTTTACACGCCAGTTTTCTTGGATAACTGGTTCACAACATGAGGCTTTCCAAATGTGTCTTGCTCCTGTCATTACTCCATAAAACTAACATCAACACCATTTATGGGGGGGGGGGGGGGAGGAATAGGTGACAGGTACAGCAGGCAGTGAAGAATGCTAATGGCATGTTGGCCTTCATACTGACCGGTTGCATCATGGCTTGGTTCGGCAACTTGAGCGCCCTGGAGAGGAAAAGACAACAAAAAGTAGTAAACACTGCCCAGTCCATCATCGGCTCTGACCTTCCTTCCATCGAGGGGATCTATCGCAGTCGCTGCCTCAAAAAGGCTGGCAGCATCATCAAGGACCCACACCATCCTGGCCACACACTCATCTCCCTGCTACCTTCAGGTAGAAGGTACAGGAGCCTGAAGACTGCAACAACCAGGTTCAGGAATAGCTACTTCCCCACAGCCATCAGGCTATTAACATAGAAACATAGAAACATAGAAAATAGGTGCAGGAGTAGGCCATTCGGCCCTTCGAGCCTACACCGCCATTCAATATGATCATGGCTCATCATCCAACTCAGTATCCTGTACCTGCCTTCTCTCCATACCCCCTGATCCCTTTAGCCACAAGGGCCACATCTGAGCCATATTAAACTTGGCTCGGACAAAACTCTGATTATTAATAACCAATTATCTGTTATTTGCACTTTATCAGTTTATTTATTCATGTGTGTATATATATATTACGGTATATGGACACACTGATCTGTTCTGTAGTCAATGCCTACTATGTTCTGTTGTGCTGAAGCAAAGCAAGAATTTCATTGTCCTATCTGGGACACATGACAATAAACTCACTTTAACTTGAACTTGAACAGAACAAGAGGAGTTGAGTTTAGAAGCAAAGAGGTCCTTCTGCAGTTGTACAGAGCCCTGATGAGACCACACCTGGAGTATTGTGTGCAGTTTTGGTCCCCTAATTTGAGGAAGGACATTCTTGCTATTGAGAGAGTGCAGCGTAGGTTCACCAGGTTAATTCCCGGGATGGCGGGACTGTCATATGCTGAGAGAATGGAGCAGCTGGGCTTGTATACACTGGAATTTAGAAGGATGAGAGGGTATCTTATTGAAACGTATAAGATTATTAAGAGCTTGGACACGCTAGAGGCAGGAAACATGTTCCCGATGTTGGGGGATTCCAGAACCAGGGGCCACACAGTTTAAGAATAAGGGGTAAGCCATTTAGAAGGAGACGAGGAAACACTTCTTCACACAGAGAGTGTGAGTCTGTGGAATACTCAGAGGGCGGTGGAGGCAGGTTCTCTGGATGCTTTCAAGAGATAGCTAGATAGGGCTCTTAAAGATAGCGGAGTCAGGGGATATGGGGAGAAGGCAGGAACGGGGTACTGATTGGGGATGATCAGCCATGATCACATTGAATGGCGGTGCTGGCTCGACGGGCCGAATGTCCTGCTCCTGCACCTATTGTCTGCAGACTGTTTTTACAGGTCTGTTATCATAATGTTGGTAATAATATTCCATTGTTCCGTTTCAGTGCATGAGACGATTATCTTAGAACGTTAAACAAAACACTACTGCACACGAACAGATCCTAGGCTCATAAAGTGCCAAACACCATGCCAACTTAAACTAATCCCCTCTCCCGGCACGTGATCCATATCCCGCCATTCCCTGCATATCCATCTGCCTATTAAAGTATTCAATTCAATCTATTTAATTAAACATTCTTGACATCTGAGGTATTTTGATGAGCAGATTAACATTACAAGCTGCTACATTGATACTTTCAGTTGAATAGAAGTTTTTTTTATGTTTAATCTGCAATGCTTCTATGCCTTAGGGCTGACTAAACTATTTGACTTTGTCATAGAGACATACTGTGTGGAAACAGGTCCTACAGCCCAACCTGCCGACACAAACCCGCAGATTATTATCTAAATGGTGTCAAGTTGGGAAAAGGGGAAGTACAACGGGATCTGGGGGTCCTTGTACATCAGTCAATGAAAGTAAGCATGCAGGTACAGCAGGCAGTGAAGAAAGCCAATGGCATGTTGGCCTTCATAGCAAGAGGAGTTGAGTATAGGAGCAAAGAGGTCCTTCTGCAGTTGTACAGAGCCCTAGTGAGACCACACCTGGAGTACTATGTGCAGTTTTGGTCCCCTAATTTGAGGAAGGATATTCTTGCTATTGAGGGAGTGCAGCGTAGGTTTACAAGGTTAATTCCCGGGATGGCGGGACTGTCATATGCTGAGAGAATGGAGTGGCTGGGCTTGTACACTCTGGAGTTTAGAAGGATGAGAGGGGGGATCTTATTGAAACATAGAAGATTATTGAGGGTTTGGACACGCTAGAGGCAGGAAACATGTTCCCGATGTTGGGGGAGTCCAGAACCAGGGCCCACAGTTTAAGAATAAAGGGTAAGCCATTTAGAACGGAGACGAGGAAACACTTTTTCTCGCAGAGAGTGATGAGTCTGTAGAATTCTCTGCCTCAGAGGGCGGTGGAGGCCGGTTCTCTGGATACTTTCAAGAGAGAGCTAAATAGGGCTCTTAAAGATAGCGGAGTCAGGGGATATGGGAGAAGGCAGGAACGGGGTACTGATTGGGGATGATCAGCCATGATCACATTGAATGGCGGTGCTGGCTCGAAGGGCCGAATGGCCTACTCCTGCATCTATTGTCTATTGTCTATGTCCCAGCTACACTAGTCCCACCTGCCTGTGTTTGGCCCATATCCCTCTAAACCTGTCCTATCCATGTACTTAAGTGGTTCTTCAAATGTTGTGATCGTACCTGCATCAATTACTTCTTCTGGCAGCTCGTTCCACACACCCACCACCCTTTGTGTAAAAAAAACGTACCCCTCTAGCTCCTATTATATCTTTCCCCCCTCACCTTAAACCTATCTCCTCTGTTACTCGATTCTCCTACTCTGGGTCTATTCCTCTAATTGTTTACACCGGTATAAGGTCGTGTGTCAGGGGTTATGGGGACAATGGGGTTAGGATGGAGAGATAGATCAGCCATGATTGAATGGCAGAGTAGACTTGATGGGCCGAATGGCCTAATTCTGCTCGACCCAATTACTTATGATCTTATGAATTCCCCTCATCCTCCTGCGCTCCAAGGAGTAGAATCCCAGCCTGCTTGACCTCTCCCAGTAGCTCAGACCCTCTGGTCCTGGCAACATCCTGGTAAATAATATAGATAATGTGAAGTTATCCACTTTGGTGGCAAAAACAAGGGGGCAGATTATTATCTCAATGGGGTTAGGTTAGGTAAGGGGGAGGTACAGCGAGACCTGGGTGTCCTTGTACACCGGTCACTGAAAGTTGGCGTGCAGGTACAGCAGGCAGTGAAGAAAGCTAATGGAATGTTGACTTTCATAACAAGAGGATTTCAGTATAGGAGTAGAGAGGTTCTTCTGCAGTTGTATAGGGCTCTGGTGAGACCACATCTGGAGTATCTCCTAATTTGAGGAAGGACATCCTTGTGATTGAGGCAGTGCAGCGTAGGTTCACGAGATTGATCCCTGGGACGGCGGGACTGCCATATGAGGATAGGTTGAAAAGACTGGGCTTGTATTCACTGGAGTTTAGAAGGATGAGGGGGAATCTTATAGAAACATATAAAATTATAAAAGGACTGGACAAGCTAGATGCAGGAAAAATGTTCCCAATGTTGGGCGAGTCCAGAACCAGGGGCCACAATAAAGGGGAGGCCATTTAAGACTGAGGTGAGAAAAACTTTTTCACCCATTGTGTTGTGAATTTGTGGAATTCTCTGCCACAGAGGGCAGTGGAGGCCAAATCACTGGATGGATTTAAGATAGAGTTAGATAGAGCTCTAGGGGCTAGTGGAGTCAGGGGATATGGGGAGAAGGCAGGCACGGGTTAATGATAGGGGACGATCAGCCATGATCACAATGAATGGCGGTGCTGGCTCGAAGGGCCGAATGGCCTCCTCCTGCACCTATTTTCTATGTTTCTATCTCCAAGGACCTGAAATGGGGGGGCTACCATCGACTCCACAGTCAAAAAGGCACAACAGAAGATGTATTTCCTGCAGCAGCTGGGGAAACACAATCTGCCACAGGCAATGAAGTCCCAATTCTATACGGCCATCGTAGAGTCTGTTCTCACCTATTTTCTATGTTTCTGTGTAAATCTGCTCTGCACCCTTTCCAGCTTGACAACATTTCCTGTAACATGGTAATCAAAACTGAATACAATACTCTAAATGTGGCCTTGCCAAGTCTGTACTCGTGACAATGAACTAAACTGAACTGAATATGACCTCCCAACTTCTATACTTATTTGCATTGTAAGCAGTGTGCCTTCTTCCTTAAATTGGCACTGATTTTCTGCTGTTAGAGATAACTGTAAGGACACTTGCTTTTCCCTGTCTCTCACCCATAAACTCTCACAAGACATTCACTTGGCCTGAGGTTCACTTGAGGAAAATTGGCACTGAATTGTTTTCAGTTTAGTTTATAGTCGCGTGTACCGAGGTACAGTGAAAAGCTTTTGTTGCGTGCTAACCAGTCAGCGGAAAGACAATACATGATTACAATCGAGCCGTCCACAGTGTACAGATACATGATTAAGGAAATGACATTATCTGCAAGGTAAAGGCCGATCAAAGATAGTTTGAGGGTCTCCAATGAGGTATGGATGAATGAAAAAATGAATAAGTTTATTGGCCAAGTATTCCCATACAAGGAATTTGCCTTGGTGCTCCGCCCGCAGGTAACAACATGACATACAGTGACAGTTAGGAATGACACATAAAACATTAAACATTAATAATAAAACATTATTGATTAAACATGTGAATTAAATAAAATACCAGAACACAAGGAGGCTACAGATTTTTGGCTGTTGAGTAGAACTACTACTCGAGGAAAAAAAGTTGTTTTTATGTCTGGCTATGGCAGCTTTGACAGTCCGGAGTCGCCTTCCAGAGGGAAGTGATTCAAAGAGTTTGTGGCCAGGGTGGGGTGAGAGGGGTCAGAGATGATCTTGCCCGCTCACTTCCTGGCGGGTCAGGTCAGAAATTCAAATTTAAGGTAGATAGAAGTTCAGGACTGCTCTCTAGTTGTGGTAGGATGGTTCAGTCAGGCCAAAGGGTCTGTTTCCATGCTGTATGTCTCTAACTCAGGGGTGGGCAACCTTGTCCTGCATCAGGGCCGGGACGCATGTCTGTGAGCGGATGGCGGGCCACATCTATCACGTGTACGCATGGATCCCGCCCCGGATGGCAGGCATCAAATCACGTGTTCACAGAAGCTAGACAAAAATGCTGGAGAAACTCAGCGGGTGAGGCAGCCTCATACAATCCTGCATGTCTCACCTGCTGAGTTACTCCAGCATTTTTGTCTACCTTCGATTTTTCCAGCATCTGCAGTTCTCTCTTAAACGTATTCACAGAAGGTGCGCGGCCGTGCCGGCGGCTTTGCGCAGGATGCGATACAGCCAGAGCTCGCCGATCGGTGGGCCGGATGTCAATAGACAATAGGAGCAGGCCATTCAGCCCTTCGAGCCAGCACCGCCATTCAATGTGATCATGGCTGATCATCCCCAATCAGTAACCCATTCCTGCCTTCTCCCCATATCCCCTGACTCCGCTATCTTTAAGAGCCCTATCTAGCTCTCTCTTGAAAGCATCCAGAGAACCGGCCTCCACCGCCCTCAGAGGCAGAGAATTCCACAGACTCACCACTCTCTGTGAGAAAAAGTGTTTCCTCGTCTCCGTTCTAAATGGCTTACTCCTTATTCTTAAACTGTGTGGCCCCTGGTTCTGGCCTCCCCCAACATCAGGAACATGTTTCCTGCCTCTAGATTACGGGGGGGAAATCCGCCTGCGGGCCGGATGTTTACGGGTTAAGGGCCGCATTCGGCCCGGGGGCCGTAAGTTGCCGACCTCCCTGGTCTAGCTGGATAGACCCTTGTGTGTTTAAAGGAGCAAACTGATATGATTGAAGTGCCCTCTAGGGCACCTTGCTCGTCGTCTCATTACCCGCTGGTCACGGTGTCCTTCGGCAAGAACTAAACGTACGCTGACCCAGGGTCGGGTCTAGTCGGCCAGGGGACTGTCGCCGGCCTTTGTTACCGAGTTCCCCTCCGGGCTGCCGGCGGCTTTGTTATGTTTACTCTGCTTGTACATTCTGTATTCCCAGAGTGCAAACATGGTGAGTGTCTGACGGCACTGGGCCTACATACGCTGAGTTTATGAATATTTTAATTAGAAGCATGCATACAAATAATAGTAAACAACAATTTAATTACACATTTCTTACATAGCTTCAGCTTGTTTTAAAGAATAAAGATAAAGGGAGAAAAAGATGAGAGAATGTAATAGAGAGAGAAGAAGAAGAGGGAAGAAGAGAGACGCAGAAGGAAACTACTAATGACAAGATTATGGCGATAGATCCGGGGAATGAAGATAGACTGGATAGACTCGGCTTGTACTCGCTAGAATTTAGAAGATTGAGGGGGGGATCTTATAGAAACTTACAAAATTCTTAAGTGGTTGGACAGGCTAGATGCAGGAAGATTGTTCCCGATGTTGGGGAAGTCCAGAACAAGGGGTCACAGTTTAAGGATAAAGGGGAAACCTTTTAGGACTGAGATGAGAAAAACATTTTTCACACAGAGAGTGGTGAATCTGTGGAATTCTCTGCCACAGAATGTAGTTGAGGCCAGTTAATTGGCTATATTTAAGAGGGAGTTAGAAGTGGCCCTTGTGGCTAAAGGGATCAGGGGGTATGGAGAGAAAGCAGGTACAGGATACTGAGTTGGATGATCAGCCATGATCATATTGAATGGCGGTGCAGGCTCGAAGGGCCGAATGGCCTACTCCTGCACCTATTGTCTATGTTTCTATGTTGAGTGTAACTTCATCCAATCCCAAACTAAGCTTTCAACCCTGATTCTGTGTTAAACCAATTTACCTTTTCAAATATTCAATAAATGGAGACCATATTCTAACAAAAAGTTCTGGTTTGTCAATGAAGACAAGTCTCATTTTTTCCAAGTGCAAGTTCTCAGTCATTTCCGTAATCCACATTTTAATTGTGGGGGCTGCTGTTTTTTCCCAAAATGTTAGTATTAATTTTTTCGCAGTTATTAGACTGCAATTAAAACATTGTCTCTGAGTTGTGGTAAAGTTTGTAGTATGTTCTGATAATCCTAATAGAATGGAGTTTAGAAGGATGAGGGGGGGTCCTCATTGAAACTTACCGAATAGTGAGAGGCCTGGATAGAGTGGATGTGGGGAGGATGTTTCCACTAGTGGGAGAGTCTAGGACTAGAGGGCACAGCCTCAGAATTAAAGGATGTACCTTTAGAAAAATGAGGAGGAATTTCTCTAGCTAGAGGGTGGTGAATCTGTGGAATTCATTGCCACGTACGGCTAAAGTGGGGGCCAAGCCATTGGGTATTTTTAAGGCGGAGATTGACAGATTCTTGATTAGTACGGGTGTCAGGAGTTATGGGGAGAAGGCAGGAGAATGGGGTTAGGAGGGAGAGTTAGATCAACCATGATTGAATGGCGGAGTAGACTTGACGGGCTGAATTGCCTGATTGTGTCCTCCTATGACTTATGAACCTATGAAGGTTCTGATACGTGAGCCAGTCGCCAGATACCAGTGAATCTCCTGCTCAGCCAAACACTGCAGGCTGGCTTTCATACTCCGAGCTCACCTTATTTTACAGAGCCCAGCAAAGCTTTGCAATGTACCTTGGTATATGTAGTCATACAGCAAGGAAACAGGCCCTTCGGCCCAGCTTGTCCACACCGACCAACATGCCCCATCTACACTAGTCCCACCTGCCTGCATTTGGCCCATATCCCATCAAACCTGTCCTATCCATGTACCTGTCCAAGTGTTTCTTAAACGTTGGGATGGTCCCAGCCTCAACTACCTCCTCTGGCAGCTCGTTCCATACACCCATCACCCACTGTGTGAAAAAGTTACCTCTCAGGTTCCTATTAAAACTTTCCCCTTCACCTTGAACCTATGTCCTCGATTGCTCTACTCTGAGGTGTGTCGACCCAATCTATTCCACTCATGAATTTGTACCCTCTGTAACATCACCCCTCATCTTCCTGTGCTCCAAGCAGTCCCAGCCTGCTCAACCTCTCCCTATAGCTCAGGCCCTTGAGTCCAGGCAACATCCTCGTAAACCTTCTCTGCACCCTTTCCAGCTTGACAACATCCTTCCTATAACATGGTGTGCAAAACTGAACACAGTACTCTAAATGTCGCCTCACCAACGCTTTATATAACTACAACATGACCGCCCAACTTCCATACAGTCTGTAACAATAATAAACTAAACACGAAACATCGCCTGTCCATGTTCTCCACAGATGCTGCCTGACCCGCTGAGTTACTCCAGCACTCTGTGAAACGTCACCTATCCATGTTCTCCACAGATGCTGCCTGACCCGCTGAGTTACTCCAGCACTCTGTGAAACGTCACCTATCCATGTTCTCCACAGATACAGCCTGACCCGCTGAGTTACTCCAACATGCTGTTTTTTTTGCCTGCTTATATTAATTGGTTTGAACGTTGAGAACTATATTCTGCACTCTGTATCTTCCCCTTTGCTCTAGCTATTGTACGGGTTTGTCTTGATTGTATTAGGTGTCATCAGGTCTGATTGAATAGCATGCAAAACAAAGCTTTTAGATTTTGGCTTATTATTGTATCGCTTCCAGGTTTGTTATTGTCACGAGTACAGTGAAAGGCTTTGTTTTGCATGCTACCCAGTCAGCAGAAAGACTACAAATGAATACAGTGCTCCAAAACAAGTCGAGTTTAGTTTATTGTCACGTGTACCGAGGTACAGTGAAAAGCTTTTGTTGCGTGCTAACTAGTCAGCGGGAAGACAATACATGATTACAATCGAGCCATTTACAGTGTACAGATACATGATAAGGTAATAATGTTTAGTGCAAGGTAAAGTCCGATTAAAGATAGTGCATGTTCCCGATGCTGGGGGAGTCCAGAACCAGGGACCACACAGTTTAAGAATAAGGAGTAAGCCATTTAGAACGGAGATGAGGAAACACTTTTTCTCACAGAGAGTGGTGAGTCTGTGGAATTCTCTGCCTCAGAGGGCGGCGGAGGCAGGTTCTCTGGATGCTTTCAAGAGCGAGCTAGAGAGGGCTCTTAAAGATAGCAGAGTCAGGGGATATGGGGAGAAGGCAGGAACGGGGTACTGATTGGGGATGATCAGCCATGATCACATTGAATGGCGGTGCTGGCTGGAAGGGCCGAATGGCCTCCTCCCGCACCTATTGTCTATTGACTACTGTCTATTGAATGGCGGTGCTGGCTGGAAGGGCCGAATGGCCTCCTCCCGCACCTATTGTCTATTGTACAAGACTGTCACTGCCGGTTGTGTTAAGTGACCTGTCACTTGTTTCCACAGCATGGGTGGGCTCGGTGTCGATGGGAATGATCTTCCTGTGCTCCCCCATTGTCAGCGTGTTCACCGACCTGTACGGATGCAGGAAGACGGCCGTGGCTGGGGCAGCGGTCGCGTTGGTCGGCATCCTGGCCAGCTCCTTCGTCACGTGAGTTTCCAGCATCGCTCCTCACTCACACAGTCATAGAATGATACAGTGTGGACACAAGCCCTTCCTGCCCTACTTGCCCACACCCACCAACATGATCTTATAGAGGCATACAAAATCACGAGAGGAATAGCTCAGGGTCGATGCCCAGTGTAGGGGAATCGAGGACCAGAGGACACAGGTTCAAGGTGAAGGGGAAAAGATCTAATAGGAATCAGGAGGGGTATCTTTTTCACACAAAGGGTGGTGGGTGTATGGAACAAGCTGCCAGATGAGGTAGTTGAGGCTGGGACTATCCCATCGTTTAAGAAACAGTTAAACAGGTACACGGATAGGACAGGTTTGGAGGGATGTGAGCCAAACGCAGGCAGGTGGGACTCATGTAGCTGGGACATTGTTGGTCGGTGTGGACAAGTTGGGCCGAAGGGCCTGTTTCCATACTGCATCACTCTATGACTCCCATGTCCCAGCTACACTAGTCCCACCCGCCCGTGTTTGGTCCACATACCTCCAAACCTGTCCTATCCATGCACTTGTCTAAATGTTTCTTAAACGTTGGGATAGTCTAGTTTGTAGATACAGCGCAGAAACAGGCCCTTCGGCCCACCAGGTCCGTGCTGACTAGCGATCCCCGCACATTAACACTATCCTACACCCACTAGCCAATTACCAAGCCACTTAACCTACAAACCTGTACGTCTTTGGAGTCCCAGCCTCAACTACCTCCTCTGGCAGCTCGTTCCATACACCCACCGCCTTTTGTGTGGAAAATGTTACCCCTCAGATTACTATTAAATCTTCTCCCCTTCACCTTGAAGCTATGCCCTCTGGTCCTCGATTCCCCTACTCTGGGCAAGAGGCTCTTGTAGAGTGCATCTGCCCGATCTATTCCTCTCATGATTTTATACATCTCTATAAGATCACCTCTCCAGCACACGAGCTTTCCCTACGTCCTCTTGTTACTGTCTGTCAGAGCTTTCTCTCCACACCCTGGAGACTGCTCCATTCACCTCTTTGAGCTTCAGCTGCCGGGGTGCTGATCAGAGCCGTGGAGTCTTACAGCGCGGAAACGGGCCCCACACGTGACCCAGCTACACTAGTCCCACCTGCCTGCGTTTGGCCCATGTCCTATCCATGCACCGGTCCAAATGTTTTTTAAATGGTGCACTAGTCCCTGCCCCAACTCCCTCCTCTCCCTTCCCAGCAGGAGGGAGGGGGAATTCACGGCATAGGTTCAAGGTGATGGGGGGGAAAGGTTTAATAGGAACCTGAGGGGCAACTTTTCCCACACAGAGGGTGGTGGGTGTATGGAACAAGCTGCCAGAGGAGATAGTTGAAGCTGGGACTATAACAGCATTTAAAAGACACTTGGACAGGTACATGGATAGGAAATGTTTAGAAGGATGGTAGACACAAAATGCTGGAGTAACTCAGCGGGACGGGCAGCATCTCTGGAGAGAAGGAATGGGTGACGTTTCGGGTCAAGACCCTTCTTCAGGTTTAGAAGGATATGGGCTAAATCGAGCTCAGATGAGGCATCTTGGTTGTCATGGTTTCACACAGAGGGTGGTGGTGTGTGTATGGAGCGGGCTGCCAGAGGAGGTAGCTGAGACAGGGACTATCCCAGCAGGTAGAAGGCCTGCCAAGCAGGCGGTTGCCCCGTGATTGAGAGCTTCTCATTCTCACCCAACAAACAGCTAACAATGGCCTGTTTCCTTTATCATTGTTACTTTTTAACCTACCTTTCATTCATTGTTCTTTATCTCTCCACGCCACCGTCTATTTCTCTCCTTTCCCCTTTCTCTTGACAAGTCTGAAGAAGGGCCTCGACCCGAAACGTCACCCATTCCTTCTCTCCAGAGATGCTGCCTGTCCCGCTGAGTTACTCCAGCACTTTGAGCTTATCTTCGGTTTAAACCAGCATCTGCAGTTCCTTTCTACACGCTGAGAGGTGTCTACGGACTAATCTCCTGCCCCAGCAGCTTGTAAATGCCACAGCTCCAGCTCTGTATCCAATTGGGCACAGAGATAGCATCTATTTTTTATTTTATTTATTTATTTTATTAGAAGCATGCATACAAATAATAGTAAGCGACAATTTAATTACAGATTTCTTACATAGCTTCAGGTTTTTTTTAAAGAATAAAGATAAAGGGAGAGAAACTACTGATGACAAGATTATGGAGATAGATCTGGGGAATGTTGAGTGTAACTATCCATCCAATCCCAAACTAAGCTTGCAACCCTGATTCTATGTTAAACCAATTTACCTTTTCAAATATTCGATAAATGGAGACCATATTCTAACAAAAAATTCTGGTTTGTCAATTAAGACGAGTCTTATGATAGCATCTATTTTTGGAAGCGGCAGTCAGTATCTGTCAGTTCTGGCAAGCTCACCGCCTGTCTCCCATATGTGGAGTAGCATTACCTGCATCAACCATCTGTACAGCCAAGGGGTTTAGTTTTTCCTGCTCACAAGGTAGCTCTGTGTGTGTGTGTGTGTGTACAGATAACAGTTCCAGGAAAGCACTTAGAACAGGGAAGAGTGCGACACAACAACAGGCCCTGTGACCCACAACATCCGCACACAGTTCCTGCACGTGGTCCACAGCCCTCCATGTCCATGTGCCTAGTTAAAATAGACAATAGACAATAGGTGCAGGAGTAGGCCATTCGGCCCTTCGAGCCAGCACCGCCATTCAATGTGATCATGGCTGATCATCCCCAATCAGTACCCCGTTCCTGCCTTCTCCCCATATCCCCTGACTCTGCTATCTTTAAGAGCCCTATCTAGCTCTCTCTTGCAAGTATCCAGAGAACCGGCCTCCACCGCCCTCTGAGGCAGAGAATTCCACAGACTCACCACTCTCTGTGAGAAAAAGTGTTTCCTCGTCTCCGTTCTAAATGGCTTACCCCTTATTCTTAAACTGTGGCCCCTGGTTCTGGACTCCCCCAACATCGGGAACATATCACCATCCATTTTTTTCCCCAAATTTCTTTTAGTTTAGTATTATTACTGTCACGTGTCGAGGTACAGTGAAAAGCTTTTTTGTTGCGTGCTAACCAGTCAGCGGAAAGACAATCCCTGTACATGATTCCAATCGAGCCGTCCACAGTGTACAGATACAGGATAAAGGGAATAACATTTAGCGCAAGGTAAAGCCCACCTAAAGATTGTCCGATAGTTCAATGAGGTAGACGGGAGGTCAGGACCGCTCTCTCGTTGTTGGTAGTTCGGTTCAGTTGCCTGATAACAGCTGGGAAGAAACTGTCCCCCATTCCTTCGCTTGAAGAAGGGCCTCGACCCAAAACGTCGCCTATTCCTGCGCTCCATAGATGCTGCCTCAACCGTTGAGTTTCTCCGGCATTTTTGTCTACCTTTGATTTTTCCAGCATCTGCAGTTCCTTCTTAAACGCTGAATCTGGAGGTGTGCGTTCGTTTTCACGCTTCTGCACCTCTTGCCTGAAGTGAGAGGGGAGAAGAGGGAGTGGCCGGGGTGAGACTGACCCTTGGTTATGCTTCTGGCCTTGCCGAGGCAGCATGAAGTCCAGATTATAGAACAGAGAACAGTACAGCACAGGAACAGGCCCTTCAGCCCACAATATCTGTGCCGAACATGGAGCCAAGACCAACTCTTATCAGCCGGCACGTGATCTGTCAATTGGCCCTAGCGGAGGACGGAAATCGCTGGTCGGCACGGACTAGACGGGTCGAAGGGCCTGTTGCCACGCTGTATCTCTAAACTACTACTATTATTGTATGATCTGATTTATTTAGATAACAAGCAATGAAAAGCTTTAACTGTGTGTCGTACACATTACAATGATAAACCTAAACCTACATTCATGACATTTTAAGAGTCGACCTACTTTTCTTTCTCCTGTGTTTCCACAAGTTACTATTTAACCTAGAGTTAGAGTTTAACACTTTCAACCTAGAGAGTCGTAGAGTGATACAGTGTGGAAACAGGCCCTTCGGCCCAACTTCTCCATACCGACCAAAGTTTCCCAGCCACACTAGTCCCACCTGCCTGTGTTTGGCCCATATCCTTCCAAACCTATCCTATCCATGTACCTGTTTAAACATTGTGATAGTCCCTGCCTCAACTACCTCCTCCGGCAGCTCGTTCCATACACCCACCACACTTTGGGTGAAAAGATTACCCCTCAGATTCCTCTTAAATCGTTCCCCCTTCACCCTAAACCTATGGCTCTGGTTCTCCATTTCCCCACTCTGGGCAAGAGACTGTGCGTCTACTCAATCTATTCCTCGCACGTGTGTGTGTGCGTGCGTGTGTGCGTGTACGCGTGCATGTGTATGCGTACGTGTGCGTGTGTGCGCATGTGTGTGTGTGCGTGTGCGTGTACGCGTGCATGTGTATGCGTACGTGTGCGTGTGTGCGCATGTGTGTGTGTGTGCGGGCGCGTGTGTGCGCGCATGTGTGATGGCGTGTGCGTGTACGCGTGCATGTGTATGCGTACGTGTGCGTGTGCGCATGTGTGATGGCGTGTGTGTGCGTGTGTGTGCGCATGTGTGAGTGCGTGCGTGTGTGTGCTTGTGCGTGCGTGTGTGTGCGCGTGTGTGTGTGTGCGCGTGTGTGTGCGAGTGTGTGTGCGCGTGCATGTGTGTGCTATGGGAGCTGTGTGCTCAGTTCAGAGTATGGATAGGCCAGGTTTGGAGGGATATGGGCAGGTGGGACTAGTGTAGCTGGGGCATGTTGGTTGTTGTGGGCAAGTTGGGCCGAAGGGAACGTTTCCACGCTGTATCACTATCACAGGCTTTGCTGTTGTGAACTGTCGACTCTGTATACTCATACTGTACTGTATCTGAGATACTTATCTAAGATGTATCTGAGTATTTGTGTGTAGTGATACTTGTACTGAACTGTAAACAACAATTAATTTCACTGTACCTTGGTACATGTGACTAATAATAGACAATAGACAATAGGTGCAGGAGTAGGCCATTCGGCCCTTCGAGCCAGCACCGCCATTCAATGTGACCGTGGCTGATCATCCCCAATCAGTACCCCATTCCTGCCTTCTCCCCATATCCCCTGACTCCACTATCTTTAAGAGCTCTATCTAGTTCTCTCTTGAAAGCATCCAGAGAACCTGCCTTCACCTGAGGTAGGAACCATGATAAAGGAAACAGGCTGTGGGCTTGGTGAAAACGAGTTATCGACAACGAGACTCAACAAGACGACTTTGAAACTGGTACGACTTGGGTGGGGAGGGACAGAGAGAGACGGGATGCAAGGGTTACTTGAAGTTAGAGGAACCAATATTCGCTGGGGTTGTATTATTTAAGGAAGAACTGCAGTTGCTGGAAAAATCGAAGGTAGACAAAATGCTGGAGCAACTCAGTGGGCGAGGCAGCATCTATGGAGTGAAGGAATAGGTGACGTTTTGGGTCGAGACCATTCTTCGCTGGGGCTGTAAACTGCCCAAGCGAAATATGAGGTGCTGTTCCTCCAATTTGCGTTTGGCTTCACTCTGACAGCTTGTTCCATGCACCCTTTGTGTGAAAAATAAATTTGAGGAAGGTCAATCCTAATTTGAGGAAGGACATTCTTGCTATTGAGAGAGTGCAGCGTAGGTTTACAAGGTTAATTCCCGGGATGGCGGGACTGTCATATGCTGAGAGAATGGAGTGGCTGGGCTTGTACACTCTGGAGTTTAGAAGGATGAGAGGGTATCTCATTGAAACATATAAGATTGTTAAGGGCTTGGACACGCTAGAGGCAGGAAACATGTTCCTGATGTTGGGGGAGTCCAGAACCAGGGGCCACAGTTTGTGAATAAGGAGTAAGCCATTTAGAACGGAGACGAGGAAACACTTTTTCAAAGGAGAGTGGTGAGTCTGTGGAATTCTCTGCCTCAGAGAGCGGTGGAGGCAGGTTCTCTGGATGCTTTCAAGAGAGAGCTAGATAGGGCTCTTAAAGATAGCGGTCAGGGGATATGGGGAGAAGGCCGAACGGGGTACTGATTGGGGATGATCAGCCATGATCACATTGATTGGCGGTGCTGGCTCGAAGGGCCGAATGGCCTACTCCTGCACCTATTGTCTATTGATGGTCTAAATAATCACATCATCTGATGCATGAAAGCCAACTCTTCGAACCATAACTTAACCTCAGGGCGACTCAGTGGGGCTCTTTGATTTCACTGGACAATATGAATGAATGGATTATGCTCTATTGTCATGTGACAGGTCAGAGTGTTTTGCACACCCCCAGGGTATACAAACAGGTGCCACGTAAAGGGCGTTGAGAAAGTTACAAACTATTGTCTATTGAAACAAATGGTACTTGAGTTTGAACAGATTATATCATAGAAATAGAAAATAGGTGCAGGAGTAGGCCATTCACCCCTTCAAGCCTGCACCACCATTCAATATGATCATGGCTGATCATCCAACTCAGTATCCTGTACCTGCCTTCTCTCCATACCCCCTGATCCCTTTAGCCACAAGGGCCACATCTAACTCCCTCTTAAATATGGCCAATGAACTGGCCTCAACTACCTTCTGTGGCAGAGAATTCCACAGATTCACCACTCTCTGTGTGAAAAATGTTTTCCTCATCTTGGTCCTAAAAGATTTCCCCCTTATCCTTAAACTGTGACCCCTTGTTCTGGACTTCCCCAACATCGGGAATAATCTAGTCTGTCCAACCCCTTAAGACTTTTGTAAGTTTCTATAAGATCCCCCCTCAATCTTCTAAATTCTAGCGAGTACAAGCGGAGTATCACCCCCTCTCGGCCCCTGGTTGACCGCTGCCTGTGGTTTGTCTGCAGGTCGCTGGGGCCCATGTACTTCACCTACGGCGTGGTGTTTGGCTGCGGCTCGTCCTTTGCCTACCAGCCCTCGCTGGTCATCCTGGGCCACTACTTCAAGCAGCGGCTGGGGCTGGTGAACGGGATCGTGACGGCGGGCAGCAGCGTGTTCACCATCGTGCTCCCCCTGCTGCTCAAGCAGCTGCTGCCCAAGATCGGCCTGAGCCACACGCTGAGGGTGCTGTCCATCTTCATATTCGTGCTGCTGCTGGCCAGCTTCACCTACCGGCCCGTGGCCACGCCCAGCGGGGGCGGGAACACCAACTCCGCCAAGCAAAAGCTCAACTTCAGGAAGATCTTCAACGTGAAGATATGGAGGTTCCTCGGCTACCGCATCTGGGCCTTCGGCATTCCCACCGCTCTCTTCGGATACTTTGTGCCTTACGTTCACCTTGTAAGTATTCCTCATTTATTTATGAAGAAAGAACTGCAGATGCTGGAAAATCGAAGGTAGACAAAAGTGCTGGAGAAACTCAGCGGGTGCAGCAGCATCTATGGAGCGAAGGAAATAGGCGACGTTGCCAATTTCCGTCGCTCCATGCAAAGAGTTGAACAATCTCCACTATAGGAAATAGGCAACGTTTCGGGCCAAAACCCTTCCGGGTTTCGGCCCGAAACGTTGCCTATTTCCTTCGCTCCATAGATGCTGCTGCACCCGCTGAGTTCCTCCAGCATTTTTGTCTACCTGTCACTTATTTATGTTCTATCATACATGATAACATGGGATAGTATGTGGAATTCTCTGCCTCAGAGGGCGGTGGAGGCAGGTTCTCTGGATGCTTTTAAGAGAGAGCTAGATAGGGCTCTTAAAAAATAGCAGAGTCAGGGGATATGGGGAGAAGGCAGGAACGGGGTACTGATTGTGGATCATCAGCCATCATATATTGCTGAATATATCATCAACTGAATATATACAGTGGCTTGCAAAAGTTTTCATACCCCTTGAACTTTTCCACATTTTGTCACGTTACAACCACAAACGTAAATGTATTTTATTGGGATTTTATGTGATAGACCAACACAAAGTGGTGCATAATTGTGAAGTGGAAGGAAAATGATACGTGGTTTTCAAATTTTTTTACAAATAAAAAACTGAAAAGTGTGGCGTGCAAAAGTATTCAGCCCCCCTGAGTCAATACTTTGTAGAACCACCTTTCGCTGCAATTACAGCTGCAAGTCTTTTGGGGTATGTCTCTACCAGCTTTGCACATCTAGAGACTGAAATTTTTGCCCATTCTTCTTTGCAAAATAGCTCAAGCTCAGTCAGATTGGATGGAGAGCGTCTGTGAACAGTAATTTTCAAGTCTTGCCAGAGACTCTCAATTGGATTTAGGTCTGGACTTTGACTGGGCCATTCTAACACATGAATATGCTTTGATCTAAACCATTCCATTGTAGCTCTGGCTGTATGTTTAGGGTCGTTGTCCTGCTGGAAGGTGAACCTCCGCCCCAGTCTCAAGTCTTTTGCAGACTCTAACAGGTTTTCTTCCAAGATTGCCCTGTATTTGGCTCCATCCATCATCCCATCAACTCTGACCAGCTTCCCAGTCCCTGCTGAAGAAAAGCATCCCCACAGCATGATGCTGCCACCACCATGTTTCACAGTGGGGATGGTGTGTTCAGGGTGATGTGCAGTGTTAGTTTTCCGCCACACATAGCGTTTTGCATTTAGGCCATAAAACTTCAATTTTGGTCTCATCTGACCAGAGCACCTTCCTCCACATGTTTGCTGTGTCCCCCACATGGCTTGTGGCAAACTGCAAACGGGACTTCTTATGGCTTTTTTTCAACAATGGCTTTCTTCTTGCCACTCTTCCATAAAGGCCCGATTTGTGGAGTGCACGACTAATAGTTGTCCTGTGGACAGATTCTCCCACCTGAGCTATGGATCTCTGTAGCTCCTCCAGAGTTACCATGGGCCTCTTGGCTGCTTCTCTGATCAATGCTCTCCTTGCCCGGCCTGTCAGTTTAGGTGGACGGCCATGTCTTGGTAGGTTTGCAGTTGTGCCATACTCTTTCCATTTTCGGATAATGGATTGAACAGTGCTCCGTGAGATGTTCAAAGCTTGGGATATTTTTTTATAACCTAACCCTGCTTTAAACTTCTCCACAACTTTATCCCTGACCTGTCTGGTGTGTTCCTTGGGCTTCATGATGCTGTTTGTTCACTAATGTTCTCTAACAAACTTCTGAGGCCTTCACAGAACAGCTGTATTTATACTGAGATTAGATTACACACAAGTGGACTCTATTTACTAATTAGGTGATTTCTGAAGGCAATTGGTTGCACTGGATTTTATTTAGGGGTATCAGAGTAAAGGGGGCTGAAAACTTTTGCACGCCACACTTTTCAGTTTTTTATTTGTAAAAAAATTTGAAAACCATGTATCATTTTCCTTCCACTTCACAATTATGCGCCACTTTGTGTTGGTCTATCACATAAAATCCCAATAAAATACATTTACGTTTGTGGTTGTAACGTGACAAAATGTGGAAAAGTTCAAGGGGTATGAATACTTTTGCAAGCCACTGTATCATACATTGAATGGCGGTGCTGGCTCGAAGGGCCAAGGCCTACTCCTGCACCTATTGTCTATTGAGAGAGGAGCAGAATTAGGCCATTCGGCCCATCAAGTCTACTCTGCCATTCAATCATGGCTTATCTATCTCTCCCTCATAACCCCATTCTCCTGCCTTCTCCCCGTAACCTCTGACACCCGTACTAATCAAGAATCTGTCCATCTCTGCTTTAAAAGTACACATTGACGGCCTCCACAACCCTAGTGGAAACACCCTCGCCACATCCACTGTATTCCAGACCTTTCACTATACTGTAAGTTTCAATGAGGTCCCCACCCTCATTCTTCTAAACTCCAGCGAGCACAGGCCCAGTGCTATCAAACGCTCATCCTATGCTAACCCACTCATTCCTGGGATCATTCTTGTAAACCTCCTCTGGACCCCCTCCAGAGTCGGCACATCCTTCCTCGGATATGGGGCCCAAATTTGCTCACGTTACTCCAAATGCGGCCTGACCAGCGCCTTATAGAGCCTCAGCATTACATGCCTATCTGAGCACAGTATTTGCCTCCCTTGCTACCGATTCGACTATGTCTCGGTGAGGTGTCCCTTCATCCTGCTAAACTCCAGCGAGTGCAGGCCCAGCGCCAACACAGTATCTTTAAGCTGCAGTTTGTAAACCTTGGCCCTGTCAGAGTTTATCTGGCGTGTGCTCGTGGAACTGATGACACAGACTGTCTGCTCGAGTGTCCTTCTGCCCTTGGCTGCTTTTCAAAAGAACATCTCGGTTTCGATTTTCACATCCGTTCAGTTCAGTTTAGTTTATTGTTACAAGTGACGAGGTACAGTGAAAAGCTTTTGTAGCGTCTCCATCTGTTTCAGCAGCTGCTATTCCTCCCATCCCCCTCCCTCACCCCCCTCTCCATCTCCCCACCCCCCCATCCCCTTCCCATCACCCTCCCCTCCCTTAAAATGCTTTATATTTGTTTACAACACTTGAGTCTGTGAGTTTAATACTTTTCCGTTGTTGTTGTTGTTATTCCTGGATGATTCCTTCAGCAGAATTAATTGATAGCCCAGTGTAGTTTAGTTAGGCAAAGAGATAAAGAGCAGAAACAGGCCCTTTGGCCCACCGAGTCCGCACCAACCAGCGATGGTCGCACACTTGCTGGTCAGCGCGGACTCGGTGGGCCGAAGGGCCTGTTTCCGCTCTTTATCTCTTAGCTAAACTAAACTACACTGCGCTATCAATTAATTTTGTTGGAGCAAACATCTTAGAACAGCGACAAGGAAACATTTTTTCTCACAGAGAGTTGTGATTCTGTGGAATTCTCTGCCTCAGAGGGCGGTGGAGGCCGGTTCTCTGGATACTTTCAAGAGAGAGCTAGATAGGGCTCCTAAAGATAGCGGAGTCAGGGGATATGGGGAGAAGGCAGGAACGGGGTACTGATTGGGGATGATCAGCCATGATCACATTGAATGGCGGTGCTGGCTCGAAGGGCCGAATGGCCTACTCCTGCACCTATTGTCTATTGTCTATTAATTAATCAGTTAAATGAATCGGATTAAATTAATCTGATTAACATTAATCAGAAGGACAGAAACGCATCGTGACGTTATTGTTACAGAGAAAAGGTCTAATGCCAAAAAATGATGTTGGTTGGAAGATCGGAATTAATTTTGAGATACAGGGTGGATACAGGCCCTTCGGCCCACTGAGTCCGTGCTGATCAACGATCACCGGTACACTCGTTCTATCATACACACATACTAGGGACAATTTACAGAAGCCAATTAACCTACAAACCTGTACGTCTTTGGAGTGTGGGAGGAAGCCGGAGCACCCGGAGAAAACCCACGTGGGTCACGGGGAGAACGTACAGACTCCGTACAGACAGCGCCCGTAGTCAGGATGGAAGCCTGGTCTCTGGCGCTGTGAGGCAGCAGCTCTACCCGCTGCACCACCGTGCTGCCATGAAATGACCTGTCCTGGGGCTGGGACACAAGGCCTCTACTAAATTGTCCCCAGTGTATAGGATAGTGCTGGTGTACAGGTGACCACACGGTGGGATGAACGGGCTGTTTCCGCGCTGCATCTCGAAAGTCTAAAGAGATTTTAACGCTCAGGGAATTTTGAAGCTGCTAACTCTCTCCACCATCGACCCAGCAATGAAAACTGGCACGTGGTCTCCTGACTTCATCTTTCTGCAGACAGCGATTAGTTTCTTTGTTTTGTTCGTAAGTTCATGTGGTAGGAGCAGAATTAGGCCATTCGGCCCGTCAAGTCTACTCCGCCATTCAATCACGGCTGATCTATCTCTCCCTCCTAACCCCATTCTCCTGCCTTCTCCCCATAAACCCCTGACACCCGTACTGATCAAGAATCTATCTATCTCCGCCTTGAAAATATCCATTGACTTGGCCTCCGCAGCCGTTTGTGGCAAAGAGTTCCACAGGTTCACCACCCTCTGACTAATGCCCCTGTCCCACTTAGGAAACCTGAACGGAAACCTCTGGAGACTTTGCGCCCCACCCAAGGTTTCCGTGCGGTTCTCGGAGGTTGCAGGTGGTTGCCGGAGGTTGCAGGTAGTGGAAGCAGGTAGGGAGACTGACAAAAACCTCCGGGAACCGCACGGAAACCTTGGATGGGGCGCAAAGTCTCCAGAGGTTTCCGTTCAGATTTCCAAAGTGGGACAGGGGCATAAGGAGGAAGGTTCTCTGGATGCTTTCAAGAGAGAGCTAGACAGGGCTCTTAAAAATAGCAGAGTCAGGGGATATGGGGAGAAGGCAGGAACGGGTTACTGATTGGGGATGATCAGCCATGATCACATTGAATGGCGGTGCTGGCTCGAAGGGCCAAATGGCCTACTCCTGCACCTATTGTCTATTGACTACATAGAGAAATTCCTCCTCGTCTCCTTCCTAAAGATACATCCTTTTATTCTGAGGCTGTGCCCTCTAGTCCTAGACTCTCCCACTAGTGGAAACATCCTCTCCACATCCACTCTATCCAGGCCTCTCACTATTTGCCTGTTGACTGTTGGTTGTCGTTGAGTCAGAGGTTGTTGTGACACCACTCCACCAGGTGTCCATCCTCCCTGGTACGCTGACTCATCACATCTCGTGATACAACCGGCCACAACGCTGCATCAGCAGATTTGTAGATGGAGCGGGGAGCCCTGCTTCGTCTCCCAGTCATTGGGAAAACTAGAGTAACGTGACAGGTGATTTTTAAACAGTCACCCCAGGTCTATTAAAGATAGCGGAGTCAGGGGATATGGGGAGAAGGCAGGAACGGGGAACTGATTGGGGATGATCAGCCATGATCACATTGAATGGCGGTGCTGGCTCGAAGGGCCGAATGGCCTACTCCTGCACCTATTGTCTATTGGGACCCTTATTCAGACCCGGTCCTGAAATGATTCCAGTACTTGGGGATCAAGAACCAGAGGACATAGGTTGAAGGTGAGGGGAGAAAGCTGCAAGAGGAAACTAGAGGGGCGACTTTTTTACACGGAGGTTGGCGTGTGGATGGAACGAGCTGCCGGAGGAGGTAGTTGGTAGGAACGACCATGACGTTTAAAAAAAAACATTCGGCCAGGTCTTCTGATGGAGTCCACATCATAAGATTAGAAGTTGTTCAGCCAGAGTTGAATTCACTTCTCGGCATCTGCATACAATGGTGTCTGTCTTGTCGCTTCTTTTGGTGGAAACGGGGTCGCGACGTGAATGCTCTTTCCATGAGCGGTACATGGATAGGGCAGGTTTAGAGAGATTCAAGTGCCAAACGCGGGCGGGTGGGAGATTCAAGAGAGTTTATTGTCATGTGTCCCAGATAGGACAATGAAATTCTTGCTTTGCTTCAGCACAACAGAACATAGTAGGCATTTACTACAGAACAGATCAGTGTGTCCATATACCATTGTATAAATATATACACACGTGAATAAATAAACTGTTAAAGTGCAAATAAACAGATAATGGGCTATTAATGTTCAGTTTTGTCCGAGCCAAGTTTAATAGCCTGATGGCTGTGGGGAAGTAGCTATTCCTGAACCTGGTTGTTGCAGTCTTCAGGCTCCTGTACCTTCTACCTGAAGGTAGCGGGGAGATGAGTGTGTGGCCAGGATGGTGTGGGTCTTTGATGATGCTGCCAGCCTTTTTGAGGCAGCGACTGCGATAGATCCCCTCGATGGAATGAAGGTCAGAGCCGATGATGGACTGGGCAGTGTTTACTACTTTTTGTAGTCTCTTCCTCTCCAGGGCACTCAAGTTGCCGAACCAAGCCACGATGCAACCGGTCAGCATGCTCTCTACTGTGCACCTGTAGAAGTTAGAGAGAGTCCTCCTTGACAAGCCGCCTCTCCGTAATCTTCTCAGGAAGTAGAGGCGCTGATGTGCTTTCTTAATAATTGCATCAGTGTTCTCGGACCAGGAAAGATCTTCAGAGATGGGACATGTTGGGCCGACGGGCCTGCCTCTGTACCGTATGACTTTGTGTTCAGCTCAAGTTTCGAGGAAGAACACATGGAACGAGCTGGGTAGTTGAGGCCGCTAGTTTAGTTTGGGTTACTGCCGTTTATTGTCACGTGTACGGAGATACAGTGAGAAGCTTTTGTCGCGCGCTAACCAGTCAGCGGAAAGACAATGAATGAATGATCGATACTTTATTATTGTGGCATCAGTGAAATTCTTTGTTTTGCATACCAAACACATAGTATGCAAAATGTACCGGGCGCTGACTACACACAATCATAATCGAGCCATCCACATAATCGAGCCGTTCATTGCAAGGTAAAGTCCAGTAAAGAATAGCTATAACAGCATTTAAAAATACACAGCCCAGACCATCACACAAACCCAACCTCCCTTCCATTGATTCCATCTACACATCACGTTGCTGCCACGATAAGGCCAGCAGCATCATCAAGGACCAGTTAGGACGGAGACAAGGAAACACTTTTTCTCACAGCGAGTTGTGAGTGTGGAATTCTCTGCCTCAGAGGGCGGTGGAGGCCGGTTCTCTGGATGCTTTCAAGAGAGAGCTCTTTCAAGGGTTATTAAAAATAGCAGAGTCAGGGGACATGGGGAGAAGGCAGAAATGGGGTACTGATTGGGGATGATCAGATATGATCACATTGAATGGCGGTGCTGGCTCGAAGAGCCAAATGGCCTACTCCTGCACCTATTGTCTATTGAACCCCGGCCACTCCCTCTTCTCCCCTCTCCCATCAGGCAAAAAGTACAGAAGTGTGAAAACGCACACCTCCAGATTCAGGGACAGTTTCTTCCCAGCTGTTATCGGGCAACTGAATCATCCTATCACAACCATAGAGCGGTCCTGAACTGCTATCTACCTCATTAGTGACCCTCGGACTATCCTTGATCGGACTTTACTGGCTTTGCCTTGCACACGTGATCATGTTTCACTGTACCTCTGTCCACGTGATAATAAACTAAACTGAAGCATTTGGACAGGTAGATGGATAGGACAGGTTTAGGGGGATATGGGCCAAACGCAGGCAGGTGGCACTAGCACAGTCGTACAGCACAAGAACAGGCCCTTCATTCCACATTGATGCGCTAATGCTTTCAAGAGAGAGTTAGATACTGACGGAGACGAGGAAAAACTTTTCCTCACAGAGAGTGGTGAGTCTGTGGAATTCTCTGCCTCAGAGGGCGGTGGAGGCCGGTTCTCTGGATGTTTTCAAGAGAGAGCTAGATAGGGCTCTTAAAAATAGCGGAGTCAGGGGATATGGGGAGAAGGCAGGAACGGGGTACTGATTGGGGATGATCACATTGAATGGCGGTGCTGGCTCGAAGGGCCGAATGGCCTACTCCTGCACCTATTGTCTATTGTCTATTGCCTCTTTCACTTTCCTTTGATGGGTTGTTTCCTGAGGTAGCAAGACCAGCAGGCGGCACGTGACTGCCACGTTCCGTGCTCCCGGAGTCCTGTTGCCCTCCATTGATGTCCTGTTCTAACAGCGAGCATTGAGCACTGAACACCCACTGCCACCAGATAGATCCTTCATAGTCTAATCATTTCCACTCCATTGACCGCAAAGAGTGCGGCGGGATTGTGTTTGGGCAACGCGGCTTAAAGGATTGTGCATTTATTTTTCTAGGCCACTTTAGATTTAGTTTAGAGATACGGCTTGTTTCAACAGACAACGTTTCAGGTCAGGAACCTTTTTTAGTTCAGTTATGAGATACAGCGCGGAAACAGGCCCTTCGGCCCACCGAGTCTGCACCGGCCAGCGATCCCAGCACACTAACACTATCCTACACACACTAAAGACAATTTACACACACACCAAGCCAATTGACCCACAGGGCTGTACGTCTTTGGAGTGTGGGAGGAAATCGGAGATCTCTGAGAACGTACAGGCAGCACCCGTAGTCGGGATGCAACTCGAGTCACCGGCGCTGTGAGGCAGCAACTCCACCGCTGTGCCTCTGTGCTGCCCTTCGGTGTCTTGGTCACTTTATTCAGACGGGCCCCGATTTCCCACCTCCAAGTTACCCCAGTAATTTGTTTGTAGTTAGGTTTTGCAGTCTGATTGTAACTAATTCAATTGAAATGCTATTTAGTTGGCACTTGGCTACATCTGCCAGGTTAAAGTTAGGCACGGCATGGTCTTTAAAAAATAAAAAAAATCTTGGACATTTCTGCACAGTCTGTGCCAGTTGTGAAGTAGCAGACTTGGTGGTGAATGCATTCATAAGACTAATAGGGAGACACAGCACGGACATGGGCCATTCGGCCCAACATCAGTCTGGCCACTTCTCCATCACTAACAGCAATTGAGGAGGTGGAGAGGCTTTTCAGAACACAGAAAAGCCGGAAATCTCCAGGACTGGACAATATTTCCCCCTCTACTCTCAAGTTCTATGCCGAACACAGACATTTTCAACCAGTCCCTCCAAACCTGTACTGTCCCTGCCTGCTTCAAAGTCTCCACTATTGTTCCCCTACCCAAAAAGGCAAGGATTACTTGTCTTAATAACTACAGGCCTGCCGCACTGACACCTGTAGTCATGAAGACCCTTGAAAGGCTTGTGCTGGCCAAGCTGAAAAACATCACAAACCCCCTGCTTGTCCCTCTGGGCCTGCACTTCATCCTACAGCGCCTAGACCGCCAGGGGACCTATGCGAGGATCCTGTTTGTTGATTTTAGCTCTGCATTCAACACCATTGTGCCAGAGCTATTACACTCCAAACTTTTCGAGTTGACTGTGCCTGAACGCCTCTGTCAGTGGATCACCAACTTCTTGACAGACAGGAAGCAGCATGTGAGGCTGGGAAAGCACATCTCGGACCCGCAAACCCTCAGCATATGAGCATCGCAAGATGCGTGCTCTCCCCTCTCCTCTACTCCCTCTATACCAACGACTGCACCTCCACAGACACCTCTGTCAAGCTTCTCAAGTTTGTGGATGACACAACCCTGATTTGACTGATCCAGGATGGGGAGGAATCTGCCAACAGACAGGAAGTGTCACAGCTGGCGTCCTGGTGCCGTTGCAACAACCTAGAGCTCAATGCTCTTAAGACAGTGGAATTGATTGTAGACTTTAGGAGAGCTCCCCCTCCCCTCACCCCACTCACCATCAACAACACCACATTCACATCTGTGGAGCCTTTTAAGTTCCTGGGAACCATCATCTCCAAGGACCTTAAGTGGGGGGCTACCATCGACTCCACAGTGAAAAAGGCACAACAGAGGATGTACTTCCTGCGGCAGCTGAGGAAGCACAATCTGCCACAGGCAATGATGGTCCAATTCTACACGGCCATCGTAGAGTCTGTTCTCACCTTGTCCATCATGGTCTGGTTTGGCTCAGCCACCAAGCACGACACCTGGAGGCTGCAGCGAATCATCCGATCAGCAGAGAAGGTTATTGGCTGCAACCTTCCCTCCATTGATGAACTGTACACTGCAAGGGCCAGGAAGCGAGCGGGCAAGATCATCTCTGACCCCTCTCACCCTGGCCACAAACTCTTTGAATCACTTCCCTCTGGAAGGCGACTCCGGACTGTCAAAGCTGCCACAGCCAGACATAAAACAGCTTTTATCCACGAGTAGTTGCTCTACTCAACAGCCAAAAATCTGTAGCCTCCTTTTGCTCTGGTATTTAATTTAATTCTTCACATATTTAAATTATAATGTTTTATTTTTAATTGTCTACTGTATATCGTGTTGCTATTTGCGAGCAAAGCACCAAGGCAAATTCCTTGTATGTGTACATACTTGGCTAATAACATCAATTCAATTCAAATTAAGACACAGAGTGCTGGAGTAACTCAGCGGGTCAGGCAGCATCTGTGGAGAACATGGATAGGTGACGTTTCACAGAGTGCTGGAGTAACTCAGCGGGTCAGGCAGCATCTGTGGAGAACATGGATAGGTGACGTTTCGGGACATAGTGTGGGAACGGGCCCATCGGCCCGCCGAGTCCACGCCGGCCACTAACACTGTCACACACACACTCAGGACAATTTACCCAAGCCAATCAACCTACAAACCTGTTGGCGGGGAGACCCTGGAGAAAACCCACGCAGGTCACGGGGAGAACGTTTAAACTCCGTACAGACAGCACCGGAGGTGAGGATGGAAGGCGGGTCTCAGGCGCTGCGGCCTACACACGCCTGTTCATCCATGTTGCCTGCTCCAGTCACGCTGCACGAATGTAAACAGCCAACACTGTTTCCTACGAGGAAAGATGTTGCCCAGAATTGTCACAGGATACATGCGGATACAGTTCTGCAACATTCTCACTGAACGCTGGGCCCTTTGCAACATTGTTGCCGAGACTTTGCAACGTGTCGCTGTAGCAAACCCCGGCCGACGGCTGCACGAATTTGTCCTTTTTTTTAATAAAAGCAGTCCTCATCTACACACTGTAAACGGCTCGATTGTAATCACAGATTGTATTTCTGCTGACTGGAACTTCTTCTGTCGTATGTCTTTTAGACCTGCAGCTCCGTTGAGGCGAGCCAGGCCAACGTGTCATAGTCCAGGTCAACCAGACCTCGTTCACCATTGGGTGGCCAACCGGTGTTTGGGGCAACTGGTGACCTTGTGCTCCACTGTCTGTGTTGGGTCCCCACACTTGCAGGAGGCGCTCGCTGTCCACGAGGCCCCACCTCTTCATCGCTACTCCATAGCGTCCGATGCCCGTCCTCAAGCGGTTGAGGGTTGTCCAAGGCATGGGGTCATTGATGTACTGGTGTAGCCCAGATGGTTCCGCTGACTTCCACTGGTCTCTCCATCTCGTCTTGACCTAGGCGGCCTTGGAAGCGTCAGCCGGTGTTGTGCAGAGCAGCTCTTGGGCTTGCGTGGCAAAGGGGCTCCATGACTTGCTGACTGGAAAGCACGTGGCAATAAACTAAACTGAAACTGAGAGATAAAAATCGTGCCGCAAAGATAGTCAAAGTCAAATTTATTCGTCAATTTCATAGCACGGTGGTGCAGCGGTAGAGTTGCTGCCTCACAGCGCCAGAGACCCGGGTTCCATCCTGACTACAGGCGCTGTCTGTACGGAGTTTGTACCTTCTCCCCGTGACCGTGTGGGTTTTCTCCGGGTGATCCGGTTTCCTCCCACACTCCAAAGACGTACAGGTTTGTAGGTTAATTGGCTTGCTCTTAATGTAAATTGTCCCCAGTGTGTGTAGGATAGTGTTAGTGTGCGGGGATCGCTGGTCGGCGCAGACTCGGTGGGCCGAACTAACTGCATCAATAATTCTTTTTAACAAAGGCAGCGAAACCCGCCTGTCACAGTTGGCAGAATATCCCTCCAATAGATTCACATTTAATTTAGTTTAGTGACACAGCTTGGATGTAGGCCCATTGGCTCATCAAGTGATGTGCAGAGGACAGATACACAGTGCTGGAGTAACTCAGCGGGTCAGGCAGCATCTGTGGAGAACATGGATAGGTGACGTTTCACAGAGTGCTGGAGTAACTCAGCGGGTCAGGCAGCATCTGTGGAGAACATGGATAGGTGACGTTTCACAGAGTGCTGGAGTAACTCAGCGGGTCAGGCAGCATCTGTGGAGAACATGGATAGGTGACGTTTCACAGAGTGCTGGAGTAACTCAGCAGTAACTCAAACTAAACTGAACTGCTCTCTAGTTGTGGTTCGATGGTTCAGTTGCCTGATAACAGCCGGGAAGAAACTGTCCCTGAATCTGGAGGTGTATGCGTTTTCACACTTCTGCACCTTTTGCCCGATGTGAGAGGGGAGAAGAGGGAGTGGCCGGTGTGAGACTGGTCCTTGATTATGCTGCTGGCCTTGCCAAGGCAGCGTGAGGTGTAGATGGAGTCAATGGAAGGGAGGTTGGTTTGTGCGATGGTCTGGGCTGCGTCCACAATTCGCTGCAATCTCTTGCGGTCTTGGATGGAGCTGCTCGCAAACCAAGCTGTGATGCATCCGGATAAAATGCTTTCTGTGGCGCATCTGTAGAAGTTGGTGAGAGTTGTTGGGGACACGCCCAACTGCCTAAGCCTTCTAAGGAAGTAGAGGTGTTAGTGTGCTTTCTTGGTGGTTGCTTCAGTATGGGTGGTCCAGGAGAAGTTGTTGGTGATATTGACTCCTAGATGGCCTGATAGAAGTATATAAAATCATGAGTGGCATGGATAGACATAGACGGAAATGTCCAACACTAGAGGGCGTAGTTTTGAGGTGAGAGGGGCAAAATTTAAAGGGGGTGTGCGGGGCAGGTTTTTTTACACAGAGGGTGGTGGGTGCCTGGAACGCGCTGCCAGGGGTGGTGGTGGAGGCAGATACGATAGTGGTGTTTAAGAGGTTTTTAGATGGGCACGTGGATATGCAGGGAATGAAACATAGAAACATAGACAAAAGGTGCAGGAGTAGGCCATTCGGCCCTTCGAGCCTGCACCGCCATTCAATATGATCATGGCTGATCATCCAACTCAGTATCCTGTACCTGCCTTCTCTCCATACCCCCTGATCCCTTTAGCCACAAGGGCCGCATCTAACTCCCTCTTAAATATAGCCAATGAACTGGCCTCAACTATTTTCTGTGGCAGAGAATTCCAGAGATTCACCACTCTCTGTGTGAAAAATGTTTTTCTCATCTCAGTCCTAAAAGATTTCCCCCTTATCCTTAGACTGTGACCCCCTTGTTCTGGACTTCCCCAACATCGGGAACAATCTTCTTGCATCTAGCCTGTCCAACCCCTTAAGAATTTTGTAAGTTTCTATAAGATCCCCCCTCAATCTTCTAAATTCTTTCGAGTACAAGCCGAGTCTATCCAGTCTTTCTTCATATGAAAGTCTTGTGAAAGGAATATGAAAGAGGGATGTGGATCACGTGAAGGCAGATGGTGTTGGCACCATGTTCGGCACAGACGTGGTGGGCCGAATGGCCTGTTCTTGTGCTGTTCTATGAAATTAGAGCATCGGAAGGAATCCCCCGTGGTCGCTGAGAGAACGTGCAAACTCCACGCTGACAGGATGGAGCCTGTCGCTGTGAGGCAGCAGCTCCACCCGCTGCACCACCGCCGTGCCTCCCAGGAGTTGTGGTTCACCTTCCTTCCTTCCGCCTCTCCTGGGTCTCGGTGCCGTTTGTTCCAGGAGCAGATGCGTCTGAGTCTGTCTCCCGTGGCGTTTAACAGTCGGCCAAGTCAACAGTATCTGGAGTCTACTAATGAGCCCAGACAGACTACGTCTAGACACTTTCCCCAGCGACACACAAGTGTGGCAACACAGGTCTCCCGCACGCACAGGCCACACATCCGTGCACACACACGCTCACACACACTCAAGGGAGTTCAAGTTCAAGTGAGTTTATTGTCATGTGTCCCTGTATAGGACAATGAAATTCTTGCTTTGCTTCAGCACACAGAACATAGTAGGCATTTACTACAAAACAGATCAGTGTGTCCATATACCATAATATAAATATATACACACATGAATAAATAAACTGGTAAAGTGCAAATAACAGAAAATTGGCTATTAATGTTCAGAGTTTTATCTGAGCCGAGTTTAATAGCCTGATGGCTGTGGGGAAGTAGCTATTCCTGAACCTGGTTGTTGCAGTCTTCAGGCTCCTGTACCTTCTACCTGTAGGTAGCAGGGAGATGAGTGTGTGGCAAGGATGGTGTGGGTCCTTGATGATACTGCCAGCCTTTTTGAGGCAGCGACTGCGATAAATCCCCTCGATGGAAGGAAGGTCAGAGCCGATGATGGACTGGGCAGTGTTTACTAATTTTTGTAGTCTTTTCCTCTCCAGGGCGCTCAAATTGCCGAACCAAGCCACGATGCAACCGGTCAGCATGCTCTCTACTGTGCACCTGTAGAAGTTAGAGAGAGTCCTCCTTGACAAACCGACTCTCCATAATCTTCTCAGGAAGTAGAGGCGCTGATGAGCTTTCTTTGTGATTGCATTAGTGTTCTCGGACCAGGAAAGATCTTCAGAGATGTGCACGACCAGGAATTTGAAGCTCTTGACCCTTTCAACCATCGACCCGTTGATATAAACGGGACTGTGGGTCCCCCTCCTACTCCTTCCAAAGTCCACAATCAATTCCTTGGTTTTGCTGGTGTTGAGGGCCAGGTTATTGCGCTGGCACCATATGGACAGTTGCTCGATCTCTCTTCTATACTCTGACTCATCCCCATCAGTGATACGTCCCACAACAGTGGTGTCGTCAGCGAACTTGATGATGGAGTTCGCACTATGGCCGGCTACGCAGTCATGAGTAACACTTGCCCTGTTCTGATGCAGGTTCTAGGAGCAGAATTAGGCCATTTGGCCCATCAAGTCTACGCCATGCAATCATGGCCAATGTATCTCTCCCTCTCAACCCCATTCTCCTGCCTTCTCCCCATAACCCCTGACACCGTATTCAGTGTTGATTGATTTCCCCTCAGATGCCTATTAAACCTTCTCCCCTTCACCTTAATCCTATGTCCTCTGGTTCTCGATTCCCTTACTCTGGCCAAGAGTGTGTGTGTGTGTGTGTGTGTGTGTGTGTGTGTGTGTACCCATATAAAATCACCCCTCATCCTCCTGCTCTCCAAGGAACAGAGACCCAGCCTACTCAACCTCTCCCCATAGCTCACACCCTCGCGTCCAGGCAACATCCTCGTAAATCTTCTCTGCACCCTTTCCAGCTTGACAACATCTCTCCTGTAACATGGTGCCCAGAACTGAACACAAATGTGGCCTCACCAACGTTTTGTACAACTGCAAGGTAGACAAAATTGCTGGAGAAACTCAGCGGGTGAGGCAGCATCTATGGAGTGCAGGAAATAGGCAACGTTTCGGGTCGAGAGCCTTCTTCAGACCTGGTACAACTGCAACATGACCTCCCAACATCTGCACTCAATATGTGTAGGAAGGAACTGCAGAAGCTGGTTTAAATCGAAGATAGACACAAAAAGCTGGAGAAACTCAGCGGGTCAGACAGCATCTATGGAGAAAAGGAATAGGTGACGTTTCTAGTCTGAAGAAGGGTCTCGACCCGAATAAGGGGCAAGCCATTTAGAACGGAGATGAGGAAAAACTTTTTCACCCAGAGGGTTGTGAATCTGTGGAATTCTCTGCCTCAGAAGGCAGTAGAGGCCAATTCTCTGGATGCATTCAAGACAGTTAGATAGAGCTTATTAATGTTTTATTATTATTAATGTTTAGTGTTTTCTGAGTCATTCGTAACTGTCACTGTTGTTACTTGTGGGCGGAGCACCAAGGCAAATTCCTTGTATGTGAATACTTGGCCAATAAACTTACTTACTCTTAAAGATAGCGGAGTCAGGGGATGTGGGGAGAAGGCAGAAACGGGGTACTGATTGGGGATGATCAGCCATGATCACATTGAATGGCGGTGCTGGCTCGAAGGGCCGAATGGCCTACTCCTGCACCTATTGCCTATTGTCTATTGAATGACGGTGCTGGCTCGAAGGCCCGAATGGCCTATTCCTGCACCTATTGTCTATTGAAACGTCACCCATTCCTTTTATCCAGAGATGCTGCCTGACCCGCTGAGTTACTCCAGCTTTTCAGTATTTCTTCTGTACTCAATACTCTGACTGATGAAGGCCAACGTGCCAAAAGCCTGTTTGACCTGTTCTATGTTCTAAGAGTTTAGAGCCAAGATGATCCGGATAACTGGACTTGTTTAACAGATATCTGATCGGGCAGGTCAAGTTGTGACTGTCCTGCTAAATTAAAGCAGTAAGGCAGAAAGCACAGTGTATTTGGCTTGTGTGTGTCCAAGGGTAGCCAACTCTCTCTGAAGCAGAGCTCGGCTTCCATGAATTAATCTCCCAGACACTGCTGTTAGCTGTTGGAAAATTGCCGATTCCTTTCATCCCTGCACAGATACCGGCATTGGGAACAGAAACAGCTGGACCAATCAGTTGACAATAGACAATAGGTGCAGGAGTAGGCCATTCGGCCCTTCGAGCCAGCACCGCCATTCAATGTGATCATGGCTGATCACCCCCAATCAGTACCCCGTTCCTGCCTTCTCCCCATATCCCCGACTCCGCTATTTTTAAGAGCCCTATCTAGCTCTCTCTTGAAAGCATCCAGAGAACCTGCCTCCACCGCCCTCTGAGGCAGAGAATTCCACACTCACAAGTGTTTCCTCGTCTCCGTTCTAAATGGCTTACTCCTTATTCTTAAACTGTGGCCCTCTTGAAAGCATAAAGTTGACTTTAGATTTTAGAGATACAGCGTGGAAATAGCCCCTTATGGGCTGGTCCTACTCAGGCAATTTTTTAGGCGACTACAGGCGACTAGGCTGTCGCCACATGGTCGCCGGGGTGTCGCCTGTATGGTCTCCTCAGTCGCCCAAAGAATCGTCGCGTGTTTTTGGTCGCAGCTGAATTTTGAAATGTTCAAAACTTTTCGGCAACAGTTGACTTGTCGTAGGTTGTCGCCAGGATGACGTAGGTTGTCGCCGGTGCCGACTTTGGTGAATTCCATTGGTGACTACCTACGTCAACCGGCGACAGGTACCGGTGTGGTCGTAGGTGGACGCCCTAATGGGTCGCCGGTTGTCTGTAGCTTGCCGTAGCTGGACGTCGACTCGGAGGTAGGTTGTCGTAGACATTGTCGTAGGGGGGTCCAGTCGCCTAAGTGGGACAGGACCATTAGGCCAATCAATTCCTCAGCGACCTGTGATCACCCAGTACACTCGCACTATAACAAGAGGAATCGAATATAGGAGCAAAAAGGTCCTTCTGCAGTTGTACAGGGCCCTAGTGAGACCACACCTGGAGTATTGTGTGCAGTTTTGGTCCCCTAATTTGAGGGAGGACATTCTTGCTATTGAGGGAGTGCAGCGTAGGTTTACAAGGTTAATTCCCGGGATGGCGGGACTGTCATATGCTGAGAGAATGGAGCAGCTGGGCTTGTACACTCTGGAGTTTAGAAGGATGAGAGGCAATCTCATTGAAACATATAAGATTATTAAGGGTTTGGACACGCTAGAGGCAGGAAACATGTTCCCGATGTTGGGGGAGTCCAGAGCCAGGGGCCACACAGTTTAAGAATAAGGGGTAAGCCATTTAACGGAGACGAGGAAACACTTTTTCTCACAGAGTGTGGTGAGTCTATGGAATTCTCTGCCTCAGAGGGCGGTGGAGGCAGGTTCTCTGGATGCTTTCAAGAGAGAGCTAGATAGGGCTCTTAAAGATAGCGGAGTCAGGGGATATGGGGAGAAGGCAGGAACGGGGTACTGATTGGGGATGATCAGCCATGATCACATTGAATGGCGGTGCTGGCTCGAAGGGCCGAATGGCCTACTCCTGCACCTATTGTCTATTGTCTATTATCCCACACACTAGGGACAATTTACAAAAGCCAATTAACGTACAAACCTGTACTTCTTTGGAGTGTGGGAAGAAACCGGAGCACCTGGAGAAAACCCACACAGGGAGAACATACATACTCCACACAGACAGCACCCGTAGTCAAGATCGAACCCACAAACCACAGTACTGCGTGGAAACAGGCCCTTTGGCCTTCCCGGTCCACGCCGCCCAATTGATCTCCCGCCCACACTAGTTCCATGTTATCCCACTTTCATATCCACTCTCCACACACCAGGGACAATCTATAGAGGCCAATTAACCTACAAAACCGCCCTAGGGGCCTGTTTCCACGCTGTATCTCTAAAGCACCCGGAGAAACCCCGCGCGGTCACGGGGTGAACGTACAAAATCCGTACAGACAGCTCCCGTAGTCGGGATCAAACCCGGGTCTCGCGCTGTGAGGCAGTGGATCTATAAACTGCCCCGCAGTGCCTCCTGCTCCAGAACCCCCTCCCCCCGTCTGAGGGGATCCAAGTTCCCAGATTCGGGCACAGTTTCTTCCCAGCTGTTATCAGGCAACTGAACCATCCTACCACCACCAGAGAGCAGTGCTGAACTACTATTTACCTCATTGGGGACTCAGACTATCTTTGATCGGACCTTGATGGCTTTACCTTGCACTAAATGTTATTCCCTTTATCATGTATCAATACACTGCGAGTGGCTTGATTGTAATCATGTGTTGTCTTTCCGCTGACTGGTTAGCACGCAATGAAAGTCAGAGGGTGGTGAGCCTGTGGAATTAATTGCCACTGAAGGCTGTGGAGGCCATGTTGATATTTTTAAGGCAGAGATAGATAGATAGATAGATGGATAGATAGATAGAGGATGGATGATGGATGGATGGATGGGATAGATGGTGGATGGGATAGAGGATGGATGGTTAGATAGATAGATAGATAGATAGATAGATAGATAGATAGATAGATAGATAGATAGATAGATAGATAGATAGATAGATAGATAGATAGATAGATAGATAGGTAGATAGATAGATAGATAGATAGATAGATAGATAGATAGATAGATAGATAGATAGATAGATAGATAGATAGATAGATAGATAGATAGATAGATAGATAGATAGATAGATAGATAGATAGATAGATAGATAGATAGATAGATAGATAGATAGATAGATAGATAGATAGATAGATAGATAGATAGATAGATAGATAGATAGATAGATAGATAGATAGATAGATAGATAGATAGATAGATAGATAGATAGATAGATAGATAGATAGATAGATAGATAGATAGATAGATAGATAGATAGATAGATAGATAGATAGATAGATAGATAGATAGATAGATAGATAGATAGATAGATAGATAGATAGATAGATAGATAGATAGATAGATAGATAGATAGATAGATAGATAGATAGATAGATAGATAGATAGATAGATAGATAGATAGATAGATAGATAGATAGATAGATAGATAGATAGATAGATAGATAGATAGATAGATAGATAGATAGATAGATAGATAGATAGATAGATAGATAGATAGATAGATAGATAGATAGATAGATAGATAGATAGATAGATAGATAGATAGATAGATAGATAGATAGATAGATAGATAGATAGATAGATAGATAGATAGATAGATAGATAGATAGATAGATAGATAGATAGATAGATAGATAGATAGATAGATAGATAGATAGATAGATAGATAGATAGATAGATAGATAGATAGATAGATAGATAGATAGATAGATAGATAGATAGATAGATAGATAGATAGATAGATAGATAGATAGATAGATAGATAGATAGATAGATAGATAGATAGATAGATAGATAGATAGATAGATAGATAGATAGATAGATAGATAGATAGATAGATAGATAGATAGATAGATAGATAGATAGATAGATAGATAGATAGATAGATAGATAGATAGATAGATAGATAGATAGATAGATAGATAGATAGATAGATAGATAGATAGATAGATAGATAGATAGATAGATAGATAGATAGATAGATAGATAGATAGATAGATAGATAGATAGATAGATAGATAGATAGATAGATAGATAGATAGATAGATAGATAGATAGATAGATAGATAGATAGATAGATAGATAGATAGATAGATAGATAGATAGATAGATAGATAGATAGATAGATAGATAGATAGATAGATAGATAGATAGATAGATAGATAGATAGATAGATAGATAGATAGATAGATAGATAGATAGATAGATAGATAGATAGATAGAATAGATAGATAGATAGATAGATAGATAGATAGATAGATAGATAGATAGATAGATAGATAGATAGATAGATAGATAGATAGATAGATAGATAGATAGATAGATAGATAGATAGATAGATAGATAGATAGATAGATAGATAGATAGATAGATAGATAGATAGATAGATAGATAGATAGATAGATAGATAGATAGATAGATAGATAGATAGATAGATAGATAGATAGATAGATAGATAGATAGATAGATAGATAGATAGATAGATAGATAGATAGATAGATAGATAGATAGATAGATAGATAGATAGATAGATAGATAGATAGATAGATAGATAGATAGATAGATAGATAGATAGATAGATAGATAGATAGATAGATAGATAGATAGATAGATAGATAGATAGATAGATAGATAGATAGATAGATAGATAGATAGATAGATAGATAGATAGATAGATAGATAGATAGATAGATAGATAGATAGATAGATAGATAGATAGATAGATAGATAGATAGATAGATAGATAGATAGATAGATAGATAGATAGATAGATAGATAGATAGATAGATAGATAGATAGATAGATAGATAGATAGATAGATAGATAGATAGATAGATAGATAGATAGATAGATAGATAGATAGATAGATAGATAGATAGATAGATAGATAGATAGATAGATAGATAGATAGATAGATAGATAGATAGATAGATAGATAGATAGATAGATAGATAGATAGATAGATAGATAGATAGATAGATAGATAGATAGATAGATAGATAGATAGATAGATAGATAGATAGATAGATAGATAGATAGATAGATAGATAGATAGATAGATAGATAGATAGATAGATAGATAGATAGATAGATAGATAGATAGATAGATAGATAGATAGATAGATAGATAGATAGATAGATAGATAGATAGATAGATAGATAGATAGATAGATAGATAGATAGATAGATAGATAGATAGATAGATAGATAGATAGATAGATAGATAGATAGATAGATAGATAGATAGATAGATAGATAGATAGATAGATAGATAGATAGATAGATAGATAGATAGATAGATAGATAGATAGATAGATAGATAGATAGATAGATAGAGATGGATGGATGGACTGGATGGATGGATGGATGGATGGATAGATAGATAGATAGAGATGGATGGATGGATGGATGGATGGATGGATGGATGGATGGAGGGTGGATGCGGTGTCAGGAAATATGGGGAGAAGGCAGGAGAATGGGATTGGACGGGCGAGATAGATCAGCCATGATTGAATGGTGGAGCAGACTTGATGGGCCAAATGGCCTAATTCTGCTCCTAAAAGACCCTTGGACGTATATGGATAGGAAGGTTTAGAGGGACTTGGGCCGAATGCATGCAGGTGGGACCAGCTTAGATGGTTGGCATGGACGAGTTGGGCTGAAGGGCCTGTTTCTGTGCAGTATGTCTCTGTGACTCCAGCAGTTCATTAGCAGCCTGCTCCAACAAAAGGCCCCGGGGAAATGTGTGTTTTTAATAAATTTGCATCGCCTGCCGCAGATGTGTTAAACGTGGCCGTCAACTCCCTTAATAATCACCCCAGCGGTATGAACATTGACTTCTCCAATTTCAGGTAGTCCCTGCTTTCTCCCTCCTTCCCCTCCCCTTCCCAGCTCTCCCACAGCCCACTGTCTCCACCTCTTCCTTTCTTCCCCCCCATCAGTCTGAAGAAGGGTCTCGACCCGAAACGTCGCCTATTCCTTCTCTCCATAGATGCTGCCTCACCCGCTGAGTTTCTCCAGCATTTTTGTCTACCTTAATAATTTTATATGTTTCAATAAGATACCCTCTCATCCTTCTAAATTCCAGTGTATACAAGCCCAGTCGATCCACTATTTCATCATATGACAGTCCCGCCATCCCAGAAATTAACCTCGTGAACCTACGCTGCACTCCCTCAATAGCAAGAATGTCCTTCCTCAAATTAAGAGACCAAACCTGCAGACAATACTCCAGGTGTGGTCTCACTAGGGCCCTGTACAACTGCAGTAGGACCTCCTTGCTCCTAATCAAATCCTCTTGTTATAAAGGCCAACATGCCATGAGCTTTCTTCACTGCCTGCTGTACCTACATGCTTACCCATTCTCCACAGAGCAAGAAACAAATGGAGGAAGCATTTGATGAATGAAAGTCTGAATACTTCAGAGACAGAGAAAAGGAACTGCAAGTACTGGTTTACAGAAAGAGACAATGTGCTGGAGTAACTCAGCGGGTCAGGCAGCATCTGTGGAGAACATGGATAGGTGACGTTTCACAGAGTGCTGGAGTAACTCAGCGGGTCAGGCAGCATCTGTGGAGAACATGGATAGGTGACGTTTCACAGAGTGCTGGAGTAACTCAGCGGGTCAGGCAGCATCTGTGGAGAACATGGATAGGTGACGTTTCACAGAGTGCTGGAGTAGCTCAGCGGGTCAGGCAGCATCTGTGGAGAACATGGATAGGTGACATTTTGGTTCGGACCTTCTTACATAGAAACATAGACAATAGGTGCAGGAGTAGGCCATTCGGCCCCCCGAGCCTGCATCGCCATTCAATATGATCATGGCTGATCATCCAACTCAGTATCCTATACCTGCCTTCTCTCCATACCTCCTGATCCCTTTAGCCACAAGGGCCACATCTAACTCCCTCTTAAATATAGCCAATGAACTGTGGCCTCAACTACCTTCTGTGGCAGAGAATTCCAGAGATTCACCACTCTCTGGGTGAAAAATGTTTTCCTCATCTCAGTCCTAAAAGATTTCCCCCTTATCCTTAAATTGTAACCCCTTGTTCTGGACTTCCCCAACATCGGGAACAATCTTCCTGCATCTAGCCTGTCCAACCCCTTAAGAATTTTGTAAGTTTCTATAAGATCCCCCCTCAATCTTCTAAATTCTAGCGAGTACAAGCCGAGTCTATCCAGTCTTTCTTCATATGAAAGTCCGGACATCCCAGGAGTTAGTCTGGTAAACCTTCTCTGTACTCCCTCTATGGCAAGAATGTCTTTCCTCAGATTAGGAGACCAAAACTATACGCAATACCCCAGGTGTGGTCTCACCAAGACCCTGTACAACTGCAGTATAACCTCCCTGCTCCTATACTCAAATCCTTTTGCTATGAATGCTAACATACCATTGCTTTCTTCACTGCCTGCTGCACCTGCATGCCTACTCAATGACTGGTGTACCATGACACCCAGGTCTCGTTGCCTCCCCTTTTCCTAATCGGCCACCATTCAGATAATAGTCTATTTTCCTGTTTTTGCCACCAAAGTGGATAACCTCACATTTATCCACATTATACTGCATCTGCCATGCATTTGCCCACTCACCCAGCCTATCCAAGTCACCTTGCAGCCTCCTAGCATCCTCCTCACAGCTAACACTGCCCCCCAGCTTCGTGTCATCCGCAAACTTGGAGATGTTGCATTCAATTCCCTCGTCCAAATCATTAATATATATTGTGAATAGCTGGGGTCCCAGCACTGAGCCTTGCTGAGACATCTGAGGTGTCTTGGTCACCTTAAACATGGTCATCTTAAACTTGGTAACTTTATACTTGGTCAACTTAAACTTGGTTCAAAGATAGACACAAAATGCCGGAGTAACTCAGCGGGACAGGCAGCATCTCTGGAGAGAAGGAATGAGTGACGTTTTGGGTCGAGACCCTTCTTCAGGCTTATTACTCCAGCATTTTGTGTCCACCCTCGATTTAAACCAGCATCTGCAGTTCTTTCGTACTTATACAAGGTTCAGTTCAGTCCTGTTCAGTTTAGTTTATTGCCACGTGTACCGAGGTACAGGGAAAAGCTTTTGTTGCGTGCTAACCAGTCAGCGTAAAGCCAATACATGATTAAAATTGAGCCATTCACAGTGCACAGATACAAGGACAACTTTTATTGGGTCAACTTATACGTGGTCAACTTATACGTGGTCAACTTATGCGTGGTCAACTTATACTTGGTCAACTTATACTAGGTCAACTTATACTAGGTCAACTTATACGTGGTCAACTTATACTTGGTCAACTTATGCGTGGGCAACTTATACTTGGTCAACTTATGCGTGGGCAACTTATACTTGGTCAACTTATACTAGGTCAACTTATACTAGGTCAACTTATACGTGGTCAACTTATACTTGGTCAACTTATACTTGGTCAACTTATACGTGGGCAACTTATACTTGGTCAACTTATGCGTGGGCAACTTATACTTGGTCAACTTATACTTGGTCAACTTATACGTGGGCAACTTATACGTGGGCAACTTATACTTGGTCAACTTATACTTGGTCAACTTATACGTGGGCAACTTATGCGTGGGCAACTTATACTTGGTCAACTTATACTTGGTCAACTTATACTTGGTCAACTTATACGTGGGCAACTTATATGTGGGCAACTTATACGTGGGCAACTTATACTTGGTCAACTTATACGTGGTCAACTTATACTTGGTCAGCTTTTCCTTGGTCAAGTTATCTTGGTCACGTTGGGCCATTATAATAGCTGGTCCTTTCTCTTTGAACAGATGAAGCATGTTGAAGAAACGTTCTCGTCAAAAAACGAGGAGGTTCTGCTGATGTGCATCGGGATCTCCTCGGGGGTCGGAAGACTGGTCTTTGGCAGAGTGGCCGACTACTTGCCTGGCTCCTACAAGGTGTTCCTTCAGGTAAGGCGAGTTTGTGTTTTAAGAGGGCATGGAGTTAAATGGAGGGAGATCTAACCAACACTCATCCCTTGAGTGGCACGGTGGTGCAGCGGTAGAGTCATGGCCTTGCAGCACTTACGGCACCCGAGTCCCTGGTTCGATCCTGACCATGGGGGCTGCCTGTACGGAGTTTGTACCGGTTTCCTCCCACACTCCACAAAGATGTACAGGTTAGTAGGTTAATTGGCTTGGTATAAGTGTCAATTGGCCCCAGCGTGAGTGGGATAGTGTTCATAAGTTCTAGCAGTTCTAGGAAATAGGCCATTCAGCCCATCAAGTCGCCATTCAATCATGGCTGATCTATCTCCCTTCTAACCTCTTTCTCCCGTCTTCTCCCCATAACCTCGGACACCCGTACTAATCAAGCAGGGAATGTGTGCGGGCACTAATGTACGGGGATCGCTGGTCAGTGCAGACTCGGTGGGTCGAAGGGCCTGCTTCCACATTGTATCTCTATAAACTATAACTAAACTAAACATACACCTGAGAGAATCTTATAAACCTAACACGGGAGATGGGAAGATGTGGCGAGTGGTGGGGTCACGTTGCATGTGGCGAAACTGACGGAGGATTACTTGTCGTATGTGACGGCTAGTGGGGTGAAAGGCGAGGACTAGAGGGACTCTGCCCTTGTTACGAGTGGGGGGGATGGGTAGAGAGAGCAGTGTTACGGGGTATTGAAGGGACCCTGGTGAGAGCCTCATCTATAGTAGGGGAGGGGAACCCCCGTTCCCTGAAGAATTAGAACACCTCATCCTGGGAGCAGATGGGGCGTAGGCGGAGGAATTGGGAGTAGGGGATGGAGTCCTTACAGGAAGCAGGGTGGGAAGAAGTGTAGTCCAGATAGCCATGGGAGTCAGTGGGTTCATAGTGGATGTCGGTCAGAAGTCTATCACCTGCGATGGAGATAGTGAGGTCAAGAAATGGTAGGAAAGTGTCGGAAATGATCCAGGTGTATTTGAGTGCCGGATCCTACACACGCTAGGGACAATGTTTACATTCACCAAGCCAGTTAACCTACAAACCCTGTACGTCTTTGGAGTGTGGGAGGAAACCGAAGATCTCGGAGAAAACCCACGCAGGTCACGGGGAGAACGTGCAAACTCCGTACAGACAGCGCCTGTAGTCGGGATTGAACCCGGGTCTCCGGCGCTGCATTCGCTGTAAGGCAGCGACTCTACCGCTGCGCCACCGTGACCAACATAGTTTCTGTGCTGTACTGTTGGGCTGAAGGGCCTGTTTCGGTACTATACGACTCTATACACTCTCTCTTCTGTTCCTCAGGTGGCCTCGTTCTTTGTGATCGGCCTGATGTCGATGATGATCCCGGTCTGCCAGGGTTTTGCGGGTCTCGTCGTGGTTTGCCTGTTGATGGGTTTGTTTGACGGCTGCTTCATCTCCATCATGGCCCCCATTGCGTTCGAGCTGGTGGGCGCGGAGAACGTCTCCCAGGCAATCGGCTTCCTCCTCGGCCTGATGTCCATACCAATGACCTCCGGACCGCCCATCGCAGGTGAGCTCAGAATGTACCTACACACCTGTGTGGGTGTGGGTGTGAGTGCACTTACCACACGTGTTCTAAGAGCAGAATTAGGCCATTCGGCTCATCGAGTCTGCTCCTCCATTCAATCACGGCTGATCTATCTCTCCCTCCTATCCCCATTCCCCTGCCTTCTCCCCGTAACCCCTGACACCCGTACTAATCGAGAATCAAGGTTACTTCTGACGGCACGGCCCAAAGCTACAAGCATCCTTTGATGGTCCTGCAGTTGTATAGAGCCCTAGTGAGACCACACCTGGAGTATTGTGTGCAGTTTTGGTCTCCTAATTTGATGATGGATATTGTTGCTATTGAGGGAGTGCAGCGTAGGTTTACAAGGTTAATTCCCGGGATGGCGGGACAGTCATATGCTGATAGAATGGAGCGGCTGGGCTTGTACACTCTGGAGTTTAGAAGGATGAGAGGGTTCTCATTGAAACATATAAGATTGTTAAGGGTTTGGACACACTAGAGACAGGAAGCATGTTCCCGATGTTGGGGGAGTCCAGAACCAGGGGCCACAGTTTAAGAATAAGGAGTAAGCCATTTAGAACGGAGACAAGGAAGAGTGTGGAATTTTCTGCTTCAGAGGGCGGTGGAGGCAGGTTCTCTGGATACTTTCAAGAGAGAGCTAGATAGGGCTCTTAAAAATAGCAGAGTCAGGGGATATGGGGAGAAGGCAGGAACGGGGTACTGATTGTGGATGATCAGCCATGATCACATTGAATGGCAGTGCTGGCTGGAAGGGCCGAATGGCCTACTCCTGCACTTATTGTCTATTGATGGTCTAAATAATCACATCATCTGATGCATGAAAGCCAACTTCGAACCATAACTTAACCTCAGGGCGACTCAGTGGGGCTCTTTGATTTCACTGGACAATATGAATGAATGGATTATGCTCTATTGTCATGTGACAGGTCAGAGTGTTTTGCACACCCCCAGGGTATACAAACAGGTGCCACGTAAAGGGCGTTGAGAAAGTTACAAACTATTCCATATTAATCCACACCGTTTTGTGATAAACTAAACGCTTGGTCTTTACTTTAGACTTGAGAGATAGATACAGCAAGGAAATGCCTTTCGACCCACCGAGTCACGTCGACCCCATACACTGGCACTGTCCTATACACTGGGGACAATAGACAACAGACAACAGGTGCAGGAGTAGGCCATTCGGCCCTTCAAGCCAGCACCGCCATTCAATATGATCGTGGCTGATCATCGCCAAATCAGTACCCCGTTCTTGCCTTCTCCCCATATCCCCTGACTCCGCTATCTTTAAGAGCCCTATCTAGCTCTCTCTTGAAAGCATCCAAAGAACCTGCCTCCACCGCCCTCTGAGGCAGAGAATTCCACAGTCTCACCACTCTCTGTGAGAAAAAGTGTTTCCTCGTCTCCATTCTAAATGGCTTACCCCTTATTCTTAAACTGTGTGGCCCCTGGTTCTGGACTCTCCCAACATCGGGAACATGTTTCCTGCCTCTAACGTGTGTATATGTTTCAATGAGATTCCCTCTCATCCTTCTAAACTCCAGAGTGTACAAGCCCAGCCGCTCCATTCTCTCAGCATCACACTTTAGTCAGAGTGTGATGACTCAGATTTGTTTGAAGGTTATTGAGCTCGGAGATTTACAGCCGAATCCGGGATTAGAATGCTAAATCCTGTTGGTTTCTGCAGCTTAAGGTCAAATGAATTTGATTTATACACTCTGCCTGACTCAGCTTGTGTGCGCGTGGAGCCCAGTGAGTAAAGTGTTCCAACACACAAAGCGCCGGGGGGTGGCGGGCACATGGAACGAGCTGTCGGAGGAGGCGGTGAAGGGCAAGCATGCTACAAACGCTATTCACTGTACCTCAGTACACATAATAAACTAATGTGAAACTGAGAAAGGTACCATCACAATGTTTAAAAGACACTTCTTGCGTGGAGTTTGTACGTTCTCCCTGGGACCGCGTGGGTTTACTCCGGGTGCCCTGGTTTTCTCCCACACTCCAAAGACGTACAGGTTTGTAGGTGCATTGGCCCTCTGTAAATTGCCCCTAGTGTGTAGATACATAGATACATAGAAAATAGGTGCAGGAGTAGGCCATTCGGCCCTTCGAGCCTGCACCGCCATTCAATATGATCATGGCTGATCATCCAACTCAGTATCCCGTACCTGCCTTCTCTCCATACCCCCTGATCCCTTTAGCCACAAGGGCCACATCTAACTCCCTCTTAAATATAGCCAATGAACTGGCCTCAACTACCCTCTGTGGCAGAGAGTTCCAGAGATTCACCACTCTCTGTGTGAAAAAGTTTCTTCTCATCTCGGTCCTAAAGGATTTCCCCCTTATCCTTAAGCTGTGACCCATTGTCCTGGACTTCCCCAACATCGGGAACAATCTTCCTGCATCTAGCCTGTCCAACCCCATAAGAACTTTGTACGTTTCTATAAGATCCCCTCTCAATCTCCTAAATTCTAGCGAGTATAAGCCAAGTCTATCCAGTCTTTCTTCATATGAAAGTCCTGACATCCCAGGAATCAGTCTGGTGAACCTTCTCTGCACTCCCTCTATGGCTATATGTCCTTCCTCAGATTTGGAGACCAAAACTGTACGCAATACTCCAGGTGTGGTCTCACCAAGACCCTGTACAACTGCAGTAGAACCTCCCTGCTCCTAGACTCAAATCCTTTTGCTATGAAAGCTAACATACCATTCGCTTTCTTCACTGCCTGCTGCACCTGCATGCCTACTTTCAATGACTGGTGTACCATGACACCCAGGTCTCGCTGCATCTCCCCTTTTCCTAATCGGCCACCATTTAGATAATAGTCTGCTTTCCTGTTTTTGCCACCAAAGTGGATAACCTCACATTTATCCACATTATACTGCATCTGCCAAACATTTGCCCACTCACCCAGCCTATCCAAGTCACCTTGCAGTCTCCTAGCATCCTCCTCACAGCTAACACTGCCCCCCAGCTTAGTGTCATCCGCAAACTTGGAGATGTTGCCTTCAATTCCCTCATCCAGATCATTAATATAAATTGTAAATAGCTGGGGTCCCAGCACTGAGCCTTGCGGTACCCCACTAGTCACTGTCTGCCATTGTGAAAAGGACCCGTTTACTCCTACTCTTTGCTTCCTGTTTGCCAGCCAGTTCTCTATCGACATCAATACTGAACCCCCAATACCGTGTGCTTTAAGTTTGTATACTAATCTCTTATGTGGGACCTTGTCGAAAGCCTTCTGAAAGTCCAGATACAACACATCCACTGGTTCTCCCCTATCCACTCTACTAGTTACATCCTCGAAAAATTCTATAAGATTCGTCAGACATGATTTACCTTTCGTAAATCCATGCTGACTTTGTCCAATGATTTCACCACTTTCCAAATGTGCTGCTATCCCATCTTTAATAACTGACTCTAGCAGTTTCCCCACTACCGATGTTAGACTAACTGATCTGTAATTCCCCGTTTTCTCTCTCCCTCCCTTCTTAAAAAGTGGGGTTACGTTTGCTACCCTCCAATCCTCAGGAACTACTCCAGAATCTAAAGAGTTTTGAAAAATTATCACTAATGCATCCACTATTTCTGGAGCTACTTCCTTAAGTACTCTGGGATGCAGCCTATCTGGCCCTGGTGATTTATCGGCCTTTAATCCATTTAATTTACCCAACACCACTTCCCGACTAACCTGGATTTCACTCAGTTCCTCTATCTCCTTTGACCCGCGGTCCCCTGCTATTTCCGGCAGATTATTTATGTCTTCCTTAGTGAAGACGGAACCAAAGTAGTTATTCAATTGGTCCGCCATATCCTTGTTCCCCATGATCAACTCACCTGTTTCTGACTGCAAGGGACCTACATTTGTTTTAACTAATCTCTTTCTCTTCACATATCTATAAAAACATTTGCAGTCAGTTTTTATGTTCCCTGCCAGTTTTCTTTCATAATCTATTTTCCCTTTCCTAATTAAGCCCTTTGTCCTCCTCTGCTGGTCTGAATTTCTCCCAGTCCTCTGGTATGCTGCTTTTTCTGGCTAATTTGTACGCATCATCTTTTGCTTTGATACCATCCCTGATTTCCCTTGTTATCCACAGATGCACTACCTTCCCTGATTTATTCTTTTGCCAAACTGGGATGAACAATTTTTGTAGTTCATCCATGCAGTCTTTAAATACCTTCCATTGCATATCCACCGTCAACCCTTTTAGAACTAATTGCCAGTCAATCTTGGCCAATTCACGTCTCATACCCGTGTAGGGAGTGGATGAGAGAGAGCGGGGTGACTAGTGTGAACAGGTCGGCAGTGGACTCGGTGGGCCAAACATCCTGCTTCCGTGCTGTATCTTTCAATCTTTCAAAGGCTTCAATTCTTGGCCACGTCTCTGTTCATCTCTGCACTTTATTGAGATTAACCTTCTTATTTCAAGTTCGCGGAGAACCATTTGGCTGCAAAGTAGGATCTTGATTGCAAAGCAAACTCACTGAAGGAAAAAAAACCCAGGTCACTGTTTCCAGCAGAGTTGATGCAGAAGATAACATGTAGTTTCTAGGGCACAGTTTCACAGTGACCTTTAGAACAATAGCACTGGGAGTGGAAGGCCACTCATGCCTCTCCATGGAGCAGTCAAGCGCACTTTGTAATCACCCCACATCCCAGAACATTACTGAAGCCGATTTACGAGGATATTGCTCGGACGAGGGCCTGAGCTACAGGAAGAGGTTGGGGCAGGCTGTGACTTTATCCCATGGAGCACAGGAGGATGAGGGGGTGATCTTATGTATGTAAAATCATGAGAGGAATAGACAGGGTAAATCCACAGTTTAGTTTAGTATAGAGATTCAGCGCGGAATCTGGCCGTCCGGCCCACTCAGACCGCACCGACCAGTGATCCCCGCACATTAGATAATAGGTGCAGGAGTAGGCTCTTCGAGTAACACTAACCCTAATGCAATTATTAAGAAAGCACATCAGCGCCTCTACTTCCTGAGAAGATTACGGAGAGTCGTTTGTCAAGGAGGACTCTCTCTAACTTCTACAGGTGCACAGTAGAGAGCATGCTGACCGGTTGCATCGTGGCTTGGTTCGGCAACTTGAGCGCCCTGGAGAGGAAAAGACTATAAAAAGTAGTAAACACTGCCCAGTCCATCATCGGCTCTGACCTTCCTTCCATCGAGGGGATCTATCGCAGTCGCTGCCTCAAAAAGGCTGGCAGTATCATCAAGGACCCACACCATACTGGCCACACACTCATCTCCCTGCTACCTTCAGGTAGAAGGTACAGGAGCCTGAAGACTGCAACAACCAGGTTCAGAAATAGCTACTTCCCCACAGCCATCAGGCTATTAAACTTGGCTCGGACAAAACTCTGAACATTAATAGCCCACAAAGACCTACAGGCTTGTAGGTTAATTGGCTTTGGTATAAATTGTCCCTCGTGTGTGTACGGTAATGTTAATGTGCGGGGATCGCTGGTCAGTGAGGACTCGGTGGGCCGAAGGGCCTCTTTCCGTGCTGTGTCTCCAAAACTATATTAAACATCTTTCCACTTCTTCACACAGAGAGTTGTGAGTGTGGAAATCTCTGCCTCAGAGGGCGGTGGAGGCCGATTCTCTGGATGCTTTCAAGAAAGAGCTAGATAGGGCTCTTAAAAATAGCGGAGTCAGGGGATATGGGGAGAAGGCAGGAACGGGGTACTGATTGGGGATGATCAGCCATGATCACATTGTATGGCGGTGCTGGCTCGAAGGGCCAAATGGCCTACACCTGCACCTATTGTCTATTGGAAGATTCAAACAAGAGGACATGATTTGAGAATTAATGGTCAAAAGTTTAGGGGTAACATGAGGGGGAACTTCTTTACTCAGAGAGTGGTAGCTGTGTGGAAAGCTTCCAGTGGAAGTGGTGGAGGCAGGTTCGATTTTATCGTTTAAAAATAAATTGGATAGGTATATGGATGGGAAAGGAATGGAGGGTTATGGTCTGAGTGCAGGTAGATGGAACTAGGTGAGAGTAAATGTTCGGCACGGACTAGAAAGGCCGAGATGGCCTGTTTCCGTGCTGTAATTTTCATATGGTTATTTGGTTATTGTCTATTGTCTGAAACACGGTGCCCAGAATTGAACACAATGCTCTGAATTAATCCATTCAACCCTTCCTCTTCGTTCCCCCCGCCAGGTTTTCTGCGCGACACGCTGGGCAACTACAACCTGGCCTTCTACCTGGCGGGCGTGCCGCCGATGATCGGCGGGGCCATCCTCTGCACCATCCCCTGGATCCAGTACCGCAAGGCCAGGGCGCAGCGGTGGCTGGAGGAGGAGGAGGAGCAGAAACAGATGTCGGGGGAGAGCGCCACCAAGATGCTGGAGCAGAACCCAACCAAGGTCCTCGGCCCCACCGACGGCCGGCCACAGGGTGAAGACGCCACCACCATCTGAAAAAAACAAACCCTCGTGGGCTCACAACCTAAGCTTCTGTCGTCACACAAAAACAAAACAGGGACTCCCCGTGGAGAAAGCCATCGGCAAATCGATGCCTTTGCAAACTAAATAAAACTATCATTCTATTTCCAGAAGGATGTCAAATTTCGGGCTGAATTTCCTGTAAGTTCAGCTGCTTTTGTTTTTATTCTTTCAATCTCTGGATCTTCAGGTTCTTCTGCAATGACCAACAGCCCCCACTGGATATCTGGTTCAATGTCATGGTCAAACTGAGGAGAGGCCAATTGTAAACAGCCACAGTATCTCAGGGGCTGTCCGTCCCATGCCTCAAGCTCCTGCCTTTATCTGCAAGGCTGCGTCTCTCACAGTTGCCTCTGCGTGCCCCGTAGATTGAGAATCGCCCTCACGCTGTAGCTCAGTGTTGCTCTGGAGCGTGCCACGTTGAAGATAAGACACAGAGTGCCGGGGCAACTCAGCGGGTCAGGCAGCATCTCCGGAGAACATGGATAGGTGACATTTTGGGTCGAGACCCTCTTTCAGACTGAGAGTCAGGGCGAATGGGGTTGCGATGTGTAGGAAGGAACTGCAGATGCTGGTTTACACCGAAGCTAGAACGCAAAACGCTGGAGTAACTCAGCGGGACGGGCAGCATCTCTGGAGAGCAGGAATGGGTGACGTTTCTGGTCGAGACCCTTCTTCGGACTTTGTGATTTTGTTGTGTTGTGTTCCTGTTATGTGTCCTCGATTTTCAAGAGTGTTGGCACTGACCTGTCCCAGTTGGAGAGGAAGAGGTCGTGGCAGGTTTTGTTGTGTGATGTAAGGGTGAGCCAGGCCCTTGATTAATGGCCACCAAAAATGTAACGATAGAAAACATGGAACGATATCGGGGAGATAGACCACTGTGACCAAAGTGCTTTTACCAAGGTACCACAACTGACTTGCTAACACATCAACAGAGAACTCTGAATTGAACATTTACTGCAGTAATTACAGCCCATAATACGTGAAGCTCACGACTCTTTGAAGACTTTATGTGCTGTTATATTTGTAGAAATTCTTTATTTTGTTCCAGGTAAACAGAGTATTCAGATCGAGTGCAGACTTTGAGGGGAAATGTTTCATCTTCTCCGGGTCTCCCTCAAGCAGTCCGTTTCCAAAGCTAAACCTGCCTTACCGTCATTACCCCTGGAATGCCATCAATGTATTTTACAATTAGTGTTATGGAGACACGAGGAATATGCAAAGGACACAAAGTGCTGGAGTATCTCAGCAGCTCGGGCAGCGGCTGTGGAGGTCTATGGGAGGTTAAGAAAGAACCGCAGATGCTGGAAAAATCGAAGGGAGACAAAAATGCTGGAGAAACTCAGCGGGCGAGGCAGCATCTATGGAGAGAAGGAATAGGCGACGTTTCGGGTCGAGACCCTTCTTCAAAGTATTCAAAGGTTTTTATTAGTCACATTCACATACACCGAGGTGTAATGAAGTGAAATGCTTTTTGCCATTTTGCAGCACACAAAAAAAGAATACAGACATAACACCAATGAGGGTCTTAAACACAAAGAACATCCCCCCACAATGGCTCCCACCATGAGGGAAGGCACAAAGTCCAGTCCCCAACCCCAGTTCACCCATAGTCGGGCCTATTGGAGAAGGAGGAGCCATCTTGGGGAACAGCTGCTAACCAACAGCCGTCCGTTTAATTCATTTTATTTTCAGTTTTTAGTTAGTTTTGTTCGTCGTTTTTTCGGAGAAATTGACTTCTTATTGTGGGGGGAAGGAGGTAATCTTACTTCTAGGTCCCTATCTGGTCGGTGAGGCAGCTTTTTCCCTGGGCTGCCCCGTCGACCTGTCCTCGTGGCCTACCAGCGGGCTTGGAGCGTCATTTCCTGGCGGGGACCGCCCAGCACCTCGGCTTCGGTGGCGGCACAGCGCTGGAGCGCCATCGTGGAGCGGAGCGGGCGATGCCTTGCCTGGGTCGCCGCGCTGGATCGACGCGCTGGAGCTCTGGTGAGCTGTGACCGCCGAGAGCAACACCTCCGGGCTGCGGGTCTGCGGAGCGGAGCGGGCGGCGCCGACTTCAACATCGGGAGCCTGGGAGTTCCAACCCGGCGCGGCCTTGTCGGCTTCAGAAGCCAACAATCCCCTGCTAGGCAGCGGCCATTCCAGGTGGCCCAGCCGCTGTGAGGACTCTCCCGACGCCGGGGCAACATCACCCGGCTAGAACGGCCAGGAACATCGGGCCTCCGTAGAGGCAACGGCGGTGGCCTTAATAGGCCTGACTTCTTGGAGAACTGGGGTTGGGGACTGGACTTTTGTGCCTTCCCCCACAGTGATAACCATTGTGGAGGGATGATTTTTCTGTGTGTAAGGTACTTTGTTAGTCTGTGTCCAAGATGGCTGTCGGAAGGGAGAGTGGGCGCTGTGCGCAGTTAGCTGCTGCTGCTCTCTCTTCACATTGTGTTTTTGATTTTTGATTTTGTGTCTTTGGAGCAATTTCTATCTTTAATTTGTGTATTGATGATGTCCTTATTATTTATTTTTCTCCGACTATATGTTTTTTTCTCTTCTGTTTAATCTTTGTAAGGTGACCTTGAGATTTGAAAGGCACCCGAAAATAAAATTTATAATATTATTATTATTACTGAGGCCTCCACAGTTGCCTCTACGGAGGCCCGATGTTCCTGGCCGTTCTAGCCGGGTGGTGGTGCTCCGGCGTCGGGAGAGTCCTCACAGCGGCATGGGAACCCTGGAACGGCCGCCTCCATACTGGAGGCCGCGGCTTCCGAAGCCGACAAGGCCGCGCCGGATGGAGCTCCACAACTGGCGATCTCGTCGCGAGATCCCAGGCTCCCGGTGTAAAGTTCGGCGCCGCCGCCCGCAGCTGGCCGCTCCACAGTCCCGCAGCTCCGCGGTGCTGTTCCCGGCGGTCCTCGGCTCACTGGAGCTCCAGCGCGGCGACCCAGGCAAGGCATCGCCCGCTCCACGATAGCGCTCCAGCGCTGTGCCGCCGCCGAAGCCGAGGTTCTGGGCAGGTCCGCGACAGGAAACGCCGCTCCAGGCCCGCTGGTAGGCCGCGAGGACGGGTCGAAGCTGCAGCCCGGAGAAAAGCTGCCTCTCCGACCAGGTAGGGACCCTGAAAGACAGTTTCCCCCTTCTCCCCCCCCCCCCCCCCCCCACACAAAAAAGTCTAGACCTCCAAACAAAACACTTTAACTAACTAAAAATAAAAATAAAACGGTGAAAAGACAGACAACTGCTGGCAGGGCAGCCACGCACAGGACAGCGCCCCCCTTCTTCAGACCGATTGTAGTGGGGGAGAGATACATGGAGTCGGGACAAAGTCTGGCAAGTGATAGGTGGATACAGATGAGGGGAGGGGAGTGAATGGCAAATGGTTGGACAAGGCCGGAGCTGATTCCATAAGCTAGGGTACTGTCCGATTCACCTCTACCCCATTGTGGACATTGGACTTTGTCTGTGGATCTGATGCGCTACAATGCTGAGAACTATATTCTGCACTCTGTATCTTTGCTCTACCTATTGTGCTTGAGTTTGAACCGATTATATTTATGAAGAGTATTGCCTGATCTGTTTGGACAACACACAAAGCAAAGCTTTTCACTTTACCTCAGTATGCGTGACAGTAATTAGTTTACTTTAGAGATGCTCTGTGGAAACAGGCCCTTCGGCCCACCGAGTCCGCGCCGTATATTACAGCAATTATCTGATCTATTTGGCGAGCGTGCAAAACTCAGCTTTTCACTGTACCTCAGTTCATGCAACAATAATCAACCTAAACCTACAAACAAGTGACAATAGGAGATTATGCGAGCCATCGAGGGGAGAGAAAAGGATTCTCTGCCTCAGAGGGCGGTGGAGGCAGGTTCTCTGGATGATTTCAAGAGAGAGCTAGATAGGGCTCTTAAAGATAGCGGAGTCAGGGGATATGGGGAGAAGGCAGGAACGGGGTACTGATTGGGGATGATCAGCCATCATCTCGAAGGGCCGAATGGTCTACTCCTGCACCTATTGTCCATTGTTTATTGATGTCATATAAGGAGAGAAGGGGAGTGAAATATAAAGCCAAAGGGACAAGTATAGAAACAAGGAACTGCAGATGCTGATTTACACTGAAGGACAGAGTGCTGGAGTAACTCAGCGGGTCAGGCAGCATCTGTGGAGAACATGGATAGGTGACGTTTTGGGACGGGACCCTTCTTTAGACTCTCAGGATGTAGGTTCAGCATTTTGTGTTGTTACTCATGTTGATTTGGCCTTTGTGCGGGTTTGTTGTCTGACATAGACTGACCGTACACTTTCATTTGTCTGAACTGTCCACAGCCTTTATGGACTGACTCATCCCATTTGTGCAAAGTGGTCACTGCAAACCACGTAACAAGCAGCTTTTCAATGTACCTCGGTACACTTGACTAAGATACAAGAAGCTGATGACTCTAGGTGCACCAAGCATTGGCCTGGGCGCAGCATGGGAGAGCATCTTTTTAATATCTCACAGAGTCTTACAGCGTGGAAACAGGCCCTTCGGCCCAACTTACCCACACTGACCAACATGTCCCAGCTATACACAAAACTGCAGTAACTCAGCGGGACAGCCAGCATCTCTGGAGAGAAGGAGTGGGTGTTGTGTCGGGTCGAGACCCTTCTTCCGACCTACACTAGTCCCACCTGCCCGCGTTTGGCCCATATCCCTGTACACGTGTCCAATCCATGTATATCTGTCTATATACCAGCATTATCTCAGTTTCACACGCCTGCCCGCCAGCACAACTGGATTAGCCCCAGAGGTGTTGAAGCTGTGTTATGTATAAATGTATTGCACGCTGACTTGCCCTTGCTTCCCACTGCTTACTGGTATTCCCCAGTAAATCATAGAAACATAGAAAATAGGTGCAGGAGGAGACCATTCGGCCCTTCGAGCCTTTACCACCATTTATTGTGATCATGGCTGATCGCCCCCTATCAATAACCCGTGCCTGCCTTCTCCCCATTTCCCTTGACTCCACTAGCCCCTAGAGCTCTATCTAACTCTCGCTTAAATCCATCCAGTGACTTGGCCTCCACTGCCCTCTGTGGCAGGGAATTCCACAAATTCACAACTCTGGGTGAAAAAGTTTTTTCTCACCTCAGTCTTAAACGGCCTCCCCTTTATTGACTGGGCAGCAGAAGCCACCAACCTTCAAACACTCAGTAGGACATAACCACTGTGGCGCAGCGGGTAGAGCCGTCAGCCTCACAGCGCCGCAGATCCAGGTTCGATCCTGACCTCGGGTACTGTCTGTATGTGAAGTTTGTACATTCTCCCCCATGGCCGCGTGGGTTTCCTCCTGGTGCTCTGGTTTCTCTCCCACATCACAAAGACGTCCAGGTTAATTGGCCTTCTGTAAATTGCTCCGAGTGTGTAGGGAATGGATGGGAAAGTGGGATAACATAGAACTTGTGTGAACGGGTGATCGATGGTTGGCGTGGACTCAGTGGGCCGAAGGGCCTCTTTCCATTCTGTATTTCTAAACTAAAAATTCAATAGATTAATAACAGCAGTACCAATGCATAAGCTAAAAGCCAAAGTCTGTAGTGCAACCAAAGACACCGTCCATAGAAGATCACAGCTGCTGAGGTCAGTGTTGTGCAGTGTTCCAGAGCCTGATGGTTGCTGGGAAGAAGCTGTTCTTGAACCTGGAGGTCACGGTTTTCAGGCTCCTGAACCTTCTTCCCGATGGTAGCAGGGAGATGAGAGCGTGGCCAGGGTGGTGTGGGTCTCTGATGATACTGGCTGCCTTTTTGAGGCAGCGCCTCCTGTAGATGCCTTTGTTGGTGGGGGGGAGGTCAGTAGCTGTGATGGACCTTCGATGGTGTGGAGGTCAGTAGCTGTGATGGACCTTCGATGGTGGGGAGGTCAGTACCAGGCAGTGTCCAGCCCTCTCTGTAGTCCCCTTTGTTCCTGGGCCCTCCACATGACTGGAAACATCCAAACTCCCTTTCCGTCCATCTGCTGTGGGACTGGTTTCCGCCCTGCTTGATATATTGTACTTTGCTTCCATTTAGGAATTTTTGTTTTACATAAATGTATAAAAGTTCTGAACTGCGTGCAAATCCTCGTGAGGCTGTGAGCCTTTTCTCGAAAACCATATGCCCGTGTCATCAGTTGTCTTAATATTTGATCGAGAAAACCAAATCTCTTTGTTGGACGAATCCTTGCAGTGATTTGTTTTTTTGTGTATTCCTGACATTCTCGTTGTCTAAAGCTGCAGAGCTGTAGGACATCCTCTTCGTCATTTTTACAGGGCGTCACAGGTGGCGCAGCGGGTAGAGCTGCAGCCTGGCAGCGCCAGAGACCCGGGTGCGATCCTCAACTCGGGTGCTGTCTGTGGACTTTGCATGTTCTCCCTGTGACCGCGTGGGATTCACCAAATATAGCAGCAGATTTAGGCCATTCGGCCCATCGTCTACTCCGCCATTCAATCATGGCTGATCTATCTTTCCCTCTCAACCCCATTCTCCTGCCTGCCTTCTCCCCATAACCCCCAACACCGTTTCCTCCGGGTGCCCCGTGTTTCCTCCCACATCGCAAAGATGTGCGGGTTTGTCGGTCAATTGACTTTTGTAAAATTGGCCCTCGGATGTAGGGAGTGGATCGGATCGCATAGAACTAGTGTGAACGGGGCTCGATGGTCGGCATAGGCTTGATGGGCTGAAGGACCTGTTTCCATGCCATATTCTTAAAACTTAAAGATCTGTAGGACAAAGACACCAATTAAAAATCCTTGAGTTGTCTGATGAATTCCATATTCAGACAACAAACAGAATTGTTAAGATTGTTAAGGGCTTGGACACGCTAGAGGCAGGAAACATGTTCCCGATGTTGAGGGAGTCCAGAACCAGGGGCCACAGTTTAAGAATAAGGAGTAGCCATTTAGAACGGAGACGTAAACAATTTTCTCACAGAGAGTGGTGAGTCTGTGGAATTCTCTGCCTCAGAGGGCGGTGGAGGCCGGTTCTCTGGATACTTTCAAGAGAGAGCTAGATAGGGCTCTTAAAGATAGCGGAGTCAGGGGATATGGGGAGAAGGCAGGAACGGGGTACTGATTGGGGATGATCAGCCATGATTACATTGAATGGCGGTGCTGGCTCGAAGGGCCGAATGGCCTACTCCTGCACCTATTGTCTATTGTCTAGAATGTAGGAATGAACTGCAGATGCTGGTTTCAACCGAAGATGGACACAAAATGCTGGAGTAACTCAGCGAGGTCAGGCAACATCTTTGGGGAAAAGGAATAGGTGACATTTCGGGTCGTGACCCTTCAGAGATGTTCTCAGAGTCATTCAGCAAGGAAACAGGCCCTTCGGCCCAACTTGTCCATGCCGACCAAGCTGCCTGATCATCTATACTGGTCCCACCTGCCTGCATTTGGCCCATAATCCCCCCACACCTTGCAGCAGAGGGAGTTACCCAAAAGGGAAGGGACTGAATGAACATTGTTTAATCATGTTTGCATTGATTATTGCATCTTTGCTATTACGCGAAGTTTAAATCCGCTCATGCAAGCTTTAGGAAAAAATCTATTATATACAATGTATAATTGCAATAACGTTAATAAAAATAAGTTTACACGAGAGACAGATTATTGATCAGATTTCTCTGCATTCTGGTTTAGAAAAACATTTCCCGATCCAGAATGTGTTTCAGTGTGTGGTGCTCGAATCATTTCGTAAATCAGACGTTGTCATTTACATCTATCTACAAATCTGTGAACTCTTTCTCATTGACTCTGCAAAAAAACAAAACTTGTGAAGAACAATCAGCTGGAACTCAAGGGATTTTTCAATCAACATTTCAAGTTTTTGTAAGGATGGTATCTGAATTTATCAATATGCAATTAAAATTATATTTGAAGCTCAAAGTGATGTGTGTGTGTGTGTGTGTGTGTCATTACTTGCTGGGGTATTAATTGCAATCCCAGAGGGATGAGATGCTCTCCGGAGTGTGATGAAATTACTAGGATCACGTTGAACGTGACGGGGCAGCAGAGTGGCGCAGCGGGTAGAGCTGCTGCCTCACAGCGTCAGAAACCATGGTTCCATCCTGACTACCGGTACTGTCTGTATGGTGTTTGTACCTTCTCCCCGTTACTGCCTGCCTTTCCTCCGCCTGTTCCGGTGTCACAAGCGATAGGAGTAGAATTAGGTCATTCAGGAGATATGGGGAGAAGGCAGGAGAATGGGGTTAGGAGGGAGAGATAGATCAGCCATGATTGAATGGCAGAATAGACTTGATGGGCCAAATGGCCAGATTCTGCTCCTATTATGACCTTATTTGGCCCATCAAGTCCACTCCGCCATTCAATCATGGCTGATCTATCTTAGTCCTATTCTCCTGCCTTCTCGCCTACCCATATTCTCCAGAGACATTACCTGACCCACTGAGTTAGACAATAGGTGCAGGAGTAGTACATTTGGCCCTTTGAGCCAGCACCGCCATTCAATGTGATCATGGCTGATCATCCCCAATCAGTACCCCGTTCCTGCCTTCTCCCCATATCCCCTGACTCCGCTATCTTTAAGAGCCCTAACTAGCTCTCTCTTGAAAGCATCCAGAGAACCTGCCTCCACCGCCCTCTGAGGCAGAGAATTCCACACTCACAACTCTGTGTGTGAAAAAGTGTTTCCTCGTCTCCATTCTAAATGCATTACCACTTATTCTTAAACTGTGGCCCCTGGTTCTGGACTCCCCCAACATCGGCAACATGTTTCCTGCCTCTAGCGTGTCCAAACCCTTAATAATCTTATATGTTTCAATGAGATATCCTCTCATCCTTCTAAACTCCAGAGTATACAAGCCCAGCCGCTCCATTCTCTCAGCATATGACAGTCCCGCCATCCCTGGAATTAACCTTGTAAACCTACGCTGCACTTCCTCAATAGCAACTTAGATTTAGACTTAGATCCTTTATTTGTCATTCAGACCTTTCGGTCTGAACGAAATGTCCTTCCTCAAATTTGGAGACCAAAACTGCACACAATACTCCAGGTGTGGCCTCACTTGGGGCCCTGTACAACTGCAGAAGAACCTCTTTGCTCCTATACTCAACTCCTATTGTTATGAAGGCCAACATGCCATTCGCTTTCTTCACTGCCTGCTGTACCTGCATGCTTACTTTCATTGACTGATGATCAAGGACCCCCAGATCCCGTTGTAGTTCCGCTTTTCCCAATTTGACTCAATTTAGATAATAATCTGCCTTCCTGTTTTTGATACCAAAGTGGATAACCTCACATTTGTCCACATTAAACTGCATCTGCCATGCATCTGCCCACTCACCCGACCTGTCCAAGTCACCCTTCATTTCATGACATCCTCCTCACAGTTCACACTGCCACCCAGCTTTGTGTCACCTGCAAATTTGCTAATGTTACTTTGAATCCCTTCATCCAAATCATTGATGTATATTGTAAATAGCTGCGGTCCCAGCACCGAGCCTTGCGGTACCCCACTAGTCACTGCCTGACATTCTGAAATGGACCCGTTAATCCCTACTCTTTGTTTCCTGTCTGCCAACCACTTCTCTATCCATGTCAGCACTCTACCCCCAATACCATGTGCCCTAATTTTGCCCACTAATCTCCTATGTGGGACCTTAGTGAATGAAGTTACTCCAGCATTTTACTGTGGCCCCTGGTTCTGGACTCCCCCAACATCGGGAACATGTTTCCTGCCTCTAGCGTGTCCAAACCCTTGCAATTAACAGGAAGACAATAGGACAGAGAGGCTTTGTGTGTGTGGGGATGGAAGGGGGAGTTAAAGTGTTTATGAAGCGGGAGATGAGGTAGGTCTAGGCGGACGGAGCGCAGGTGTCGAGCGGAAGGATGGGCGAGCCTGCGTTTGGTGAGACGGATATATAGTAGTGGACAGCTGGAAGAATGGACGCAGTAGATGAGGTTAGAGGAGGAGGAGATGGAAGTGAAGCTGTGCCGGAGCTGGAAAGACTGTGGGAGTGCGTGGACTGAGTGGAGGCAGGGCAAACATGTGTTGCATGTGCTGCGGTTGCAGGGGAAGGTACCTGGGGAAGGGATAGTTTGGGTGTCAGTGTGCTTATGTAGGTTAAATGTGGGCAGAAACAGCCACTCTGCCTACAGCCATACTAGCCTGAACACGCCCGATCCCGTCTGATCTCGGAAGCTAAGCAGGCTCAGGCCTGGTTAGTACTTGGATGGGAGACCGCATGGGAATACCAGGTGCCGTAGGCATTTTTTCCCTCTCCCACCACCGGGGGACACACTCTCTCTTTCTCTTTAACTCTCGTTCTCATTTCCTTCCTTTTACTTAACACAACAAATATGCATCAATTATTAACACAATTTCTCCAAGAGAACCATGTGAAAAAACACAACCACGCTGAAATTAAACCGCGGCACGGTGGGTGGGGGGCGCAGCGGGTAGAGCTGCTGCCTCACGGCGCCAGAGACCCGGCTTCCAACCTGACTACGGGCGCTGTCTGCACGCAGTTTCTACCTTCTCCCCGTGACCGCAGTTTCTACCTCTCCCCGTGACCGCGTGGGTTTTCTCCGGGTGCTCCGGGTTTGTTGGTTAATAGACAATAGACAATAGGTGCAGGAGTAGGCCATTCGGCCCTTCGAGCCAGCACCGCCATTCAATGTGATCATGGCTGATCATCCCCAATCAGTACCCCGTTCCTGCCTTCTCCCCATATCCCCTGACTCCGCTATTTTTAAGAGCCCGATCTAGCTCTCTCTTGAAAGTATCCAGAGAACCTGCCTCCACCACCCTCTGAGGCTGGGTAAAAGTGTAAATTGTCCCCGGTGTGTGTAGGATAGTGTTAGCGTGCGGGGATCGCTGGTCGGCGCAGACTCGGTGGGCCGAAGGGCCTGTTTCCGTGCTGGATCTCAAAACTAAACAACACAAGACTGGTTGAGGTGGCATGTGTTGGCATTGAGTTGGCACCATACTGCTTGACTTTTCATGTGCTCATTTCAGAGGACAGTGGAATCAAAGATTCAACGGTTACATATTATACGTTGCAAACATGTTCCGCGTGTCAGCAGCTACATTTGGGGAGCGCAGCTGGGAGAGTTGCTACCTCAAACTGTGCCAAGGTTCTGGGTTTGATCCTGACCTCGGTTGCTGTCTGTGTGGAGTTTGTACGTTCGCCCTGTAACTGCGTGGGTTTCCTCCAGGTGCTCCGGTTTCCTCCCACATCCCAAAGGGGTGAGCAGGTGTGTAGGGTAATTGGCTTTTGGTAAATTGCCCTGTAGTGGAGGGGGTGGGGAGTTGATGAGTATATGGGGAGACGGCATCACGGGTTATTGATTGGGGACGATCAGCCATGATCACAATGAATGGTGGTGCTGGCTCGAAGGGCCGAATGGCCTCCTCCTGCACCTATGCCTGTTTCTATGTTTCTATAACCGTGGGGTGGCTGTCTGTGCACCAGTCTCCCCACGTTAAACAAAGTCACGCACAGGCGCCCTCCAACCCTGGAGACGCCCCTGGCCAAAGGGGGCCTAAGGGGGAGACGGCATCATGTTCGGCACAGACAATATGGGCCGAAGGGCCTGTTCCTGTGCTGTGCTGTTCTACGTTCTTTGCACTTTGCTGCACTTGCACGGAATCTAGGTCAAGGTCTTGTTATTGGATACCCAGCAGAAAGAACTGTTCACAGTTTGTAGTCAGGTTTCTGTCAACATAATATAAAGGACAAGGCGCTACAATGGGTTTGTATGCAAATTGAAATGGAGCTGAGCAGTGAAGATTGTTGTACGTACAGTATACTTGTGCAGAACTGGGGCAGCTGGTGAAAAAGGACAGGAGGTGACATTTCAGTAGAAACCCATAGTCGTTATGTAACTTTGAATCGTTGCTGTTGGAGGAAAAGCAACAGATATTTGATAGTCACAGGGCTGCACAACATAATCAAGGACCAGTCTCACCCTGGCCACTCCCTCCTCTCCCCTCTCCCATCGGGCAAGAGGCACAGAAGTGTGAAAACGCACACCTCCAGATACAGGGACAGTTTCTTCCCAGTTGTTATCAGGCAACTGAACCATCCTACCACAACCAGAGAGCGGTCCTGAACTACTATCTACCTCATTGGTGGCCCTCGGACTATCCTTGATCAGACTTTACCTTGCACTGAACGTTGTTCCTTTATCATGTATCTGTACACTGTGAACGGCTCGATTGTAATCATGTATTGTCTTTCCGCTGACTGGTTAGCACGCAACAAAAGCTTTTCACTGTAGCGCCTTGAGGAGTGGGGGGAGAGACAAAGGAGGACCTCGGTACACGTGACAACATAGAAACATAGAAACATAGAAAATAGGTGCAGGAGGAGGCCATTCTGCCCTTCGAGCCAGCACCGCCATTCATTGTGATCATGGCTGATCGTCCCTATCAATAACCCGTGCCTGCTTTCTCCCCATTTCCCTTGATTCCACTAGCCCCTAGAGTTCTATCCAACTCTCTTATATCCATCCAGTGATTTGGCCTCCACTGCCTTCTGTGGCAGGGAATTCCATAAATTCACAACTCTCTGGGTGAAAAAGTTTTTTCTCACCTCAGTCTTAAATGCCCTCCCCTTTTATTCTAAGACTGTGGCCCCTGGTTCTGGACTCGCCCCACATTGGAAACATTTTTCCTGCATCTAGCTTGTCCAGTCCTTTTATAATTTTATATGTTTCTATAAGATCCCCCCTTATCCTTCTAAACTCCAGTGAATACAAGCCTTGTCTTTTCAATCTTTCCTCATATGACAGTCCCGCCATCTCAGGGATCAATCTCGTGAACCTACGCTGCACTGCCTCAATCACAAGGATGTCCTTCCTCAAATGAGGAGACCAAAACTGAACTGAAACAAGCCCTTTGGCCAACCTTTTCCCAGGCGAGTCCCATTCAGCTGCATTTGGCCCCTATTCCTCTAAACACCTCCTATCCATACATCTGTCCAAGTATCTTTTTAAATCCACAGTTGTATCCGCCATTCCAGATACGGTGTGGAAACAGGCCCCTTGGCCCACTGAGTCAGTGCCAACAGGTTACTATTAAATCTTTTCCCCCCTTCCCCCTCATCTTAAACCTATGTCCTGTTACATGATTCCCCTTCTCTGTGCAAGAGATTTTGTGTGTTTACCCGATCTAATCCTCTCATGATTTTGTCCACCTCTATAAGATCCTTCTGCGCTCCAAGGAATAAAGACCCAGCCTGCTTAACCTCTCCCAAAAGCTCATGCACTCTGGTCCTGGCAAGTTCCTTGTCGATCCCCTCTGCACCCTTTCCATTTTGACAACATCCGTCCCAAAGCTGGTAGACCAGAACTGTACGGAGACAGTTCCAAATACAGCCTTAACAATGTATTTTGCAGCTGTGACATGATGTCCCAACTCTTGTACCCAATAGAAACAAAAAGCTGGATAGATGGAATGGGTGACGTTTCAGGTAGACACCCAAAGATGCTGCCTGTCCCGCTGAGTTACTCCAGCATTTTGTGTCTTTTTGCACAAAGTCCGCGAGCATTGCCACTTTTCATATCACTGCACATCTCGGTATAAAATCAAGTCAAGTTTATTCGTCACTTACACATACGAGATGTGCAGTGAAATGAAAAGTGGCAATGCTCGCGGACTTTGTGCAAAAAGACAAACAAACAACCAAACAAACTACAAACAGAATCACATATTCTTATAAATGAGCATCTGCAGTTCTTTTCTGTACTCAATATGTGTAGGAAGGAACAGCAGATGCTGGTTTATACCGAAGATGGACACAAAGTGTTGGAGTAACTCAGCGGGTTTATACTTTTTTTGCTCAGTCCGTATCTGGAATCAGCTGCCAGAGGAATGGTGGGGAGAGGCACGGTGTTGCAGCGGTAGTGTTGCTGCCTCATAGCGCCAGAGACCCAGGTTCCTTCCTGACTTCGGATGCTGTCTGTACGGAGTTTGTACCTTCTCCCTATGACCTGCGTGGGTTTTCTCCGGATGCTCCGGTTTCCTCCCACACTCCAAAGACGTGCAGGTTTGTAGGTTAATTGGCTCTGATATAATTGTAAATTGTCCCTAGTGTGTGTAGGATAGTGTTAATAGAAACATAGAAATTAGGTGCAGGAGTAGGCCATTCGGCCCTTCGAGCCAGTACCGCCATTCAATATGATCATGGCTGATCATCCAACTCAGTATCCCGTACCTGCCTTCTCTCCATACCCTCTGATCCCCTTAGCCACAAGGGCCACATCTAACTCCCTCTTAAATATAGCCAATGAACTGGCCTCAACTACCCTCTGTGGCAGGGAGTTCCAGAGATTCACCACTCTCTGTGTGAAAAAAGTTCTTCTCATCTCGGTTTTAAAGGATTTCCCCCTTATCCTTAAGCTGTGACCCCTTGTCCTGGACTTCCCCAACATCGGGAGCACTTCCCCAACATCGGGAGCAGGTGCGGGGATCGCAGGTCGGCGCAGTCTAGGTGGGCCGAAGGGCCTGTTTCCGCGCTGTATCTCTAAACTAAACTAAACTAAAGGAAACTATTGATGCAGATACAATTACGAATACATTTGGACAGATATATATCATATATGACCCTCCATTGACAAACTGTGCACTACCAGGGGGGGGGGGAGGAGGAGGGGGGAGTGGGCGGCGGCTTCAATCCAGAGCCCGGGGGCGGCAGGAGGAGGGGAGTGTGGAGCGGGGCGAGCAGATGGGGTCACGGCGAGGAAAAGGGAGCGTGCGGTCTTTTTGGAGCTGGGGTTTCCGATTTGCGGTGTCTATTGAGCGGGCTGGGCCAACGGCGAGCGGGCGAGACCGACGGCGAGTGGACGGGGCCACGGCGAGGGGGGCTGACGGCAGGTTAGTGGGCGGGGCTGAAGGCGAGTGGGGCTGACGGCAGGTTAAAACATAGAAAGTAGGTGCGAGAGTAGACCACCAGGTCCGTCGAGCCCGCACCGCCATTCGCTCATGGCTGAACACTAAACAGACACACTTACCCACAAACAGTAGACACAAGACACAGAACACAAGACACTACCCTCCCCTTTATACCGCTATCACCCCTCTCCACCCCAAGAACCTCGTGATCTCCTGGGGGAGGCAAAAAAACGGATAAAAACCCAGGTCCAATTCGGGAAAAAAATCCGGGAAATTCCTCTCCGACCCCAATCCAGGCGATCGACACTTGTCCAGGAGATCACTCAGGTCTCACTATACTAACCATACCTAGGTCCATATCCCTGCCCTCTCCCCGTAGCCCCTTATCCCCTCGGCAGCTAAAAAACCATCTATTCTAGACTTAAATATATTTAACGATTCTGCTTCCACTGCTCCCTGGGGCAGTGAATTCCATAAATTAACCACCCTCTTGGTGAAGAAGTTCTTCCTCATCTCAGTTTTAAAAGAGCCCCCCCTTATTCTGCAACTATGTCCCCTAGTTCTAGTTTCCCCGATCATTGGGAACATCCTCGGTGCATCCACCCGATCAAGGCCCCTCACGATCTTATATGTCTCAATGAGATCGCCTCTCATTCTCCTAAACTCCAAAGAGTAGAGCTCCAGCTTGCTCAACCTTTCCTCATATGTCAATCCCCTCATTGCAGGAATCAATCTTGTAAACTTCGCTGCACTGCCTCCAGGGCTAGTACATCCTTCCTTAAGTATGGACCCCAGAACTGTACACAGTATTCCAAATGTGGTCTCACTAATACTGTGTACAGCTGCAGCAAGACCTCCGTGTTTTTATACTCAATCCCCCTAGCAATAAAGGCCAAAACTCCATTGGCCTTCCTGATTGCTTGCTGCACCTGCATACTGACCTTTAGTGATTCATGTACTAATACCCCTAGATCCCTTTGCGTTGCATTACAACGCAGCTCCTCCTCATTTAGAAAATAACTTGCCCTATCATTTTTTTCCCAAAGTGAATGACTTCACATTTATTAGTATTAAATTTCATCTGCCAAGTTGTTGCCCACTCACCTAGCTTATCTATATCCATTTGCAGACTCTTCCTATCCTCCTCATCCCCAACTTTTCCTCCCATTTTTGTATCGTCCGCAAATTTTGATATATTACACTTGGTTCCCTCCTCCAAATCATTTATATAAATTGTGAACAACTGGGGTCCCAGCACCGACCCTTGCGGAACCCCGCTAGTTACCGGTTGCCATCCCGAGTATGAACCATTTATCCCCACTCTCTGCTTCCTATTTGTCAGCCAATCCTCTACCCATGCTAATATATTACCCCCAATCCCATAATTTTTTATTTTTAGCAATAGTCTCTTATGTGGCACCTTGTCAAAAGCCTTTTGGAAGTCCAAGTATACCACATCCACCGGTTCCCCTTTATCCACCCGGGTTGTTACTTCCTCAAAGAATTCGAGCAGATTCGTTAAACAGGATTTCCCCTTCACAAAACCATGCTGGTTCTGTCCGATGAAGTCATGTTTATCCAAGTGCCCCGTTAGTGTTTCTTTAATAATTGTCTCTAACATTTTACCCACCACCGATGTTAGACTAACCGGTCTATAGTTACCCGCCTTCTGTCTACTTCCTTTTTTAAATATAGGTGTTACATTGGCCATTTTCCAATCCACTGGGACCGTTCCTGCCTCCAGGGAGTTTCGGAAAATTATCACCAATGCATCCACAATCCCCACCGCTATCTCCCTCAAGACCCTTGGATGTAATCCATCAGGCCCAGGGGATTTATCCTCCTTCAGTCTCATTAATTTCCCTAATACCACCTCCTTGGTGATCTTAATAGTATTTAGCTCCTCCATTCCTACCGCCCCCTGTTTATCCAGCGTTGGAATATTTTTTGTGTCTTCTATGGTGAAGACTGATACAAAATACTCGTTTAATGCCTTTGCCATTTCCATGTTCCCCACCAACAACTCTCCAGTCTCACCCTCCAATGGACCAACGTTCACCTTAGCCACCCTTTTTCTTTTTATATAGCTATAAAAACTCTTACTATTAGTTTGGCGGGGTTAACGGCGAGGGGGCTGACAGCGAGTGGGCGGGGCCACGGCGAGTGGGCGAGGGGGGCTGACGGCAGGTTAGTGGACGGGGCTGAAGGCGAGGGGGGCTGACGGCAGGTTGGCGGGGTTAACGGCGAGGGGGCTGACAGTGAGTGGGCGGGGCCACGGCGAGGGGGCTGCCGGCGAGTGGGCGGGGCTAACAGCGAGTGGGCTGAAGGCGAGTGGGCGGGGCCACGGCGAGGGGGCTGCCGGCGAGTGGGCGGGGCTAACAGCGAGTGGGCGGGCCACGACGAGTGGGCTGAAGGCGAGTGGGCGGGGCCACGGCGAGGGGGCTGACGGCGAGTGGGCGGGGCTAACAGCGAGTGGGCGGGGCCACGGCGAGGGGGCTGACGGCGAGTGGGCGGGGCTGACGGCGAGTGGGCGGGGCTGACGGCGAGTGGGCGGGAACAAAGGACTGAATGTCGGGGGTGACTTCACTCGCATCGAAGAAAATAAATCAATAAATTAAATAAAATCGATCACAATGAAATGTATTTCTATTTGGAACTGTAAATGTTAATGTAGTAAATTTTTCGAAGGATTATTGAAACAGTAATGACAAAAAAAACGCTGCCTTTGAAATTAAATGTTAAACGTTAAATATTAAACCTACAGCGAATTTTTGTCCAAAACCTATCAAAATTGGCGGGCTTGGCTGCGTTCAATACGGAGACTTTCTTGTCGAATTAAATCAATCACAACAGAATTTATTTCTAATTGCAAATGTAAACGTTAATGTAGTAAAAAAGGGAGGGGGAGAGAGAAGTGGGAGAGAGGGGGGGAGAGAGAGGGGGAGGGAGGGGGATGGGGAAGAGAAGGGAGAGTTGAGAGGGGGGGAGAGGGGGGAGGAGAAGAGGGAGGGGGAGAGAGGGGGGAGGCCTGGGCTGAGCCGAGGGGGCGAGAAAGGAGGAGAGAGGGTGGAGGAGAGGGAGAGGGAGGGAGGGGGGGGGACTGAGGGGGGGGTTGGGGGGGGGGGAGAGACACGAGCCAAGGCGTAAGTGGGCGAGCGAGTGTCGACCAAAGGAGCGCAGGTTGGGCCGAAGCAGTCTGGGCAGGCTGCGGGCGTGCATCGACCAAATCTCTCAGCAGCTCTCAGTTCTCGGGAAAGCCGAGGCGCAAGCGTGGAGAAGAGTGCGCAGCGGGCCGCGAGGAGTAGAGCCATTGTGACGTCAGCTCGTTAACTTTAAAAAATATTTCTGATTTGTTAACAAATTTAATAAATAACTCAACAAATAATGAATCAAATTTTCAGATAAGGCGATTTTTGACATCATGGCGTAAATCTCTATCGGAATATGTAAAAATTTCAACGTTAGCGCGTCGTGTTTTCATCGGAGATGTGAATCACAGACCAACAGACATATACACAAATAAATAAATAAATACACATCCAAGATCTGAGTTTTATAATTATAGAGATAAGAAAGATGAGAGTGGTCGGTGAAACAGCCGCCTAGTCTATGCTCGGTCTCGACCATGTAAAGGAGGCCACGTCAGGAGCACCGAATGCAGTAGATAATAGACAATAGGTGCAGGAGTAGGCCATTCGGCCCTTCGAGCTAGCACCAACATTCAATGTGATCATGGCTGATCATCCCCAATCAGTACCCCGTTCCTGCCTTCTCCCCATATCCACTGACTCCACTATCTTTAAGAGCCCCATCCAGCTCTCTCTTGAAAGCATCCAGAGAACCTGCCTCCACTGCCCTCTGAGGCAGAGAATTCCACAGACTCACAACTCTCTGTGAGAAAAAGTGTTTCCTCGTCTCCGTTCTAAATGGCATACTCCTTATTCATTAAACTGTGGCCCCTGGTTCTGGACTCCCCCAACATCGGGAACATGTTTCCTGCCTCTAGTGTGTCCAAGCCCTTAATAATCTTATATGTTTCAATGAGATTGCCTCTCATCCTTCTAAACTCCAGAGTGTACAAGCCCAGCTGCTCCATTCTCTCAGCATATGACAGTCCCGCCATCCTGGGAATTAACCTTGTAAATCTACGCTGCACTACCTCAATAGCAAGAATGTTCTTCCTCAAATTAGGGGACCAAAACTGCACACAATACTCCAGGTATGGTCTCACTAGGGCTCTGTACAACTGCAGAAGGACCTCTTTGCTCCTATATTCGATTCCTCTTGTTATAAAGGCCAACGTGCCATTCGCTTTCTTCACTGCCTGCTGTACCTGCATGCTTACTTTCATTGACTGATGTACAAGGACCCCCAGATCCCGTTGTACTTCCCCTTTTCCCAACTTGACGCCATTTAGATAGTAATCTGCCTTCCTGTTTTTGCTACCAAAGTGGATAACCTCACATTTATCCGCATTAAACTTCATCTGCCATGCATCTGCCCACTCCCCCAACCTGTCTAAGTCACCCTGCATTCTTATAGCATCCTCCTCACAGTTCACACTGCCACCCAGCTTGGTGTCATCTGCAAATTTGCTAATGTTACTTTGAATCCCTTCATCCAAATCATCAATCTATCCAACACCATTTCCTGCCTAATGTGGATTTCCTTCAGTTCCTCCGTCACCCCAGATCGTCTGGCCACTACTATATCAGGAAGGTTGTTTGTGTCCTCCTTAGTGAAGACAGATCCAAAGTACCTGTTCAACTCATCTGCCATTTCCTTTTTCCCCATAATAAATTCACCTTTTTCGGTCTTCAAAGGTCCAACTTTGGTCTTAACTATTTTTTTCCTCTTCATATACCTAAAGAAGCTCTTACTATCCTGCTTTATATTCTTGGCTAGCTTACCTTCGTACCTCATCTTTTCTCCCCGTATTGTCTTTTTGGTTATCTTCTGTTGTTCTTTATACATTACCCAATCCTCTTGCTTCCCGCTCATCTTTGCTACGTTGTACTTCTTCACGTTAATTTTTATACTGTCCCTGACGTCCCTTGTCAGCCATGGTCGCCCCTTTCTCCCCTTGGAATCTTTCTTTCTCCTAGGAATGAACTGATTCTGCACCTTCTGTATTATTCCTAGAAACAGCAATCATTTTTGTTCCACTGTCATCCCTGCAAGTGTACCTTTCCAGTCAACTTTGGCCAGCTCCTCCGTCATGGCCCCATAGTCCCCTTTATTCAACTGTAACACTGACACCTCCAATCTACCCTTCTCCCTCTCCAATTGTAGATTAAACCTGACCATGTTATGGTCACTGCCTCCGAATGGCTCATTAACCTCGAGTTCCTTTATCAAATCCAGTTCATTACATAACACTAAATCCAGAATTGCCTTCTCCCTGGTCGGCTCCAATACAAGCTGCTCTAAGAATCCATCACAAAGACACTCTACAAAGTCCCTTTCTTGGGGTCCAGTACCAACCTGATTTTCCCAGTCTACCTGCATGTTGAAATCTCCCATAACAACCACAGCATTACTTTTACTACATGCCAATTTAAATTCCTGATTCAACATCGCCCTATGTCCAGGCTACCGTTTAGACACACACACTCTCACACACACACACACACACACACACACACTCTCACACACACTCTCTCACATACACACACACACACCTGGTGCATGCATGTGAAGAAGGGTCCCGAGCCGAAAGGTTTAATTTCAACTGTGGTTGTGGTTGTTCTCTTGTTGTGTAAAAGGAAGGAAATGAGAAAGAGAGTTAAAGAGAGAGAGAGTGTGTCCCCCGGTGGTGGGAGAGGAAAAAAAAAAGTCTACGGCACCTGGTATTCCCAGGCGGTCTCCCATCCAAGTACTAACCAGGCCTGACCCTGCTTAGCTTCCGAGATCAGACGGGATCGGGCGTGTTCAGGCTAGTATGGCCGTAGGCAGAGAGTAGCTGTTTGTGCCCACATTTAACCTGCGTGTACACAATGCCCAGCTGCCACACACACACACACACACACACCCATAACCCCTCTGTCCACCTCCTCATTCTGCCCCTTACTACTCACCAGCCGTCCATCCTCACACTCTACCTCAAGCCCTCCCTCCGCTCCACCCTACGCTGATTTCTGAACAAGGGTCCCCACCCCCAACATCCAAAAACATCGCCCATCCATCTTCTCGGTGCTGGCTTGAAAGGCCGAATGGCCCACTCCTGCACCTATTGTCTATTGTCTAAAGCAGCTCCCGTTGCTCCAGAAACAAGGTGAATCTGTTCTCCTAGAGAAGCAGACCCCGCTGATAGAATTCTACGATGACGTGCAAAACACACCAGAGGAATATTGAACAATAGTCTGCAAGGATTACTGGCTCTTTCTTCCCGCAACATCATAATGGGGGTGGGTTTTTGTCCCAGTTACCCAGGACCCCAGAGAAAGACCGTGAGGCTGAACATTACAAATATGAAGACCCTGATGTTGGGGGCTAGTTGTAGTTTGATCCGGCGCCGATATGTGCAGCTTTTGGTTTACTTTTTCTGTGAGACCGATTAGGTCTCAAAGGGGGGGAATTATATGGGAGTATAGAAATCCGTCATTGTATCTTTATCTATCTATATTACTAAAAGTCTGATCTTGACCACTTCCTGTTTTTCTGTTTCATGATTTTAGAAAAAGCGCTGCCACTTACGGCTGTGATTTTTCGCCATCTTACTCAGAGTCGCCCTCCGCTGCGCAGGACAAGAGGATTTTTCCTATCGAATAAAAATAAAAGAGTTATTAATGTTTTTAAAATGTTGAGATTCTCTCTGCTGCCCCTGCTGGTGGGAGGGGGGAGGGACTATAAAACCCGGAAGTGTTGTGCCTCAGTCAGTCTCTGCATGATGGAGGAAGCGAGAGGGTCACGTCTCTCTGAGCTGTGAATAACACTGAACACATGTAACCTCAACTGTGAGTGCCCTTAATGTGGTTTAAAAATGAAAATGTGGTTGCTTTGAAATGCTGCACTGCAAATGGTTGTCGGTGGCGGTTGCTTTGAAATGCTGCACTGCAAATGGTTGTTGGTCTAAACTTGACAACTTCCTGTTTGCACTGTATATTGATGTTAGATAAAACGCTACCATTTACGACTGCAATTTTTGGCCATCTTACTCAGTCCCCCTCCGCTCATCAGGTGCAGAGGATTCTTCCCATCAATGAAAAACAAAAGTGTTATAAGTGTTTAAAAAAATGTTGAGAATCTCTCTCCTGTCAATCACGCCATGAAGGCAACGCCCCTTCTGGTGGGAGGGATTATAAAACCCGGAGTGTGTGTGTGGCTCAGTCTCTGCAAGATGGGGGAGGGAGAAGGCACAACTGTCTGAGCTGTGAATCAACTGAACACACTGAATGTCTACTGAACTGTGAGTGTGGTGTTTTGTGTGATTTTATGGTGGTTTCACCTTACTTGAAGTGGTATGAAACTGCATTTGAATTTGGTTGTCTTGCACCCTGCTTGAAGTGGCATGAAACTGCACTTGAATTTGGTGGCCTTGCACCTTGCTTGAAGTGGCAGGAAACTGTACTTGAATTTGGTGGCCTTGCACCCTGCTTGAAGTGGCATGAAACTGTACTTGAGTTTGGTGGCCCTACACCCTGCTTGAAGTGGTAGGAAACTGCGCTTGAATTTGGTGGCCTTGCACCCTGCATGAAGTGGTATTAAACTGCACTTGAATTCGGTGGCCTTGCACCCTGCTTGAAGTGGTAGGACACTGCACTTGAATTCAGTGGCCTTGCACCCGGCTTGAAGTGGTAGGAAACTGCACCTGAATTTGGTGGCCTTGCACCCTGCTTGAAGTAGCAGGAAACTGCAATTGAATTTGTGGCCTTGCACCCTGCTTGAAGTGGTAAGAAACTGCACTGCCGTATCCAGAAGTGGCGGCGCTGATAAACGGCTGCGGCTCGCCTGCAATCCGTTTGTCTTTACTTTTTTATGTTGTTTTTTTTCGTTTTGTCTAGTTAGTTTTTGTTTTTTAGGTTGTGTTTATGTGGGGGGGGGGGGGGTTTAAACGGGGCTTGCTGTCTCTCTCTTCGGGGGAATATGACTTTTTTATCGTATCCCCCTTCTCTGCCTCCGTCTGCGCTGAGGCCTAATGGCGGAGCTGGCGGCCTCGAGACTCCGGAGGCAGAGCCAGTCAGGACTTGCCCTGGGCTCGCTCCCGTGAGGGCGCCCGGCTAGGGGCTGGAACGGTGCTTCCGTCGGAGTGGCCCGGCTCGGGGCTGGAACGGTGCTTCCGTCGGAGCGGCCCAGCTCAAGGGTGGAACGGTGCTCCCGTCGGAGTGGCCCAGCTCGAGGGAGGAACGGCGCTCACGTGAGGGCGATCCGGCTCGGGGCTGGAACGGTGCTCCCGTCGGAGTGGCCCAGCCCGAGGGTGGAATGGCGCTCCCGTCGGAGTGGCCCAGCCCGAGGGTGGAATGGCGCTCCCGTCAGAGTGGCTGAGCTCGAGGGTGGAATGGCACTCCCATCGGAGTGGCCCACCTCGAGGGAGGAACGGTACTCACGTGAGGGCGATCCGGCTCGGGGCTGGAACGGTGCTCCGGTGGCTGGGACGGCGTTCTGGCGGCTATGACCTGAGTCCGGGGTTGAGCCGCGGGCCAGCGGCTGCGTATGCTGGACTGGAGGGCGGCAGCTTCGACCACCCCGGGCCGCGGTGTTTGAGCCGGCCCGTTGCGGGGTTCGGTGAGCCGCGGGACTGTTTGTACCATCGCCCGGTGGGGAATCGCCTCAGCGCAGAGGGAGAAGAGGAGGGAAGAGACTGCAGCCCTAAGATTTTTGCCTCCACCACAGTTAGGTGCTTGGAGGACTCACTGTGATGGTGTTAATTTGTGTTTATTGTTATTATTGTATGATGTATGTATGACTGCAGGCACGAAATTTCGTTCAGACTGTAAGGTCTGAATGACAATAAAGGCATTCAATTCAATTCAATTCAATTCAATTCAATTGAATTGAATTTGGTGGCATTGCACCCTGCTTGAAATAGAATTTCAAGGAATAGCCGTGAGTCAGCTGCTTGCCCACCAGCCGTGAGTGAGTGAGCTGCCAGCACATCAGGCTTGAGTGACTGAGCTGCCACCTCAAGAATCCATTTGACCCACAATGTCCATACTAGCCCTCTGGAAACCAGTCCCTTCGGCCCACAATACCCATACTAGCGCTCCAGAAAGTGCCCCCCCCCCCACAATATTGGAATTGGTAGAGAGGTGGAGTATTGCGTTGGGGGACCAGCCCTCCCGTGGGAACATAAGACCCAACGGGTCCCACTTAGTCTAGTATTCTTTATATCCTTAGTGTTTGTAATACTTGAGATACTTGACTTTTATCCTTTGTATTTTGTATTGATGTGGATAGAGAACTGGCTGGCAAACAGGAAGCAAAGAGTAGGAGTAAACGGGTCCTTTTCACAATGGCAGGCAGTGACTAGTGGGGTACCGCAAGGCTCAGTGCTGGGACCCCAGCTATTTACAATATATATTAATGATCTGGATGAGGGAATTGAAGGCAATATCTCCAAGTTTGCGGATGACACTAAGCTGGGGGGCAGTGTTAGCTGTGAGGAGGATGCAAGGAGACTGCAAGGTGACTTGGATAGGCTGGGTGAGTGGGCAAATGTTTGGCAGATGCAGTATAATGTGGATAAATGTGAGGTTATCCATTTTGGTGGCAAAAACAGGAAAGCAGACTATTATCTAAATGGTGGCCGACTAGGAAAAGGGGAGATGCAGCGAGACCTGGGTGTCATGGTACACCAGTCATTGAAAGTGGGCATGCAGGTGCAGCAGGCAGTGAAGAAAGCGAATGGTATGTTAGCTTTCATAGCAAAAGGATTTGAGTATAGGAGCAGGGAGGTTCTACTGCAGTTGTACAGGGTCTTGGTGAGACCACACCTGGAGTATTGCGTACAGTTTTGGTCTCCAAATCTGAGGAAGGACATTATTGCCATAGAGGGAGTGCAGAGAAGGTTCACCAGACTGATTCCTGGGATGTCAGGACTGTCTTATGAAGAAAGACTGGATAGACTTGGTTTATACTCTCTAGAATTTAGGAGATTGAGAGGGGATCTTATAGAAACTTACAAAATTCTTAAGGGGTTGGACAGGCTAGATGCAGGAAGATTGCTCCCGATGTTGGGGAAGTCCAGGACAAGGGGTCACAGCTTGAGGATAAGGGGGAAGTCCTTTAGAACCGAGATGAGAAGAACATTTTTCACACAGAGAGTGGTGAATCTCTGGAACTCTCTGCCACAGAGGGTAGTCGAGGCCAGTTCATTGGCTATATTTAAGAGGGAGTTAGATGTGGCCCTTGTGGCTAAGGGGATCAGAGGGTATGGAGAGAAGGCAGGTACGGGATACTGAGTTGGAGGATCAGCCATGATCATATTGAATGGCGGTGCAGGCTCGAAGGGCCGAATGGCCTACTCCTGCACCTAATTTCTATGTTTCTATGTTTCTATGAAACTGCATGTTTATATAAGCCATTTGTGCTTTGTTCACTTTTGTTTGTTTTTGAAAGCTGTGTGTAGGCGTTTGGGTTCTTCTCTCACAGCTAGTTCGGCAATTAGTGTAAATCAATTGTGACAGGTATATGACCTTTGTAACTCAATAGACAATAGAGAATAGACAATTGGTGCAGGAGTAGGCCATTCAGCCCTTCGAGCCAGCACCGCCATTCAATGTGATCATGGCTGATCATCCCCAATCAGTATCCCGTTCCTGCCTTCTCCCCATATCCCCTGACTCCGCTATCTTTAAGAGCCCTATCTAGCCCTCTCTTGAAAGCATCCAGAGAACCTGCCTCCACCGCCCTCTGAGGCAGAGAATTCCACAGACTCACAACTCTCTGTGAGAAAAAGTGTTTTTGAGAAAAAGGGGGGGGGGGGGGGGGGGGGTGTTTGGTGGGGGGGCAGTCTGCGGCGTCACACACAATAACCACCCCCCTTGATATTATAACTCGAGAAATATAGCATTAAATTTTCAGTTTGAACTCCACGGGAAAAATGTCTACCGAATATGTAAAGATTGTAGTTACCGCGTAGTTTTTTCGCAAAGATGTGATAATACACAAACATATCCACATACAAGATCAAACTTTTAGTTATATAGATGTGTGGGGGCAACATCTATTTTTACACAGAACATGGTGCTGGTTGATGCAGATACAATGGTGGCATTTAAGAGACTTTTGGATAGGCACATGGATATGCAGGACATGGAGGGGGATATGGATATGGATCAGGTGCAGAGATGCTGACATGGGTGGGTCGAAGTTTAGTTACGTTTGGAGATAATGTGGAAACAGGCCCTTTGGCCCACTGACCAACGATCACTCATACTACTAGTTCTATCGTACATACTGGGAGCAATTTACAGCAGCCAATTAACCTATAACCTTGGGACGACTGATGGCACAATGGGCTAAGTGTTCGGCTGGCAACCGGAAGGTAGCCGGTTCGAATCCCGCTTGGAGTGCATACTGTCGTTGTGTCCTTGGGCAAGACACTTCACCCACCTTTGCCTGTGTGTGAGTGATTGGTGGTGGTCGGAGGGGCCGTAGGCGCAGATTGGCAGCCACGCTTCCGTCAGTCTGCCCCAGGGCAGCTGTGGCTACAGAAGTAGCTTACCACCACCGAGTGTGACTGAGGAGTGAATGAATAATGCGATGTAAAGCGCCTTGAGTATTAGAAAGGCGCTATATAAATCCCATCCATTATTATTATTATAATCCTGCACGTCTAGGAGGAAACTGGAGCACCCGGAGAAAACCCACACGGTCACGGGGAGAAGGTACAAACTCCGTACAGACTGCACCCGTGGTCAGGATGGAAGCGGGGTCTCTGGCGCTGTGAGGCAGCAACTCTACCGCTGTGCCACCCATGTGCTGCACTGTTCCATCTACTATTGTAGCAACACCTGTAATGGTGCTACCAGAAGCAATTAGAACTGGTTCACATAACCAGATGCAAAGTAGATTTACGAGGATGTTGCCAGGACTCGAGGGCCTGAGCTACAGGGAGAGGTTGAGCAGGCTGAGACTATTCCTTGGAGCGCACGTGAATGAGGGGTGATCTTATAGACGTGTACAAAATCATGAGAGGAATAGATCGGGTAAATCCAGAGTCTCTTGACCAGAGCAGTGGAATCAAGAACTAGAGGACATAGGTTTAAGATGAGGGGGGAAATATTTAATAGGAACCTGAGGGGTAACTTTTTCACACAAAGGGTGGAGGGTGTATGGAACAAACTGCCAGAGGAGATAGTATTGCAACATTTACGATACATTTAGACAGGTACATAGATAGGACAGGTTTGGAGGGAATGTTGGGGGAATATTGGGGGAGTCCAGAACCAGGGGCCACAGTGTAAGAATAAGGAGTAAGCCATTTAGAGCGGAGACAAGGAAACATTTCTTCACACAGAGAATTGTGAATCTGCGGAATTCTCTGCCTCAGAGGGCGGTGGAGGCAGGTTCTCGGGATGTTTTCAAGAGAGAGCTAGATAGGGCTCTTAAAAATAGCGGAGTCAGAGGATATGGGGAGAAGGCAGGAACGGCGTACTGATTGGGGATGATCAGCCATGATCACACTGATTGGCGGTGCTGGCTCGAAGGGCCAAATGGCCTACTCCTGCACTTATTGTCTATTGATATGGGCCAAATGCAGGCAGATGGGACTAGTGTAGATGGTACATGTTGTTCGGTGTGGGCAAGTTGGGCCGAAGGGCCTGTTTCCACGCTGTATCACTAGACAATAGGTGCAGGAGTAGGCCATTCGGCCCCTCAAGCCAGCACCACCATTCAATGTGATCATGGCTGATCATCCACAATCACTCTGTGTGCTAAGGGAAAAGACAAGTCTGCAGTGTTGGGGATAAGACTGGACATGATCTCAGGCAAACAGCTGAATGGTCTAAATTGTTTAACATGTCTTGGGTTTGTTTTGTTCATTTTCCCACGAGCCCCAGAATAGTTTGGATTCAAAAGTAGCCATAATGAAAGATAATTACACGATTGAGAATTTGATATCTTGTTCAATTCATTCTTTATAACAAATAAGGCAACGGTATCAATTATTGTCCACCACAACTGCCTCTCCAAAGGAAGGTGCAGTTTGTGAGAACAATTTGCTCAGCAAATGACAGCTGGAATCAACCAGGGCTGATTGAAACAGTGCAGCTTCCATAACACAAGAGAGGGGAACAGTACAGAAGACATCACCCCCCCCCCCCACCCCACCCAAGAACTGAAGCAGAGATAAAATCATGTTGACATTAACTCTGTGTGGAAGTGTGTCTGAACAATGATGTGGTTGTGCTTGCCGGAAGTGAAGCTTGGTGTATCCGTGGGCCAGTGGTCGTGGTGTGTGCTGTGTTCCCCTCACTCCACTCTCGCACTCTTGGGGTTGCTCCCTGCCTGGTCCTCCTCCACCACCTCCTCCTCCTCCGCTGCTGCTGGCGCTGCCGCAGCCACCTTCGCCCCTTTTCTCTTCAGCCCTTTCATCTTCCTGGTCTGCAGCTTAGCGAGGTCTTGCTTCTCCATGTGTATACGACCGTAGCTTGTCCCAAACACGTCCCGGGACAGGTTCTTCTTCTTCTTGGCCTGGAGTGAAAGATGTCACAACTCAATCACAGCAAAGACCGGCCCCTTTCCACACTGACCCCAACCCTCCTCAGCAGCGACTGACAACCTGAGTGGTACAGCACGGAAACACAGAGCGGTCTTGACCTATCTACCACCTACCGCATTGGAGACCCTTGCACTGTCTTTTATTTTACAGTTTAATTATTGTCATGTGCAGTGAAAAGCTTTTAGTTTAGTTAACAGATACAGCGCGGAAACAGGCCCTTCGGCCCACCGAGTCCGATCCGACCAGCGATCCGCGCACACTAACACTACCCTGCACACACTAGGGACAATTTACAATCTTTACCAAAGACAATTAACCTACAAATCTGTACGTCTTTGGAGTGTGGGAGGAAACCAGAGCACCCGGAGAAAACCCACGTGGTCACGGGGAGAAGGTACAAACTCCGTACAGGCAGCACCCGTAGTCAGGATCGAACCTGTGTCTCTGGCGCTGTAAGGCAGCAACTCTACCGCTGCGCCACTGTGTTAAACAGTCAGCAGAAAGACAATACATGATTACAATCATGTCATTCACAGTGTAGATACATGATAAAGGGAATAACATGAATAACATTTAGTGGAAAATAAAGTCGGATCAAAGATAGTCGGAGGGTCACCAATGAGGTAGTTGAGGACTGCTCTCTGGATGTTGGAAGGATGATTCAGTCGCCTGATAACAGCTTGGACTTTACTGGACTTTATCTTGCACTAAATGTTATTCCCTTTATCCTGTGGACGGTTCGATTGTAATCATGTATTGTCTTTCACCTGACCCATGTGGTCACAGGGAGAACGTGCAAACTCCACAAAGACAGCACCCGAGGTCAGGATCAAACCTGGGTCTGTGGCACCGTGAGGCAGCAGCTCTACCAGCTGCGCAGCCCAAGATGTTACCACAATAATACGGTGTCTCTTGGACAAAAGAGGGAAGGAATTTGACTTGCTGCGATCACAAAACATTGTTTCTCAGAATTAATTTAAATTTACTAAAGTTACATGTAAGTTAAAGTAATAACTTTCAGTTTAGTTTAGACATACAGCACGGAAACAAGCCCTGTGGCCCACCGAGACCGCACTGACCAGTGATCAACCCTGTCCTTGTTCTATCCTCTACACGAGGGACAATTAACCTACAAACCTGCACGTCTTTGGGATGTGGGTGTAAATCAGAGCACCCGGAGAAAACCCATGTAGTCACAGCGAGAACGGGCAAACTCCGTACAGACAGCAACTCTACCGTGCCACCACAAATATGCAGCACATGCCTGGTGCCTTAACTCACATGATCTGCTGATCTCACCTTCAGGGACTTTGGTTGCTGCAGGGATTTCTTGTAGAGGTCGTCAGATGCCAAGTGGGTTCTCTTCAGCACAAAGTCAAAGGAAGGTCCCATTTCTTCCAGCTCTATCCGGGGTATTCTGCATCCAGATTTCTTCATCAGCACTCTGTGGATAAAGCAGACCCAAAAACATCACCTCTTACCCAGAGAAGGCAAATCGAGAAACAGAGGACAAACGTTCAAGGAGGCAAATTGAGAAGCAGAGGACAAGCGTTCAAGGCGAGAGGGGAATATTTAATAGGAACATGAGGGGAAAACTTGTTTTTACATTGTACGTTGGAGGAGGTAGTTTGGTTTAGTTTATCGTCACGTGTACCGAGGTACAGTGAAAAGCTTTTGTTGTGTGCTAGCCAGTCAGCGGAAAGACAATACATGATTCCAATAGATCCGTCCACAGTGTACAGACACATCAAAGGGCAAAGGACATTCATTGTCACATACACCAAATGGTGTAGTGAAATTTGTCTTCCCATGCAGCACACTGATAAAGATCAGACATAACATTAAAGAAATTTAACAATAAACATAAAAACATCCCTCCACAATGGTTCCCACTGTGGGGGAAGGCACAATGTCCAGTCCCCATCCCCAGTTCACCCATAGTCGGGCTTATTGAGGCCTCCGCAGTCGCCTCTACGGAGGCCCGATGTTCCAGGCTGTTCTCGCCGGGTGATGTAGCTCCGGTGTCGGGAGAATCAGGAGAATCCTCACAGCGGCTTGGGAACCCTGGAACAGCCGCTTCCGTACTGGAGGCCGCGCCGGATGGAGCTCCACAACTGCCGATCTCGGCGAGAGATCCCAGGCTCCCGATGTTAAAATCAGCGCTGCCGCCCGCACCACAGTCCCGCAGCTCTGCGATGTTTCTCGGCGGTCTCAGCACAGCTCCACCGCGGCGACCCGGGCAAGGCATCGCCCGCTCCACGATAGCGCTCCAGCGCTATGCCTCCGCCGAAGCTGAGGTTCTGGCCGGTCCCCTCAGGAAACGCCGCTCCAGGTCCGCTGGTAGGCCGCGAGGACAGGTCGACGGTGCAGCCCGGAGAAAAGCTGCCTCTCCGACCAGGTAGGGACCCTGAAAAGTAGTTTCCCCCTTCCCTCCCTCCCCTCATAAAAAAAAGGCTAGAACTCCTAAAAACAAAACACTCAACTAACTAAATTCTTTTTAAAAAAGATGAAAAACAGACAGCTGCAGGCAGGGTGGGCAGCCATACCACACAGGACGGCGCCCCCTAGGTGGCGTGATCAAGGGAATAATGTTTAGTGCAAGTTAAATCCAGTTAAGTCCAAACAAAGATAGTCAGAGGGTCTCCAATGAGGTAGATAGTAGTAGTTCAGGACTGCTCTCTGGTTGTGGTAGGATGGTTCAGTTGCCTGATAACAGCTGGGAAGAAACAGTCCCTGAATCTGTAGGAGTGTGTTTTCACACTTCTGTTCCTTCTCTGCTATTTCTTGCGGTCTTGGATGGAGCTGTTTCCAAACCGTGCTGTGATGCATCTCGATAAAATGCTTTCTACGGCGCATCTGTAGAAGTTGGTGAGAGTTGTAGGGGCCATGCCGAATGTATAGGATAGTGTTAGAGGGATATGGGCCAAACGTAGGCAGGTGGGACTAGTACAGATTGGGCATGTTGGTTGAATGGAAGGGCCTGCTTCTACACTTTATGACTAAATGCGGACAGTGGATAGGCTGCATTTGGAGTATTGCATGCAGTTCTGGTTGCCTCATTACAGGAAAGATGTGGAGGCTTCAGAGAAGGTGCAGAGGAGCAGGTCATCATGTGCTTTGCCCGTGTTTGGCCCATATCCCTCTAAACCTCTCCTATCCATGTACCTGTCCAAATGTCTTTTCCACAGGGTCTGCTTCCACGCTGTATCTCTATACACTAAATGCTGTTATAGTACCAGCCTCAACTATCCCCTCTGGCAGCTCATACCATACACCCACTACCCTTTATGTGAAAACGTTAACTCTTGCCCCTCTCACCGTAAAACAGATGGAGAATGCCTGGTGAATGCAGAGCAGAACAACAGACAGCCAACCATGTCATCTCTGGGTGCCCGCTCTAACACCCACCAAATGGAGCTCGGGGCCTGGCAGACATTGACGCAGAGACAACAACCTGGCTGTTCAACACCCAGCTTGAGATCTAACTATTCCTTTGGTTCATGTTTCATTCGCAAGAAGAAGAAGGAGAGACCGTAAAGCCTATCTTCTCTTATTTTTAATTTCTCTATCCTGGGTGAAAGAGGCAGGTATCATCGCAATGTTTAAGAAGCATTTAGACAGGTACATGGATAGGACAGGTTTAGAGGGATATGGACCAAACACAGACAGGTGGGACTAGTGTAGCTGGGCCATGTTGGTCATCGTGGACTAAGGCCCGTTTCTACACGGTGTGACTCTATAACTGTGCGCACTCACCCTCTCACTTCGTCGAACCCCATAATTAAAGTTTGAAGGAGATCACCTCTCATTCTTCCAACGCCAGAGAATATCGGCCTGGAGCAATGATGGTGATGGAGCGATACAGCATGGAAACACAGCCTGTTTCTATCGTTTCAGAGCATGCCCAGACAGGAGATTTCCAGTTGATTGTTCATTATTCATCACGCTGCTGAGACTGGATGCTACGCCTCATGTGACATTTGGGGCCACTGTGCAAGTCTGACCTTGTTATTGAATTGAATAAATGTTATTGGCCAAGTACGGCAGGGTGGCCTTCTGCTCTCTGCTTTTGCCTGATTCCAGCTACCTGTTGATCCTGCCAGTAGCATATGCTTGTGTCAAAGATTAAGCCATGCATGTCTAAGTACACACGGCCGGTACAGTGAAACTGCGAATGGCTCATTAAATCAGTTATGGTTCCTTTGATCGCTTGCTTTGTTACTTGGATAACTGTGGTAATTCTAGAGCTAATCCATGCCAATGACGCTGAGCCCATTGGAGGTGATGCGTGCGTTTATCAGACCAAAACCAATCTGTGCTCGCCCGGCAGCTTTGGTGATTCTAGATAACCTGGGGCCGATCGTACATCCTCGTGACGGCGACGATACATTTGAATGTCTGCCCTATCCACTTTCGATGGTACTATCTGTGCCTACCATGGTTACCACGGGTAACGGGGGATCAGGGTTCGATTCCGGAGAGGGAGCCTGAAAAACGGCTTCCACATCAGTACAAGGAATTTGCCTTGGTAACAACACGATATACAGTAGACAATTAAAATAAAACATTATAATTTAAACATGTGAAGAATTAAATTAAATACCAGAGCAAAAGGAGGCTACAGATTTTTGGTTATTGAGTAGAGCTACTGCTCGTGGGGAAAAAAGCTGTTTTTATGTCTGGCTGTGGCAGCTTTGACAATCCGGATTCGCCTTTCAGAGGGAAGTGATCCAAAGAGTTTGTGGCCAGGGTGAGAGGGGTCAGAGATGATCTTGCCCGCTCGCTTCCTGGCCCTTGCAGTGTACAGTTCATCAATGGAGGGGGGGAGATTGCTGCCAATAACCTTCTCGGCTGATCGAACAATTCACTGCCGCCTCCGGACGTCATGCTTAGTGGCTGAGCCAAACCAGACCATGATAGACAATAGATGCAGGAGTAGGCCATTCGGCCCTTCGAGCCAGCACCGCCATTCAATGTGATCATGGCTGATCATCCACAATCACTACCCCGTTCCTGCCTTCTCCCCATATCCACTGACTCCACTATCTTTAAGAGCCCTATCTAGTTCTCTCTTGAAAATATCCAGAGAACCGGCCTCCACTGCCCTCTGAGGCAGAGAATTCCACAGACTCACAACTCGCTGTGTGAAAAAGTGTCCTCATCTCTGTTCTAAATGGCTTACTCTTTATTCTTAAACTGTGGCCCCTGGTTCTGGACTCCCCCAACATCGGGAATATGTTTCCTGCCTCTAGCGTGTCCAAATCCTTAATAATCTTATATGTTTCAATAAGATCCTCTCTCATCCTTCTAAACTCCAGAGTGTACAAGCCCAGCCACTCCATTCTCTCAGCATATGACAGTCCCGCCATCCCGGGAATTAACCTTGTAAACCTACGCTGCACTCCCTTATTGCAAGAATGTCCTTCCTCAAATTAGGGGACCAAAACTGCACACAATACTCCAGGTGTGGTCTCACTAGGCCCCATACAACTGCAGAAGGACCTCTTTGCTCCTATATTTGATTCCTCTTGTTATAAATGCCAACATGCCATTTGCTTTCTTCACTGCCTGCTGTACCTGCATGCTTACTTTCATTGACTGATGAACAAGGACCCCCAGATCCCGTTGTACTTCCCCTTTTGCCAACTTGACACCATTTAGACAGTAATCTGCCTTCCTGTTTTTGCTACCAAATTGGATAACCTTACATTTATCCACATTAAACTGCATCTGCCATGCATCTGCCCACTCACCCAACCTGTCCAAGTCACCCTGCATTCTCATAGCATCCTCCTCACAGTTCACATTGCCAACCAGCTTTGTGTAATCTGCAAATTTGCTAATGTTACTTTGAATCCCTTCATCTAAATCATTTATGTATGCTATAAATAGCTGTGGTCCCAGCACCAAGCCTTGTGGTACCCCACTAATCACTGCCTGCCATTCTGAAAAGGATCCGTTAATCCCTACTCGTTGTTTCCTGTCTGCCAACCACTTCTCTAACCATGTCAGCACTCTACCCCCAATACCATGTGCCCTCATTTTGCCCACTAATCTCCTGTGGGATCTTATCAAATGTTTTCTGAAAGTCCAGGTACACTACATCCACTGGTTCTCCATTGTCCATTTTCCTAGTTACATCCCCAAAAAATTTCAGAAGATTAGTCAAGCATGATTTCCCCTTCGTAACTCCATGCTGATTCGGACCGATCCTGTTACTGCTATCCAAATGAGCCGCTGTTTCATCTTTTATAATCATCTTCCCCACCACCGATGTCAGGCTAACTGGTCTATAATTCCCTATTTTCTCTCTCCCGCCTTTCTTAAAAAGGGATAACATTAGCTACCCTCCAATCCACAGGAACTGATCCTGAATCTATAGAACATTGGAAAATGATCCCCAATGCGTCCACAATTTCGAGAGCCACTTTCTTGAGTACCCTGGGATGCAGAGCATCAGGCCCTGGGGATTTATCAGCCTTCAGTCCCATCAGTCTATCCAACACCATTTCCTGCCGAATGTCCTTCAATTCCTCCGTCACCCCAGGGCTTGGAGGGCCCTCTGCTGGCAGCCTTCAGATTTGCAGGAAAAAACACAAAGTGCTAGAGCACTTCAGCGGGTGTTGCAATACAGAATCAGACCCATTATAAATTGTATCAGCAATTGGCTAAAGTAATCGAGTGAGGCATTAAGAGCAAAGAAGAAAAGGATTTTGATCCCACACAAAATGATCATTGACCTGAAGTGTGAAGTTTCTCTTTCCACAGATGCTGCCGACCCGATGAATTTTTGCAGCATTTCATTTCAGATTTAGTGTTTGCTATTTTTCTGATTGTCACCCCATCAGACTGCGTTGTATTTAAATTCACTTTCAGTGTAGTTGGCTTCAGGAAGATCTACTGTCATTAAATAATGTAGTTGTGAACACTAACGCCCTTGGACTATCTTTGATCGGACATTACTGGCTTTACCTTACACTAAAACATATTCCCTTGTCATGTATCTGTAAATGGCTCGATTGTAATCGTGCCTGGTCTTTCCGCTGACTGGTTAGCATGCGACAAAAGCTGTTCACTGTACCTGGGGACAATAAACAGGTGACAATGAACCAAACTAACAGTCTGTGCCTAAAGCTGCTTAAGAATCTCCTCAGGGATGTAAACTTAAACTGAGCATTGACTTAGTGCCCGGCATCAGAGTCTAGAGATCACCTTTGGTAGGCTGCACGGTGGCACAACGACAGTTGCTGCCTTGTGACGCCAGAGTCCCGGGTTTGATCCTGGTTACGGGCGCTGTCTGTACGGAGTTTGTACCTTCTCCCTGTGACCACGTGGGTTTCCTCCGGGTGCTCCGGTTTCCTCCCACACTCCAAAGACATGCAGGTTTTAAGGTTAATTGGTGTGTGTAAATTGCCCCAAATGTGTAAAGGTGCCAAACTGGGATAACATAGAACTAGTATAGATGGGTGATCGCTGGTCGGCACGGAGTCGGTGGGCCGAAGGGCCTGTTCCATGCTGTATCTGTAAACTAAACCAGAACATTGAAATACAAGAACAGAAACATTCTGCATCAAACTCACTTGTAGCTTCGCATGAAGATTTTCCCTGCTAAAGCCGTAAAATGCAAAACGATTTCCAGTCCTCCCAAACGAATGTTTAGCACCGTGGGCCCTCGAAAGAAATCTATGGACAGATTTCAACGACCATTTTAGAACAAAAGTAATAGCAGATCAACTAGAAAATGTTAAACATTACTAGTTGTAATAAAAAACATAATATTGACTTCCCTTCCTGTGTACGGCGTGCACAGCCTAAAGTTGTAAGACAACTTGTTCTGTTTGATCTTCTGTTTGTGCACACCAGGTTGATTGCATTCGTTGAAACAGGGTGGACCACGTGAAGGTTGCAATCTCCCAGCCCATAATATTGACTGACACTCTCTTTGTGACAGGTCCCATTCCTTCCTAGAGCCAGGATTCACCTCTACCCCATTGTGGACATTGGACTTTGTCTGTGGAACTGATGCGCTACAATGCTGAGAACTATATTCTGCACTCTGTATCTTCCCTGCTGCTCTACCTATTGTACTGGAGTTTGTCTTGATTGTATTTCTGTATGGTATATGGATTGGGTAGCCTGCAGAACAAAGCTTTTCATTGTTCCTTGGTGCATGTGACAATAATAAACCTAAAAATACTGTATTTCCACGTGTCTATCCAAAAGTCTTATAAATAGAAACATTGAAAGTGCAGGAGTAGGCCATTTGGCCCTTCGAGATCATTCAATATGATCATGGCTGATCATCTAATATCAATAACTCGTTCCTGCCTTCTCCCCATATCCCTTGATTGCGTTAGCCCTAAGAGCTAAATCTAACTCTCTCTTGAAAACATCCAGTGGATTGGCCTCCACTGCCTTCTGTGGCAGAGAATTCCACAGATTCACAACTCTCTGGGTGAAAAGGTTTTTCCTCATCTCAGTCCTAAATGGCCTACCTCTTATTCTTAAACTGTGACCCCTAGTTCTGGACTCCCCCAACATGGGGAACATTTTTCCTGCCTCTACCCTGTCCAATCCTATAAGAATTGTATATGTTAGTGTAAGGTCTAAATGCCACTATTGTTTCTCCTTCCACCACTATCCCCAGCAACATGGTCCAGGCAGTCAGACATTCCACTCTGCAAGGCAGATGTACAAGGAGACTCACATCTCACATTCACCCAGGCAATCTCAGCTAGAACATTCCATCTCAAATATCATATTTACATGGGGAAAACTTACCAATAAGAAGGTTTTTCAGTCTTTTATGATTATTGTCCAATTCGAATAAATCTCCAGCAAATACCAACATAGGTTTGGAACCCTCTGCCGACTTGCTATTCTGGGGAACATAAAAGATTCAAAACGTGTATTCCTGGCATTATCACTTCTACTGCTGGTTCCAAAAGCTCAAAGAGAATCCGACACAACTTCTGTTAGACACAAGGAACCGCAGATGCTAGCACCTTGAACAAAACACAGTGTGCTGGAGGAACTCAGTGGGTCAGGCAGCATCTGTCGAGGCAATGGACAGGCAATGTTTTGGGGTGGGAATGAAGAAGCCGTGACATTTATTTCTGTCATTGGTAAAAAGTGCTGGAAAATGCTTGGGTTCAGTAAGTTGTTGTCACCCAGGGCAAAACTCTGTTCTCTCAACAGGATATATCCGGGGGTAAACGTGAAGGTTACAGTAAAAATAAAACAAAGTACTCAAAGTACTCCGAGAAAGGTTCCTGATCAAAACGTCACCTGCTCATTCCTTCCACACATAGAAACATAGAATATAGATGCTGCCTGACCCCTCCAGCACTTTATTCTTTACTTATATTATAGTTATTGAGCCAGTGTGGAAACAGGCCCTTCGGCCCAACTTGCCCACACCGCCCAACATGCCCCATCTACACTAGTCCCACCTACCTGTGTTTGCTCCATATCCGTCTAAACTTATCCTATCCATGCAACTTACCTTAAAATCACTTAAACCATGGAACTTTTCAATTCCCAGCTCAATCATATCTAGAATGTGGTAATCAAACATTCGGCCTGCAAAGAGGGAAGAATTAATTAATTGCCTTTAGAAACATTTCATTGGGATAACAGAAAATAAACACACATTAAACACACATTTAATAAGATTATCTTGTAAACCAAACAATTGAAACACTGCATCTCAAACAGCTAGTCAAAGTAATGGAGACTGCTGTGTAGGAAGGAACTGCAGGCGGGTTTAAACCGAAGATAGACATAAAAGACATAAATAGCTCAGTGGGTCGGACAGCATCTCTGAAGAAATGGAATAGGTGATGTTTCGGGTCAATACACCTGTGTCGACCTGAAAGATCACCTATTCCTTTGCTCCAGAGTTACTGTCTGACCCGCTGAGTTATTCCAGCTTTTTGTGTCTATCCAATGGAGACTATTATTTGTATCTTCCCTTCGGATTAAATAAAACATTAATCAAAACCAGAGTTTGCGCAGAACTTTCTCAAAATAAAACAAATGGGTGCAGGAAAGTTACCAGTAATAGAACTTATATTCAATAAATACAAATACATAGTACTGGAGGCGAACTTACATCAGTGCAAACACATCTGAAAATGACACTTTAATTTAACGAAAAAATAATTGAAGGATCAGTTCAGTTAATGAAACATCTTCACGTGGGAGCTTGAATTAATATTCAACTGCCTCTACGATTTATAAATCCTGCCCATGGTCTCTAGTTCATTTATAAATATTGTACGGCAGTGTAAACACGCTTTGTCTTGAGTCATAGAGTGTGGAAACAGGCTCTTCGGCCCAACGTCCACACTGACCACCATGCCCCATCCACACTAGTCCCACCTGCCTGTGTTTGGTCCATATCCCTCTAAACCTGTCCTATCCATGCACCTGTCAAAATGTTTCTTAAGCGTTACTATGTACCTGCCTCAACTACCTCCTCCAGCAGCTTGTTTCATACACCCGCCACCCTTTGTATAAAAAAAGTAACACCTTCAGTTGCTATTAAATCTTCCCCCCCCCTCGCCTTAAACCTGGTTCTCAGTTCCCCAACCCTGGGCACAAGGCTATGTCCGTCTACACGATCTATTCCTCCTGAATTCAATCATTTTTTTTTAGCAGTTTTCCCCAGTAAAGCAATAAATGTAACAGCTGCTTCAGAGATATTTAATATGTGACATTACTGTTATCAGGTTTTCTAAATGACATTTGTGAGGCCGCTGTCCTAGGAGAGAATACCTTTAGCCTCTTGACTTAAGCATAAAAGATGAGCTCACTGGTTTCAGCTTGAAACAAGAGGGCAGAGTCTCATAATATGGAGTCAAACACTTAACAAGAGAGGAAGCTGAATTTCTTCTCCAGAGGATTGTGAAGTTAGGACCATTTTATGTTTTTGATTGTTTGTCTTTATATGTATGTGTGTTTATGTATGTGTTTATGTGTGTGTGTTTATGTGTGTGTGTTTGTGTGTGTGTGTGTGTGTGTGTGTGTGTGTGTGTGTGTGTGTGTGTGTGTGTGTGTGTGTGTGAAAGTGTCTGCGTGTGTGTGTGTTTTTATGCCCACACATACACCTCTTTTTCTTGTTTATTATTACAAGGTTAATTCCCGGGATGGCGGGACTATCATATGCTGAGAGAATGGGGCGGCTGGGCTTGTACACTCTGGAGTTTAGAAGGATGAGGGTTCTTATTGAAACATATAAGATTATTAAGGGTTTGGACACGCTAGAGACAGGAAACATGTTCCCGATGTTGGGGAAGTCCAGAATCAGGGGCCACAGTTTAAGAATAAGGGGTAAGCCATTTAGAACGGAGACGAGGAAACACTTTTTCTCACAGAGAGTTGTGAGGCTGTGGAATTCTCTGCCTCAGAGGGCGGTAGAGGCTGGTTTTCTGGATACTTTCAAGAGAGAGCTAGATAGGGCTCTTAAAGATAGCGGAGTCAGGGGATATGGGGAGAAGGCAGGAATGGGGTCCTGATTGGGGATGATCAGCCATGATCACATTGAATGGCGGTGCTGGCTCGAAGGGCCGAATGGCCTACTCCTGCACCTATTGTCTATTATATTTCTATATTGTTTACAGTGTACTGTTTACATATTGTTTTGTGCTGCTGCAAGAAATAATCTCATTGTTCTATCTGGAACATACAACACTAAAACACTCTTGGACCTTGGGAATCCCTACAACACAGAGTGTTTTGTATGTTCAAGGCTGAGGTAACTAGATTTACCCACCACCCATACCTGCCTGGGCCAGGACCCTCTGTGTGACAAAGTTGACCCTTAGTTTCCTATTCAATCTTTTACGTGACAATCCATCATATGGCTTTTGGAACTTCAAATCACAAATGCACAGTTCCCCTGTGGACTGCCCATTATACCAAGAAACGTGAGCACATTTGACAAACATGATCTTCATTTTCATAAAACCATTTTGATTTGACTATATTTCTAAAAGTTTATCTATTTAGTGTAGTTTTAGATTAGAGATACAGCATGGAAACAGGCCCTTCGGCCCACCGAGACCGCACCGACCAGTGATCCCCGCACACTGACACTATCGTACACACTCTAGGGACAATCTTTTACACTTATACCAAGCCAATTAACCTACAAACCCGTGCGTCTTTGGAGTGCGGAAGGAAACCGAAGATTGCGGAGAAAACCCACGCAGGTCACAGGGAGAATGTACAAACTCCGTACAGACAGCACCTGTAGTCAGGATGCAACTCAGGTCTCTGGCATTGTAAGGCTTTACCGCTATGCTACTGTGCCACCATTTCTAAACGTTTCCCCATGATTATAGACTCTAGCTTCTACCCAGCAACAGATACATGTGATTCTCAAGTTATATAAAACATCTTACTGATGCAAGAGACTACAGATGGTGAAATCTTGAGCACAAGGCTAAGTATTAGAGGAACTCGGCGGGTCAGGCAGCATCTGTAGAGGGAATGGACAAGTGAGGCTTTGGGTCAGGACCCTTCTTCAGACATCTGTAATCTTACCTATTATCAAATTGTGTGGTCGTTTCTTATTGTGAGAACCAAACATGAACAAAGAACAATCTGACTTCTTTGAAAAGAATTCCTGTGAATACAGAGAGAAGAGGAAAACCAACCGTTAGAAATTTCACCTCAAAATAGACCAATAACCCTGTTGTGTTTCTCCCCAATCTAGGTTAGATAAAAGGACAGATCATAGAATAGTACAGCACAAGAACAGGCCCTTCGGCCCACAATGTCTATGCCAAACATGTTGCCAAGACCATCTCTTACCTGCCTACCTATAATCCATATCCCCGTACATCCATGTGCCCATCCAAAAGATTCTTGAATGCCACAATGGTATCTGTCTCCGGCTCCACACCTGGCACCCACCACCCTCTGTGTAAAGAACCCAAAGGGAAGTGTGCAAACTACAGACAGCACCCGAGGTCAGGATCAAACTGTGGACTCTGGCGGGCGGAGCGAGGCATATTGGGGACAACTTTCTCTGCACCTCTACATGACATCTCCCTCATGGTGGGGGGGGGGGGGGGGGGGAGCATCTGCAGTTGCAACTACATCCATCTCTAACTCCTTCACTCCCATCACTTCACTACTTAGCAACAAAACATGCAAAATGGCGAGTCAAAATGCTCTTCAAGGTGAACTGGGGTCTCCATAAAAAACAACTAAATAACCAGAGGAGTCTAACAGTATGAAATAATATCAAGTCCACTCACCACCGAGGTCTGATCTTCAAAGGGGCGGGTGATATTTTTCCTGGTTAAAAATAAGAGTTTACATTTTTTAAGAAAAACAGATTTCAATAGCACATTTTTCATTTTAGTGGGCAAAGCATGGTCACTAAGTCATAGTTTTGTTAAATCTGTATTTATACAGCAATGTTGCACAATGTGCTACAATGCTGAGAACTATATTCTGCACTCTGTATCTTCCCCTTTATTCTACCTATTGTACTTGAGTTTGATTTGATTCAGGTAAAGTGTTATCTGATCCTTTAGGATAGCATTAAATGCAAATCTTTTCACTCTACATAGAAACATAGAAATTAGGTGCAGGAGTAGGCCATTCGGCCCTTCGAGCCTGCACCGCCATTCAATATGATCATGGCTGATCATCCAACTCAGTATCCCGTACCTGCCTTCTCTCCATACCCTCTGATCCCCTTAGCCACAAGGGCCACATCTAACTCACTCTTAAATATAGCCAATGAACTGGCCTCGACTACCCTCTGTGGCAGAGAGTTCCAGAGATTCACCACTCTCTGTGTGAAAAAAGTTCTTCTCATCTCGGTTTTAAAGGATTTCCCCCTTATCCTTAAGCTGTGACCCCTTGTCCTGGACTTCCCCCAACATCGGGAGCAATCTTCCTGCATCTAGCCTGTCCAACCTCTTAAGAATTTTGTAAGTTTCTATAAGATCCCCTCTCAATCTCCTAAATTCTAGAGAGTATAAACCAAGTCTATCCAGTCTTTCTTCATAAGACAGTCCTGACATCCCAGGAATCAGTCTGGTGAACCTTCTCTGCACTCCCTCTATGGCAATAATGTCCTTCCTCAGATTTGGAGACCAAAACTGTATGCAATACTCCAGGTGTGGTCTCACCAAGACCCTGTACAACTACAGTAGAACCTCCCTGCTCCTATACTCAAATCCTTTTGCTATGAAAGCTAACATACCATTCGCGTGAAGGTGGAGGTGACCTGCAACCTCCTACCACCTCCCACGCATATGTTGAAAACCTTCCTCGACTATGAAGAAAACTGGCTTCGACTAGACCCGCGACTAAAAAATTATCAATTTTTAAAACGGCAACCTAGGTTTAGTCGAGGCCGGTTTTAATCATGATGAAAAAATAGCAGCAACCTAGACGAAGCCTTGACCACGCAGAAACCACTTTCGACCATTAGGGAGAGTGACCAAAAACCTCCGGTGACCTCATGGAAACCTTGCGTGGTGGGCAAGGTCACCGGAGGTTGCTGTTTAGGTCTCCTAAGTGGGACAGGGGCTTAATATACTTCCATCAGGTCTCTTCTCTTTCGTCAGAGGGTAGGAATTTGGCCACAGAAGGCTGCGGAGACCAAGTCAATGGATATTTTTACAGCAGAGATAGATGGATTCTCGATTTGTACAGGCGTCAGGGATTATGGGGAGAAGGCAAGAGAATGGGGTTAAGGGAGAGATCGATCAGCTAATTGAATGGCAGAGTCGACTTGATGGGCCGAATGGCCTAATTCTGCAATTACAGCTTAGGAACTCCCCTCAGCCTCAGAGTTTGAAACTCACTAGGGAAAGACATGAATCTTGGAAGCCACTTCCCCCATTTTTACTGCATAGCCAGCACAAACTATAGCAGCAGTAATCCTGAGATAAAGCAGGATGTTAATAAAACTGACTTACTTATTAATATATAAAGATACTTACTTCTTATACAGAACAGCATTTGGCTTCTTTAAAGAATACTGCAAAACATAAGCAAGATGGTTCATAATAAGTGTAGGTAAAATTGCTAATGTTCATAGATCACATTGTTGTTGCTTTATGATGTACATCATAATGTTGCTTTAGATCCTGCATCAATTGTACACTTCGAAAATCTTTTTGATTGATTGTGTGAAAGATACAGCATGGAAACAGTCCCTTCAGCCCATTGAGTCCATGCCGGCCATTGATCACCCGTTCACATTAGTTTAATGTTATCCCACTTTCTCATCCACTCCTCACACACTAGGGGCAATTTACAGAGGGCCAACTAACCTACAAACCCGCACGTCTTTGGGACGTGGGAGGAAATCGGAGCACCCGGAGGAAACCCATGTGGTCACAGTGAAAACGTGCAAACCGACAGCAGCTGAGGTCAGGATCGAACCCAGGTCTCTGGTGCAGTGAGGCAGCAGCTCTACCAGCTGAGTCATTTACGATGTCCAATAAGTTACATTTTCGGGGGGACTTCTAGAGGGGGTTTCAACTGTGCTCTCGTAGTTTTGTCTGGATTAAAGGGGAGGACCACCAGTTGCGAGAAAAATCGATGGTGAACCTGTACATCAATGCAACATTGTCACATTGATAAACACACATGGAGAATAATATTCCTTTGTTCCATTGTGTGGGAAGGAACTGCAGATGCTAGTTTAAACTAAAAATAGACACAAAAAGCTTGGTGGACAAAAATGCTGGAGAAACTCAGCGGGTGAGGCAGCTTCTATGGAGCGAAGGAATAGGTGATGTTTCGGATCGAGACCCAAAACATCACCTATTCCTTTGCTCCATAGATGCTGCCTCACCCGCTGAGTTTCTCCAGCATTTTTGTCTGCCTTCGATTTTTCCAGCATCTGCAGTTCTCTCTTGAACACAAAAAGCAGGAGTAACTTAGCGAATCAGACAGCATCTCTGGAGAAAAGGAACAGGTGACGTTTTTGAAGAAGGGTCCTGACCCGAAACGTCACCTATTCCTTTTCTCCAGAGATGCTGTCTGACCCACTGAGATACTCCAGCTTTTGGCGCCTATCTTCCTTTGTTCCATTGTTGGCACACAAGACAATTAAACACACACGACTCTTAAAATGTTGCTAATCTGCACTGGCATTTTACTCTGTACTCACAATGTTTTTCAAAGCTTCAGTCACTGTTTCACTCGTGTTTCCTCCTTTTATAAGCATGACATTCTTGGTATTCTCCAGAAGTTTGGGATCTCTCTTCTCAATAAATCTCTTTGCCCGTTTGGTCTTGGGCTTGCTTCAGTTCAGCAATGTAAAGGAAAACAACAAGTTATTAATGCACTTACATGTTAGAAACATTAAGAGATCCTCTTATTTTGCCACCAAATCATAGAACATAGAAGAGTCCAGCACATGAACAGGCCATTCAGCCCACAATGTCTGTGCCGAACATGATGTCAAGACCAACTCTTATCTGCCTGTTTGTTAAGATTGTTAAGGGGTTGGACACGCTAGAGGCAGGAAACATGTTCCCGATGTTGGGGGAGTCCAGAACCAGGGGGCACAGTTTAAGAATAAGGAGTAAGCCATTTAGAACAGAGACGAGGAAACACTTTTTCTCACAGAGAGTGGTGAGTCTGTGGAATTCTCTGCCTCAGTGGAGGCAGTTTCTCTGGATACTTTCAAGAGAGAGCTAGATAGGGCACTTAAAAATAGCGGAGTCAGGGGATATGGGGAGAAGGCAGGAACGGGGTACTGATTGGGGATGATCAGCCTTGATCACATTGAATGGCGGTGCTGGCTCGAAGGGCCGAATGGCCTACTCCTGCACCTATTGTCTATTACACATGATCCATGTGTCCATCTAAAAGCCACTGTCGTATCTACCTCCACCACCACACCTCTCTGTTACAAATAACTAACCCTGCACATCTCCTTTAAACCCGAGACACAAGGAACATGAGATGTTGGTTTAAAAAAAGAGACGGCAAGTCCTGGAGTTACTCCCAGTGCTGGTGTGAATAGAAATTCAGGGATGGGTAATTGATGAGGATTGGGCAGTAGATATTGTCCACGTGGATTATAGTGAGGCAATTGATAAAGTGAGTAAAGCTTGAAGGTGCAAGGACAAACTATAAGATGTGGGGCAAGCTTTTGTTTTACTCTAGAGTGTCGAGTGCCTGGAACACGCTTCTAGAGGTAGTAGTGGAAGCAGATACCATAATGAAGTTTAGGAGGCTTTTAGATAAGCAAATGGATATGCAGGGAATTGAGAGACATGGATCACAAGCGGCCAGAGATTAGATTAATAGCATCAAATTTGGCATGGAAATTGTGGGCCGAAGGGTCTGTTCTTGTGCTGTTCTATTGTGTGCAGTTTTAGTCTCCAAATTTGAGGGACATTCCTGCTATTGAGGGAGTGCAGCGTAGGTTCACCAGGTTAATTCCTGGGATGGCGGGACTGTCATATGTTGATAGAATGGAGCGACAGGGTTTGTAGACACTGGAATTTAGAAGGATGAGAGGGCATCTTATTGAAACATATAAGATTATTAAAGGATTGGGCACGCTAGAGGCAGGAAACATGTTCCCAAGGTACACAAAAATGCTGGAGAAACTCAGCGGGTGCAGCAGCATCTATGGAGCGAAGGAAATAGGTAACGTAACCTATTTCCTTCGCTCCATAGATGCTGCTGCACCCGCTGAGTTTTTCCAGCATTTTTGTGTACCTTCGATTTTCCAGCATCTGCAGTTCCTTCTTGAACAACATGTTCCCAATGTTGGGGGAGTCCAGAACCAGCGGCCACAGTTTAAGAATAAGGGGTAAGCCATTTAGAACGGAGATGAGGAAAAACTTTTTCACACAGAGAGTTGTGAATCTGTGGAATTCTCTGCCTCAGAAGGCAGTGGACGTCAATTCTCTGGATGCTTTTAAGAGAGTTAGATAGAGCTCTTAAAGATAGAGGATATGGGGAGAAGGCAGGAACGGGGTACTGATTGTGGATGGTCAGCCTTGATCACATTGAATGGTAGCGCTGGCTCGAAGGACCGAATGGCCTACTCCTGCACCTATTGTCTATTGACGGAGGAATGCAGGCTGACAAGCTGGTGATGGGGGAAAGGGTTTTAGCTACACGGGTCACTGGGATCACTTCTGGGTCAGTTGGGACCTGTAAACAAGGTCTGAGAGCATCTAAACAGGGAAAGGAAAGACACCCTTACAAGGAAGTTTGCTAACACGACTCAGGATGATTCATATGGCAGAACGTGGCTGGCTGCGTAACAGATGCACACAAAAATATAGAAGTCAAGACCTTATTCCCTGTAGTGCAGGAGGATGTGATCTTAGAGGTGTATAAAATCATGGGGCAGAGATTTACAAGGACATTGTTAGGACTAGATGTCCTGAGCTACAGGGTGAGGTTGAGCAGGCTGGGACTCTATTCCATGGAGTGCAGGAGGATGAGGGGTGATCTTATAGACGTGTATAAAATCATGAGAGGAATAGATCGGGTAAACGCACGGTTGGGGAACCGGTGTGGGCGAGTTGGGCCGAAGGGCCTGTTTCCACACTGTATCACTCTATGAGCAGAAGACAAAGGTTTAAGATGAGGGGGGAAAGATTTAATAGGAATCTGAGGGGTAACTTTTTCACACAAAGGATAGCGAGTGTCTGGAACAAGATGCCGGAGGAGGTAGTTGAGGCTGAGACTATCACAACGATGAAGAAACTGTTAGACAGGTACATGGATGGGACAGGAATATGGGCCAAACGCAGGCAGGTGGGGATAGTGTAGATGGGTCGTGTTGGTCAGTGTGGACAAGTTGGGGTGAAGGAGAGAGGGGGGAAGAGAGAGGGGGTTCGGGGAGAGACAGAAGGGGGGTGGGGGAGAGAGAGGGGTGGAGAGGGGGAGGGGGGTGGGGAGGGGGGAGGGACAGAGGGACAGAGCAGTCGGTGCGTGAGTCCCAGCGGCGGAGGAAGGCTGCGGTCTCCCCGCCCGGGACTAGGCCCGGTCTCCCCGGCAACGGGCAGCGGCGGACGGACACTCACGTGACCCTGTCGAGCTGCGTCATGACTGCGGCCGCCGCGTGGCTGCAACCAACTGCCGGCAACGGTCGCCGGTCCCGGTGGGGAGGATGAAGCAGCGGCGTCACTTCCTGTCGCGAGGGCCGGAAATGGTGGCTGTTCCCCGCAGGGAGCGGGGCGAGCGGAGGGCAGTAGCGTCACTTCCTGCAGCCAGGGCCGGAAATGGTGACTGTTCCCCGCACGGAGCGGGGCGAGCGGAGGGCAGCGGCGTCACTTCCTGTCCCGAGGGCCGGAAATGGGGGCTGTTCCCCGCAGGAAGCGGGGAGAGCGGAGGGCAGGAGCGTCATTTCCTGTAGCGGGGGCCGGAAATGGTGGCTGTTCCCCGCAGGGAGCGGGGCGAGAGGAGGGCATTAAGAACGTCACTTCCTGTCCCGTGGGCCGGAAATGGTGACTGTTCCCCGCAGGGAGCGGGGCGAGCGGAGGGCATCGACGTCACTTCCTGTCCCGGGGGGCCGGAAATGGTGGCTGTTCCCCGCAGGGAGCGGGGCGAGCGGAGGGCATCGACGTCACTTCCTGTCCAGAGGGCCGGAAATGGTGACTGTTCCCCGCAGGGAGCGGGGCGAGCGGAGGGCAGTTGCGTCACTTCCTGCAGCCAGGGCCGGAAGTCATTGATCATTCGGCATCATGGCGTCCATGGAACAACTACAGCTGGCGCTGCGGTTACAAGGATTGCTGCTTGAAGCTGCCTTGCTACTGTTAGATAAACCGGGCCCGAGTACAAGAAGGAAGGTGAAGAGGCCCAGGAAGAGGTCTGTGTGCGCGAGGTCCTTGTTCCTGAGGAGAAACAGGTTGGGTGAGTATGAGACGATGATGGCCGAGCTCCAGCAAGGAGAGGAGGAGGAGGAGGAGGCCTTCACACACTTCACCAGGCTGCCCCCTCACCTGTTTCACCAAATGAAGACACGAGTCGCTCCTCTCCTCCACATCTCCATCAGGGAGCCACTGGAACCAGGGCTGCGTTTAGCCATCACCCTCCGCTACCTGGCGACAGGTGAATCCTACCACAGCCTCTCCTACAGCTTCCGTCTGTCCCACAACACCATCAGCAAGGTTGTCCTGGACACCTGCCAGGCCATCGCCAAGGCATATGAAGACAAAGTCATGGACTGCCCCAGTACACCTGATGAGTGGAGGAAAGTGGCGCACGGCTTTCAAACCAGATGGAACTGCCTGCACACATGTGGGGCAGTGGGCGGCACGCATGTGGCCATCCGCTGTCCACCCAAGGAAGGTTCTATGTACTTTAACTACAAGAAGTTCCATTCCAGCATACTCCTTGCTGTGGTGGATGCAAACTACAACTTCCTGTATGTGGCTGTGGGCACACCTGGCAGTGTCTCAGATGGAGGGATCTGGAGTGAGACCTCCCTTGGGCAAGCACTGGAAGAAGGAAGAGCAGGCTTTCCTGACCCAGAACCTCTGCCAGGAGAAGACAACCCTGACATCCCCTACGCACTGGTTGGTGATGACGCCTTCCCACTCAGGTCATGGATGATGAAGCCATACCTTCACAGGCAGATATCAGGAGAGCAGAGGATCTTCAACAACCGACTGTCCAGGGCTAGGAGGGTAGTGGAAAACGCCTTTGGCATCCTTGCTAGCAGATTCAGATGCTTGCTGACCACAATGGAGCAGGAGCCCGAGAATGTGCAGACCATTGTCTACGCGGCATGCGTCCTCCACAACCTGATCCGCACCAAAAGTGCAGCAGCAGCAGCCATGGCGGAGGGTGACACGGTGGACACCCAGACGGGAAACATCACACCAGGCTCATGGAGAGCTGGAGGACAGGCTGCACCGATGGTGGGACTGGAGAGATTGCCTGGAAACACCTCCAACAAGAGAGCCAAGGAGCAGAGAGAACATCTCTGCGCTTACTACAACTCCGAACTGGGCAGTGTACCGTGGCAGAACGACATGTGCTGAAGATCTGCGGTAAACATCCCACACCACAAACAAAGGACCACCACCACAGCCTTTTTTTCAGGGCCACCCACATCCTCCCAAAAGAGTTTAATTTGAAAAGCAGTCAAATGCTCGTGTTTGTGTTCCTTTTATTGATCACATTATGTGAATTTTATTTTGCATTTCAATGCAGTGCAATGTTTGTGTGTGTCTGATTGATCTAAACACATGAGAATTTATATATGTGAAATCGATATAATGATTAATAATACTGAGAAGTGAGAAGATCTTCACATGTCAAATTTTCATAGAAACTAGACTAAGTGGGACCTGTTGGGTCCCAGCATCACACGGGAGGGCAGGTCCCCCAACGCAATATTCCACCAATTCCAATACTGGTGGCCTGTGGTTGGGGTGGGGGAGTGGGTGGGCGGGGGAGCTTTCTGGAGCGCTAGTATGTGGGCTGAAGGGCTGGTTTCCAGAGGGCGAGTATGGACATTGTGGGCCGAATGGATTCTTGGGCTGGCGGCTCAGTCACTCAAGCCTGTTGTGCAGGCAGCTCACTCACGGCTGGTGGGCTGGCAGTTGACTCACGGCTATTCCTTGAAATTCCATTTCAAGCAGGGTATACGGCCACCAAATTCAAGTGCAGTTTCATACCATTTGAAGTAGGGTGCAAAGACGCTAAAGACAGCGAGTCGTGACCTCTCCCTCCTCCATCTTGCAGAGACTGAGCCACACCCACATTTCTGGGTTTTATAACCCCTCCCCCCCTCTACCGGAAAAGGTGTGGCTTTCATGGAGTGATTGACAGGAGAGAGATTCTCAAAAAAAAATTTTAAACTAATAACACTTTTATTTTTCATTGATGGGAAGAATTCTCTGCACCTGCTTAGCGGAGGGGGACTGAGTAAGATGGCCAAAAGTCACAGCCGTAAGTGGTAGCATTTTATCTAAAATCAATATAGAGTGCAAACAGGAAGTAAGTGCATTTACAGTAGTGCCTTTTAACTTCAAGCCAAAGCACCTAAGACGCCATTTGCAGTAAATAGTACCTTTCAACTTCATGCCACCATTTGCAGTAAGTGGTGCCTTTCAACTTCAAGCCAATGCATCCACGCCACCATTTGCAGTAAGTAGTGCCTTTCAACTTCATGCCACCATTTGCAGTAAGTAGTGCCTTTCAACTTCAAGCCAATGCATCCATGCCACCATTTGCAGTAAGAAGTGCCTTTCAACTTCAAACCACACCCAAGCCACCATTAGCAGTAAGAGGTGCCTTTCAACTTCAAGTCAAAACTCCCAAGCCACCATTTGAAGTAAGTAGTGACTTTCAACTTCAAGCCAAAGCAACCAAGCCACCATTTGCAGCAATAGTGCCTTTCAACTTCATGCTACCATTAGCAGTAAATAGTGCCTTTCAACTTCAAGGCAATGCACCCAAGCCACCATTTGCAGTATGTAGTGCCTTTTCTACTTCAAACCAAAGCTCCCAAGCCACCACTTGCTGTAAGTAGTGCCTTTCAACTTAATGCCAAAGCACCCAAGCTACAATTTGCAGTAAGTAGTGCCTTTCAACTTAAAGCCAAAGCATCCAAGCCACCATTTGCAGTAAGTGCCTTTCAACTTCAAGCCACAATTTGCAGTAAGTAGTGCCTTTCAACTTCAAGCCACAATTTACAGTAAGTAGTGCATTTCAACTTCAAGCCAATGCACCCACGCCCCCATTTGCAGTAAGTAGTGCATTTTAACTTCAAGCCATTGCACCCAAGCCACCATCTGCAGTAAGTAGTGCCTTTCAACTTCAAGCCACACCCAAGCCATCATTTGCAGTAAGTAGTGCCTTTCAACTTCAAGCCAAAGCTACCAAGCCACCATTTGCAGTAAATAGTGCCTTTCAACTTCAAGCCAAAGCAATCAGGCCACCATTTGCAGTAAGTAGTGCCTTTCAACTTCATGCCAACATTTGCAGTAAGTGGTGTCTTTCAACTTCAAGCCACATCCAAGCCATCATTTGCTGTAAGTGGTGTCTTTCAACTTCAAGCCACACCCAAGCCATCATTTGCAGTTAGTGCCTTTCAACTTCAAAGCTCCCAAGCCACCATTTGCAGTAAGTAGTGCCTTTCAACTTCAAGCCAAAGCACCCAAGCCACCATTTGCAGTAATAGTGCCTTTCAACTTCAAACCAAAGTTCCCAAGCCACCATTTGCAGTAAGTACTGCCTTTCAACTGCAAGTCAAAGCACCCAAGCCACCATTTGCAGTAAGTAGTGCCTTTCAACTTCAAGCCAAAGCAACCAATCCACCATTTGCAGTAAGTAGTGCCTTTCAACTTCATGCCATCATTTGCAGTAAGTGGTGTCTTTCAACTTCAAGCCACCATTTGCAGTAATAGTGCCTTTCAACTTCAAGCCAAAGCTCCCAAGCCACCAATTGCAGTAAGTAGTGCCTTTCAACTTCATGCCACCATTTGCAGTGCCTTTCAATTTCAAGACACACCCAAGCCAAGCCAATCGGGGAGGGGAGGCTTTCTGGAGCGCTAGTATGAACCATTTTAGAACCAATAGACATTTTTTGCAAGCTTTAGAACCAATAGTCCTTTTTTTTTGTAAGCATTAGAACCAATAGTCCTTTTTTTGCAAGCTTTAGAACCAATAGACATTTTTTTTGCAAGCTTTAGAACCAATAGACATTTTTTTTGCAAGCTTTAGAACCAATAGACATTTTTGCAAGCGTTAGAACCAATAGACATATTTTTGCCAGCTTTAGAACCAATAGACATATTTTTGCCAGCTTTAGAACCAATAGACATATTTTTGCAAGCTTAGAACCAATAGAGACATATTTTTGCCAGCTTTAGAACCAATAGACATATTTTTTGCAAACTTTAGAACCAATAGACATATTTTTGCAAGCTTTAGAACCAATAGACATATTTTTGCAAGCTTAGAACCAATAGAGATTTTTTTTGCAAGCTTTAGAACCAATAGACATTTTTTGCAAGCTTTAGAACCAATAGAGACATTTTTTTGCAAGCTTTAGAACCAATAGACATTTTTTTGCAAGCTTTAGAACCAATAGACATTTTTTGCAAGCTTTAGAACCAATAGACATTTTTTGCAAGCTTTAGAACCAATAGACACTTTTTGCAAGCATTTTAGAACCACTAAGGGTACTTACATTTGAGTAGACATGTGTTCAGTGTTATTCACAGCTCAGAGAAACGTGACCTTCTGCCCAAAGATCTTATAGCGGAGCACTATAAGATCTTTGCCTCTGCCTTCCTCTATCTTGAAGAGACTGAATGAGGCACACCACTTCCTGGTTTTATAGTCCCTCCCCCCTGCCGCCAGCGGGGGCAGCAGAGAGAATGGGGAAAAACATGGGCATCACACGCCTCAGCACTCGTGAGTAAGGCAAGGCAGCGCCTTTACCACCTCAGGCAATTGAGGAAATTCAGAGTGTCTCTGAGGATCCTCCAGTGCTTCTACGCAGCGGCAGTGGAAAGCATCTTGTCCAGGAACATTACCATCTGGTTTGGGAATTGCTCTGCCAAGGACAAGAAGGTTCTGCAGAGAGTAGTGCGTTCGGCCGAACGCACTATGGGAACTTCACTTGCCCCCCTGCAGGAACTATACATCAGGAGGTGCAACTCCAGACCCAACAATATCATGAGAGACCCCTTCCACCCCTGCAACGGACTGTTCCAGCTGCTACGGTCAGGCAAACGCCTCCGTTGCCATGCGGTGAGAACGGAGAGGTTGAGAAGGAGTTTCTTCCCAGAGGCCATTCGGACTGTAAAGGCCTATCTCGCCAGGGCCTAACTCTACTGAACGTTTTTCCTTCCATTATTTATTATGTAAAAGAATATGTGTGTTATGATTGTGTTTATAGTTTGTTTGGTTGTTTGTCTTTTGCACAAAAGTCCGCGAGCATTGCCACTTTCATTTCACTGCACATCTCGTATGCGTATGTGACAAATAAACTTGACTTAACTTGACTTGACTTGAATTTTGTAAAATCATTAATATCTCTGTGATTTTTCATCGACTGGAAAAATCCTCGGCACACATGCGGCGGAGGGGGACTCTGAGCGAGGTGGCCAAAAATGACGGCCGTAGGTGGTGGCGTTCTCTCGGAAATCGCAGCACAGATCGCCAAAAGCGGTCAAGAACAGAGTTTTAGTAATATAGATATAAGATATAGATGTCAAGAATTTCCTTTACTGATAGTTGAACAAACAACTTTTTTCACAACACAAGAAGGTTTTACTGAAATATAATAATCACATTGATAATAGACAATAGGTGCAGGAGTAGGCCAGTCGGCCCTTAGAGCCAGCACCGCCATTCAATGTGATCATGGCTGATCATCCCCAATCAGTAGCCCGTTCCTGCCTTCTCCCCATATCCCCTGATTCCGCTATTTTTAAGAGTTTTGCTGGTGTTCAGGGCCAGGGTATTGCGCTGGCACCATATGGACAGTTGCTCGATCTCTCTTCTGTACTCTGACTCATCCCCATCAGTGATACGCCCCACAACACACGCACTCTCCTTCTCATTGTCGGTGGACCCTGAGGGGGCCGCCCGACATTCACTGGACAAGGTGAGAGGCGAGAGGCACGGCCGAGAGTCCCCGACCGTGACCCCGACCCCACGCAGCAGCAGCATCTCACTCACTCTCTCACCCACTTAGATTCCGAGATCAGACGGGATCGGGCGTGTTCAGGCTAGTATGGCCGTAGGCAGAGAGTGGCCACACTAAACGTGTATTTAACACACGCACTCTTCTTCTCATTGTCGGTCGACCCTGAGGGGGCCGCCCGACATTCACTGGACAAGGTGAGAGGCGAGAGGCACGGCCGAGAGTCCCCGACCCTGACCCCGACCCCACGCAGCAGCAGCATCTCACTCACTCTCTCACCCACTCACTCACTCACCCACCCAAGCATAAAGCAGAAAAAAACACAAAATCATCGTAACATTGTAGAAAGGAACAAAAAGCCTTTGATGAGGTCCCACACAAGAGATTAGTTTAGTGTGCAAAATTGACTTGGATAGGTGTGTGTGTGTGTGTGTGTGTGTGTTTGTTTGTTTATTTATTTGTGCACTTGAACGAGAAAGGAAAAGAGCGAGGAGGAGAGTTAAAGAGAGAGAGAGAGAGAGAGTGTGTCCGCCGGTGGTAGTAGGGAGAAAAAAAAGCCTACGACACCTGGTATTCCCAGGCGGTCTCCCATCCAAGTACTAACCAGGCCTGAGCTTGCTTAGCTTCCGAGATCAGACGGGATCGGGCGTGTTCAGGCTAGTATGGCCGTAGGCAGAGAGTAGCCACACTAAACGTGTATTTAACAAGTCAAGTCAAGTGAGTTTATTGTCATGTGTCCCTGTATAGGACAATGAAATTCTTGCTTTGCTTAAGCACACAGAAAATAGTAGGCATTTACTACAAAACAGATAAATGTGTCCATATACCATGATATAAATATATACACACATGAATAAATAAACTGGTAGTGCAAATAACAGAAAGTGGTTGCTAATAATCAGAGTTTTGTCCGAGCCAGGTTTAATAACCTGATGGCTGAGGGGAAGTAGCTATTCCTGAACCTGGTTGTTGCAGTCTTCAGGCTCCTGTACCTTCTACCTGAAGGTAGCAGGGAGATCAGTGTGTGGCCAGGATGGTGTGATGATACTGATCTTTGATGATACTGCCAGCCTTTTTGAGGCAGCGACCGCGATAAATCCCCTCGATGGAAGGAAGGTCAGAGCCGATGATGGACTGGGCAGTGTTTACTACTTTTTGTAGTCTTTTCCTCTCCAGGGCGCTTAAATTTCCGAACCAAGCCACGATGCAACCGGTCAGCATGCTCTCGACTGTGCACCTGTAGAAGTTAGAGAGAGTCTTCCTTGACAATCCGACTCTCCGTAATCTTCTCAGGAAGTAGAGGCGCTGATGAGCTTTTTTGATAATTGCGTTCGTGTTCTCGGACCAGGAAAGATCTTCAGAGATGTGCACCCCCAGGAATTTGAAGTTCTTGACCCTTTCAACCATCGACCCGTTGATATAAACGGGGCTGTGGGTCCCCCTCCTACTCCTTCCAAAGTCCACAATCAGTTCCTTGGTTTTGCTGGTGTTCAGGGCCAGGTTATTGCGCTGGCACCATATGGACAGTTGCTCGATCTCTCTTCTGTACTCTGACTCATCCCCATCAGTGATACGCCCCACAACACACGCACTCTCCTTCTCATTGTCGGTCGACCCTGAGGGGGCCGCCCGACATTCACTGGACAAGGTGAGAGGCGAGAGGCACGGCCGAGAGTCCCCGACCGTGACCCCGACCCCACGCAGCAGCAGCATCTCACTCACTCTCTCACCCACTTAGATTCCGAGATCAGACGGGATCCGGCGTGTTCAGGCTAGTATGGCCGTAGGCAGAGAGTAGCCACACTAAACGTGTATTTAACAAGTCAAGTCAAGTGAGTTTATTGTCATGTGTCCCTGTATAGGACAATGAAATTCTTGCTTTGCTTAAGCACACAGAAAATAGTAGGCATTTACTACAAAACAGATAAATGTGTCCATATACCATGATATAAATATATACACACATGAATAAATAAACTGGTAGTGCAAATAACAGAAAGTGGTTGCTAATAATCAGAGTTTTGTCCGAGCCAGGTTTAATAACCTGATGGCTGAGGGGAAGTAGCTATTCCTGAACCTGGTTGTTGCAGTCTTCAGGCTCCTGTACCTTCTACCTGAAGGTAGCAGGGAGATCAGTGTGTGGCCAGGATGGTGTGATGATACTGATCTTTGATGATACTGCCAGCCTTTTTGAGGCAGCGACCGCGATAAATCCCCTCGATGGAAGGAAGGTCAGAGCCGATGATGGACTGGGCAGTGTTTACTACTTTTTGTAGTCTTTTCCTCTCCAGGGCGCTTAAATTTCCGAACCAAGCCACGATGCAACCGGTCAGCATGCTCTCGACTGTGCACCTGTAGAAGTTAGAGAGAGTCTTCCTTGACAATCCGACTCTCCGTAATCTTCTCAGGAAGTAGAGGCGCTGATGAGCTTTTTTGATAATTGCGTTCGTGTTCTCGGACCAGGAAAGATCTTCAGAGATGTGCACCCCCAGGAATTTGAAGTTCTTGACCCTTTCAACCATCGACCCGTTGATATAAATGGGGCTGTGGGTCCCCCTCCTACTCCTTCCAAAGTCCACAATCAGTTCCTTGGTTTTGCTGGTGTTCAGGGCCAGGTTATTGCGCTGGCACCATATGGACAGTTGCTCGATCTCTCTTCTGTACTCTGACTCATCCCCATCAGTGATACGCCCCACAACACACGCACTCTCCTTCTCATTGTCGGTCGACCCTGAGGGGGCCGCCCGACATTCACTGGACAAGGTGAGAGGCGAGAGGCACGGCCGAGAGTCCCCGACCGTGACCCCGACCCCACGCAGCAGCAGCATCTCACTCACTCTCTCACCCACTTAGATTCCGAGATCAGACGGGATCGGGCGTGTTCAGGCTAGTATGGCCGTAGGCAGAGAGTGGCCACACTAAACGTGTATTTAACACACGCACTCTTCTTCTCATTGTCGGTCGACCCTGAGGGGGCCGCCCGACATTCACTGGACAAGGTGAGAGGCGAGAGGCACGGCCGAGAGTCCCCGACCCTGACCCCGACCCCACGCAGCAGCAGCATCTCACTCACTCTCTCACCCACTCACTCACTCACCCACCCAAGCATAAAGCAGAAAAAAACACAAAATCATCGTAACATTGTAGAAAGGAACAAAAAGCCTTTGATGAGGTCCCACACAAGAGATTAGTTTAGTGTGCAAAATTGACTTGGATAGGTGTGTGTGTGTGTGTGTGTGTGTTTGTTTGTTTATTTATTTGTGCACTTGAACGAGAAAGGAAAAGAGCGAGGAGGAGAGTTAAAGAGAGAGAGAGAGAGAGAGAGAGTGTGTCCGCCGGTGGTAGTAGGGAGAAAAAAAAGCCTACGACACCTGGTATTCCCAGGCGGTCTCCCATCCAAGTACTAACCAGGCCTGAGCTTGCTTAGCTTCCGAGATCAGACGGGATCGGGCGTGTTCAGGCTAGTATGGCCGTAGGCAGAGAGTAGCCACACTAAACGTGTATTTAACAAGTCAAGTCAAGTGAGTTTATTGTCATGTGTCCCTGTATAGGACAATGAAATTCTTGCTTTGCTTAAGCACACAGAAAATAGTAGGCATTTACTACAAAACAGATAAATGTGTCCATATACCATGATATAAATATATACACACATGAATAAATAAACTGGTAGTGCAAATAACAGAAAGTGGTTGCTAATAATCAGAGTTTTGTCCGAGCCAGGTTTAATAACCTGATGGCTGAGGGGAAGTAGCTATTCCTGAACCTGGTTGTTGCAGTCTTCAGGCTCCTGTACCTTCTACCTGAAGGTAGCAGGGAGATCAGTGTGTGGCCAGGATGGTGTGATGATACTGATCTTTGATGATACTGCCAGCCTTTTTGAGGCAGCGACCGCGATAAATCCCCTCGATGGAAGGAAGGTCAGAGCCGATGATGGACTGGGCAGTGTTTACTACTTTTTGTAGTCTTTTCCTCTCCAGGGCGCTTAAATTTCCGAACCAAGCCACGATGCAACCGGTCAGCATGCTCTCGACTGTGCACCTGTAGAAGTTAGAGAGAGTCTTCCTTGACAATCCGACTCTCCGTAATCTTCTCAGGAAGTAGAGGCGCTGATGAGCTTTTTTGATAATTGCGTTCGTGTTCTCGGACCAGGAAAGATCTTCAGAGATGTGCACCCCCAGGAATTTGAAGTTCTTGACCCTTTCAACCATCGACCCGTTGATATAAACGGGGCTGTGGGTCCCCCTCCTACTCCTTCCAAAGTCCACAATCAGTTCCTTGGTTTTGCTGGTGTTCAGGGCCAGGTTATTGCGCTGGCACCATATGGACAGTTGCTCGATCTCTCTTCTGTATTCTGACTCATCCCCATCAGTGATACGCCCCACAACACACGCACTCTCCTTCTCATTGTCGGTCGACCCTGAGGGGGCCGCCCGACATTCACTGGACAAGGTGAGAGGCGAGAGGCACGGCCGAGAGTCCCCGACCGTGACCCCGACCCCACGCAGCAGCAGCATCTCACTCACTCTCTCACCCACTTAGATTCCGAGATCAGACGGGATCCGGCGTGTTCAGGCTAGTATGGCCGTAGGCAGAGAGTAGCCACACTAAACGTGTATTTAACAAGTCAAGTCAAGTGAGTTTATTGTCATGTGTCCCTGTATAGGACAATGAAATTCTTGCTTTGCTTAAGCACACAGAAAATAGTAGGCATTTACTACAAAACAGATAAATGTGTCCATATACCATGATATAAATATATACACACATGAATAAATAAACTGGTAGTGCAAATAACAGAAAGTGGTTGCTAATAATCAGAGTTTTGTCCGAGCCAGGTTTAATAACCTGATGGCTGAGGGGAAGTAGCTATTCCTGAACCTGGTTGTTGCAGTCTTCAGGCTCCTGTACCTTCTACCTGAAGGTAGCAGGGAGATCAGTGTGTGGCCAGGATGGTGTGATGATACTGATCTTTGATGATACTGCCAGCCTTTTTGAGGCAGCGACCGCGATAAATCCCCTTGATGGAAGGAAGGTCAGAGCCGATGATGGACTGGGCAGTGTTTACTACTTTTTGTAGTCTTTTCCTCTCCAGGGCGCTTAAATTTCCGAACCAAGCCACGATGCAACCGGTCAGCATGCTCTCGACTGTGCACCTGTAGAAGTTAGAGAGAGTCTTCCTTGACAATCCGACTCTCCGTAATCTTCTCAGGAAGTAGAGGCGCTGATGAGCTTTTTTGATAATTGCGTTCGTGTTCTCGGACCAGGAAAGATCTTCAGAGATGTGCACCCCCAGGAATTTGAAGTTCTTGACCCTTTCAACCATCGACCCGTTGATATAAACGGGGCTGTGGGTCCCCCTCCTACTCCTTCCAAAGTCCACAATCAGTTCCTTGGTTTTGCTGGTGTTCAGGGCCAGGTTATTGCGCTGGCACCATATGGACAGTTGCTCGATCTCTCTTCTGTACTCTGACTCATCCCCATCAGTGATACGCCCCACAACACACGCACTCTCCTTCTCATTGTCGGTCGACCCTGAGGGGGCCGCCCGACATTCACTGGACAAGGTGAGAGGCGAGAGGCACGGCCGAGAGTCCCCGACCGTGACCCCGACCCCACGCAGCAGCAGCATCTCACTCACTCTCTCACCCACTTAGATTCCGAGATCAGACGGGATCCGGCGTGTTCAGGCTAGTATGGCCGTAGGCAGAGAGTAGCCACACTAAACGTGTATTTAACAAGTCAAGTCAAGTGAGTTTATTGTCATGTGTCCCTGTATAGGACAATGAAATTCTTGCTTTGCTTAAGCACACAGAAAATAGTAGGCATTTACTACAAAACAGATAAATGTGTCCATATACCATGATATAAATATATACACACATGAATAAATAAACTGGTAGTGCAAATAACAGAAAGTGGTTGCTAATAATCAGAGTTTTGTCCGAGCCAGGTTTAATAACCTGATGGCTGAGGGGAAGTAGCTATTCCTGAACCTGGTTGTTGCAGTCTTCAGGCTCCTGTACCTTCTACCTGAAGGTAGCAGGGAGATCAGTGTGTGGCCAGGATGGTGTGATGATACTGATCTTTGATGATACTGCCAGCCTTTTTGAGGCAGCGACCGCGATAAATCCCCTCGATGGAAGGAAGGTCAGAGCCGATGATGGACTGGGCAGTGTTTACTACTTTTTGTAGTCTTTTCCTCTCCAGGGCGCTTAAATTTCCGAACCAAGCCACGATGCAACCGGTCAGCATGCTCTCGACTGTGCACCTGTAGAAGTTAGAGAGAGTCTTCCTTGACAATCCGACTCTCCGTAATCTTCTCAGGAAGTAGAGGCGCTGATGAGCTTTTTTGATAATTGCGTTCGTGTTCTCGGACCAGGAAAGATCTTCAGAGATGTGCACCCCCAGGAATTTGAAGTTCTTGACCCTTTCAACCATCGACCCGTTGATATAAATGGGGCTGTGGGTCCCCCTCCTACTCCTTCCAAAGTCCACAATCAGTTCCTTGGTTTTGCTGGTGTTCAGGGCCAGGTTATTGCGCTGGCACCATATGGACAGTTGCTCGATCTCTCTTCTGTACTCTGACTCATCCCCATCAGTGATACGCCCCACAACACACGCACTCTCCTTCTCATTGTCGGTCGACCCTGAGGGGGCCGCCCGACATTCACTGGACAAGGTGAGAGGCGAGAGGCACGGCCGAGAGTCCCCGACCGTGACCCCGACCCCACGCAGCAGCAGCATCTCACTCACTCTCTCACCCACTTAGATTCCGAGATCAGACGGGATCGGGCGTGTTCAGGCTAGTATGGCCGTAGGCAGAGAGTGGCCACACTAAACGTGTATTTAACACACGCACTCTTCTTCTCATTGTCGGTCGACCCTGAGGGGGCCGCCCGACATTCACTGGACAAGGTGAGAGGCGAGAGGCACGGCCGAGAGTCCCCGACCCTGACCCCGACCCCACGCAGCAGCAGCATCTCACTCACTCTCTCACCCACTCACTCACTCACCCACCCAAGCATAAAGCAGAAAAAAACACAAAATCATCGTAACATTGTAGAAAGGAACAAAAAGCCTTTGATGAGGTCCCACACAAGAGATTAGTTTAGTGTGCAAAATTGACTTGGATAGGTGTGTGTGTGTGTGTGTGTGTGTGTGTGTTTGTTTGTTTATTTATTTGTGCACTTGAACGAGAAAGGAAAAGAGCGAGGAGGAGAGTTAAAGAGAGAGAGAGAGAGAGAGTGTGTCCGCCGGTGGTAGTAGGGAGAAAAAAAAGCCTACGACACCTGGTATTCCCAGGCGGTCTCCCATCCAAGTACTAACCAGGCCTGAGCTTGCTTAGCTTCCGAGATCAGACGGGATCGGGCGTGTTCAGGCTAGTATGGCCGTAGGCAGAGAGTAGCCACACTAAACGTGTATTTAACACACGCACTCTCCTTCTCATTGTCGGTCGACCCTGGGGGGCCGCCCGACATTCACTGGACAAGGTAAGAGGCGAGAGGCACGGCCGAGAGTCCCCGACCGTGACCCCGACCCCACGCAGCAGCAGCAGCAGCATCTCACTCACTCTCTCACCCACTTAGATTCCGAGATCAGACGGGATCCGGCGTGTTCAGGCTAGTATGGCCGTAGGCAGAGAGTAGCCACACTAAACGTGTATTTAACAAGTCAAGTCAAGTGAGTTTATTGTCATGTGTCCCTGTATAGGACAATGAAATTCTTGCTTTGCTTAAGCACACAGAAAATAGTAGGCATTTACTACAAAACAGATAAATGTGTCCATATACCATGATATAAATATATACACACATGAATAAATAAACTGGTAGTGCAAATAACAGAAAGTGGTTGCTAATAATCAGAGTTTTGTCCGAGCCAGGTTTAATAACCTGATGGCTGAGGGGAAGTAGCTATTCCTGAACCTGGTTGTTGCAGTCTTCAGGCTCCTGTACCTTCTACCTGAAGGTAGCAGGGAGATCAGTGTGTGGCCAGGATGGTGTGATGATACTGATCTTTGATGATACTGCCAGCCTTTTTGAGGCAGCGACCGCGATAAATCCCCTCGATGGAAGGAAGGTCAGAGCCGATGATGGACTGGGCAGTGTTTACTACTTTTTGTAGTCTTTTCCTCTCCAGGGCGCTTAAATTTCCGAACCAAGCCACGATGCAACCGGTCAGCATGCTCTCGACTGTGCACCTGTAGAAGTTAGAGAGAGTCTTCCTTGACAATCCGACTCTCCGTAATCTTCTCAGGAAGTAGAGGCGCTGATGAGCTTTTTTGATAATTGCGTTCGTGTTCTCGGACCAGGAAAGATCTTCAGAGATGTGCACCCCCAGGAATTTGAAGTTCTTGACCCTTTCAACCATCGACCCGTTGATATAAATGGGGCTGTGGGTCCCCCTCCTACTCCTTCCAAAGTCCACAATCAGTTCCTTGGTTTTGCTGGTGTTCAGGGCCAGGTTATTGCGCTGGCACCATATGGACAGTTGCTCGATCTCTCTTCTGTACTCTGACTCATCCCCATCAGTGATACGCCCCACAACACACGCACTCTCCTTCTCATTGTCGGTCGACCCTGAGGGGGCCGCCCGACATTCACTGGACAAGGTGAGAGGCGAGAGGCACGGCCGAGAGTCCCCGACCGTGACCCCGACCCCACGCAGCAGCAGCATCTCACTCACTCTCTCACCCACTTAGATTCCGAGATCAGACGGGATCGGGCGTGTTCAGGCTAGTATGGCCGTAGGCAGAGAGTGGCCACACTAAACGTGTATTTAACACACGCACTCTTCTTCTCATTGTCGGTCGACCCTGAGGGGGCCGCCCGACATTCACTGGACAAGGTGAGAGGCGAGAGGCACGGCCGAGAGTCCCCGACCCTGACCCCGACCCCACGCAGCAGCAGCATCTCACTCACTCTCTCACCCACTCACTCACTCACCCACCCAAGCATAAAGCAGAAAAAAACACAAAATCATCGTAACATTGTAGAAAGGAACAAAAAGCCTTTGATGAGGTCCCACACAAGAGATTAGTTTAGTGTGCAAAATTGACTTGGATAGGTGTGTGTGTGTGTGTGTGTGTTTGTTTGTTTATTTATTTGTGCACTTGAACGAGAAAGGAAAAGAGCGAGGAGGAGAGTTAAAGAGAGAGAGAGAGAGTGTGTCCGCCGGTGGTAGTAGGGAGAAAAAAAAGCCTACGACACCTGGTATTCCCAGGCGGTCTCCCATCCAAGTACTAACCAGGCCTGAGCTTGCTTAGCTTCCGAGATCAGACGGGATCGGGCGTGTTCAGGCTAGTATGGCCGTAGGCAGAGAGTAGCCACACTAAACGTGTATTTAACACACGCACTCTCCTTCTCATTGTCGGTCGACCCTGGGGGGCCGCCCGACATTCACTGGACAAGGTAAGAGGCGAGAGGCACGGCCGAGAGTCCCCGACCGTGACCCCGACCCCACGCAGCAGCAGCAGCAGCATCTCACTCACTCTCTCACCCACTTAGATTCCGAGATCAGACGGGATCCGGCGTGTTCAGGCTAGTATGGCCGTAGGCAGAGAGTAGCCACACTAAACGTGTATTTAACAAGTCAAGTCAAGTGAGTTTATTGTCATGTGTCCCTGTATAGGACAATGAAATTCTTGCTTTGCTTAAGCACACAGAAAATAGTAGGCATTTACTACAAAACAGATAAATGTGTCCATATACCATGATATAAATATATACACACATGAATAAATAAACTGGTAGTGCAAATAACAGAAAGTGGTTGCTAATAATCAGAGTTTTGTCCGAGCCAGGTTTAATAACCTGATGGCTGAGGGGAAGTAGCTATTCCTGAACCTGGTTGTTGCAGTCTTCAGGCTCCTGTACCTTCTACCTGAAGGTAGCAGGGAGATCAGTGTGTGGCCAGGATGGTGTGGGTCTTTGATGATACTGCCAGCCTTTTTGAGGCAGCGACCGCGATAAATCCCCTCGATGGAAGGAAGGTCAGAGCCGATGATGGACTGGGCAGTGTTTACTACTTTTTGTAGTCTTTTCCTCTCCAGGGCGCTTAAATTTCCGAACCAAGCCACGATGCAACCGGTCAGCATGCTCTCGACTGTGCACCTGTAGAAGTTAGAGAGAGTCTTCCTTGACAATCCGACTCTCCGTAATCTTCTCAGGAAGTAGAGGCGCTGATGAGCTTTTTTGATAATTGCGTTCGTGTTCTCGGACCAGGAAAGATCTTCAGAGATGTGCATCCCCAGGAATTTGAAGTTCTTGACCCTTTCAACCATCGACCCGTTGATATAAATGGGGCTGTGGGTCCCCCTCCTACTCCTTCCAAAGTCCACAATCAGTTCCTTGGTTTTGCTGGTGTTCAGGGCCAGGTTATTGCGCTGGCACCATATGGACAGTTGCTCGATCTCTCTTCTGTACTCTGACTCATCCCCATCAGTGATACGCCCCACAACACACGCACTCTCCTTCTCATTGTCGGTCGACCCTGAGGGGGCCGCCCGACATTCACTGGACAAGGTGAGAGGCGAGAGGCACGGCCGAGAGTCCCCGACCGTGACCCCGACCCCACGCAGCAGCAGCATCTCACTCACTCTCTCACCCACTTAGATTCCGAGATCAGACGGGATCGGGCGTGTTCAGGCTAGTATGGCCGTAGGCAGAGAGTGGCCACACTAAACGTGTATTTAACACACGCACTCTTCTTCTCATTGTCGGTCGACCCTGAGGGGGCCGCCCGACATTCACTGGACAAGGTGAGAGGCGAGAGGCACGGCCGAGAGTCCCCGACCCTGACCCCGACCCCACGCAGCAGCAGCATCTCACTCACTCTCTCACCCACTCACTCACTCACCCACCCAAGCATAAAGCAGAAAAAAACACAAAATCATCGTAACATTGTAGAAAGGAACAAAAAGCCTTTGATGAGGTCCCACACAAGAGATTAGTTTAGTGTGCAAAATTGACTTGGATAGGTGTGTGTGTGTGTGTGTTTGTTTGTTTATTTATTTGTGCACTTGAACGAGAAAGGAAAAGAGCGAGGAGGAGAGTTAAAGAGAGAGAGAGAGAGAGAGAGTGTGTCCGCCGGTGGTGGTAGGGAGAAAAAAAAGCCTACGACACCTGGTATTCCCAGGCGGTCTCCCATCCAAGTACTAACCAGGCCTGAGCTTGCTTAGCTTCCGAGATCAGACGGGATCGGGCGTGTTCAGGCTAGTATGGCCGTAGGCAGAGAGTAGCCACACTAAACGTGTATTTAACACACGCACTCTCCTTCTCATTGTCGGTCGACCCTGGGGGGCCGCCCGACATTCACTGGACAAGGTAAGAGGCGAGAGGCACGGCCGAGAGTCCCCGACCGTGACCCCGACCCCACGCAGCAGCAGCAGCAGCATCTCACTCACTCTCTCACCCACTTAGATTCCGAGATCAGACGGGATCCGGCGTGTTCAGGCTAGTATGGCCGTAGGCAGAGAGTAGCCACACTAAACGTGTATTTAACAAGCTTCCGAGATCAGACGGGATCGGGCGTGTTCAGGCTAGTATGGCCGTAGGCAGAGAGTAGCCACACTAAACGTGTATTTAACAAGTCAAGTCAAGTGAGTTTATTGTCATGTGTCCCTGTATAGGACAATGAAATTCTTGCTTTGCTTAAGCACACAGAAAATAGTAGGCATTTACTACAAAACAGATAAATGTGTCCATATACCATGATATAAATATATACACACATGAATAAATAAACTGGTAGTGCAAATAACAGAAAGTGGTTGCTAATAATCAGAGTTTTGTCCGAGCCAGGTTTAATAACCTGATGGCTGAGGGGAAGTAGCTATTCCTGAACCTGGTTGTTGCAGTCTTCAGGCTCCTGTACCTTTTACCTGAAGGTAGCAGGGAGATCAGTGTGTGGCCAGGATGGTGTGGGTCTTTGATGATACTGCCAGCCTTTTTGAGGCAGCGACCGCGATAAATCCCCTCGATGGAAGGAAGGTCAGAGCCGATGATGGACTGGGCAGTGTTTACTACTTTTTGTAGTCTTTTCCTCTCCAGGGCGCTTAAATTTCCGAACCAAGCCACGATGCAACCGGTCAGCATGCTCTCGACTGTGCACCTGTAGAAGTTAGAGAGAGTCTTCCTTGACAATCCGACTCTCCGTAATCTTCTCAGGAAGTAGAGGCGCTGATGAGCTTTTTTGATAATTGCGTTCGTGTTCTCGGACCAGGAAAGATCTTCAGAGATGTGCATCCCCAGGAATTTGAAGTTCTTGACCCTTTCAAAAAAAAGCCTACGACACCTGGTATTCCCAGGCGGTCTCCCATCCAAGTACTAACCAGGCCTGAGCTTGCTTAGCTTCCGAGATCAGACGGGATCGGGCGTGTTCAGGCTAGTATGGCCGTAGGCAGAGAGTAGCCACACTAAACGTGTATTTAACACACGCACTCTCCTTCTCATTGTCGGTCGACCCCAAGGGGGCTATGGGAACTTCACTCGCCGCTCTCCAGGAACTATAGGGTGATTTCACGAAAGGTCACTGGAGCGTAAATCCCCACTCACGTGACCGAAAATTTTAACTGGGGGACAAGCGTCACTTCCGGTACATGTTAGTGAATGGGAAAACACGCACTTTCACACCCGTGAAAAACATCGAAAACGGCCAGTTTTTGAGCTGCAATTAAGTGAGCCAGTCGGGGTGACCGTGAAGAACAGCTACCTAAATTTACAGTCCCAAAAAAAGATAGAAACTCAGGTAAATACAAGAGGGAGCTGAAGGTGTTAAAACGGCGGAAGTTGATTGCGGACATTTTTCGTGGAGATTTAAAGATCCAAAATATCGGGAATTATCGCGTTTGCTCGCTGCATTTCATCAAAAGTGGCATTATTGGCTTTGTTATCTTTATTCATTTGTTAGATGAAAAGTATTATAAGTTAGAAACCCGTCAGTAAAATTGCAAAATCGCCCATGGTTCTCGGGTGGGTTTTAACATGCAAAATAAAAACGCTTCTGAAGCTCCATTTACCATTTAAATAATCGTAAACTCTCAATGCGTTTGGAAATCAATTTTACTCAGATGCAAGCTTACGATTATTTAAGGAAAAGAGAAAGGAAAAGAGCGAGGAGGAGAGTTAAAGAGAGAGAGTGTGTCCGCCGGTGGTGGGCGGGAGAAAAAAAAGCCTACGACACCTGGTATTCCCAGGCGGTCTCCCATCCAAGTACTAACCAGGCCTGAGCTTGCTTAGCTTCCGAGATCAGACGGGATCGGGCGTGTTCAGGCTAGTATGGCCGTAGGCAGAGAGTAGCCACACTAAACGTGTATTTAACACACTCACTCTCCTTCTCATTGTCGGTCGACCCTGAGGGGGCCGCCCGACATTCACTAGACAAGGTGAGAGGCGAGAGGCACTGCCGAGAGTCCCCGACCGTCACCCCGACCCCACGCAGCAGCAGCATCTCACTCACTCTCTCACCCACTTAGATTCCGAGATCAGACGGGATCGGGCGTGTTCAGGCTAGTATGGCCGTAGGCAGATAGTGGCCACACTAAACGTGTATATGAACACTTTGTCTACTCCACTGCGATATCTCTTCAAGGTATGCCCACTTTGAAGAAGTTCTCCTCCTCTCTCCGGAGACAGTTTCACAACCTCCTCTCTAACTGCACACCTTCTGTGCTCCTCCCACCCTCCCATCCGCCCGCCCTCGGGCTCCTCCTCCTCCCTTTTTCCTTCTTTCTTTCCCCACCCCCCATCAGTCTGAAGAAGGGTTTCGGCACGAAACGTCACCTATTTCCTTCGCTCTATAGATGCTGCTGCACCCGCTGAGTTCCTCCAGCAATTTTGTGTACCTTCGATATTCCAGCATCTGCAGTTCCCTTTTGAACACTTTGTCTACTCCACTGCGATATCTCTTCAAGGTATGCCCACTTTGAAGAAGTTCTCCTCCTCTCTCCGGAGACAGTTTCACAACCTCCTCTCTAACTGCACACCTTCTGTGCTCCTCCCACCCTCCCATCCGCCCGCCCTCGGGCTCCTCCTCCTCCCTTTTTCCTTCTTTCTTTCCCCACCCCCCATCAGTCTGAAGAAGGGTTTCGGCCCGAAACGTCACCTATTTCCTTCGCTCTATAGATGCTGCTGCACCCGCTGAGTTCCTCCAGCAATTTTGTGTACCTTCGATATTCCAGCATCTGCAGTTCCCTTTTGAACACTTTGTCTACTCCACTGCGATATCTCTTCAAGGTATGCCCACTTTGAAGAAGTTCTCCTCCTCTCTCCGGAGACAGTTTCACAACCTCCTCTCTAACTGCACACCTTCTGTGCTCCTCCCCCCCCCCCATCCGCCCGCCCTCGGGCTCCTCCTCCTCCCTTTTTCCTTCCTTCTTTCCCCACCCCCCATCAGTCTGAAGAAGGGTTTCGGCCCGAAACGTCGCCTATTTCCTTCGCTCCATAGATGCTGCTGCACCCGCTGAGTTCCTCCAGCAATTTTGTGTACCCTCTCCTTCTCATTGTCGGTCGACCCTGAGGGGCCGCCCGACATTCACTGGACAAGGTGAGAGGCGAGAGGCACGGCCGAGAGTCCCCGACCCTGACCCCGACCCCACGTAGCAGCAGCATCTCACTCACTCTCTCACCCACTCACTCACCCACCCAAGCATAAAGCAGAAAAAAACACAAAATCATCGTAACATTGTAGAAAGGAACAAAAAGCCTTTAATGAGGTCCCACACAACAGATTAGTTTAGTGTGCAAAATTGACTTGGATAGGTGTGTGTGTGTGTGTGTGTGTTTGTTTGTTTATTTATTTGTGCACTTGAACGAGAAAGGAAAAGAGCGAGGAGGAGAGTTAAAGAGAGAGAGAGAGAGTGTGTCCGCCGGTGGTAGTAGGGAGAAAAAAAAGCCTACGACACCTGGTATTCCCAGGCGGTCTCCCAATTGACTTGGATAGGTGTGTGTGTGTGTGTGTGTGTTTGTTTGTTTATTTATTTGTGCACTTGAACGAGAAAGGAAAAGAGCGAGGAGGAGAGTTAAAGAGAGAGAGAGAGAGTGTGTCCGCCGGTGGTAGTAGGGAGAAAAAAAAGCCTACGACACCTGGTATTCCCAGGCGGTCTCCCATCCAAGTACTAACCAGGCCTGAGCTTGCTTAGCTTCCGAGATCAGACGGGATCGGGCGTGTTCAGGCTAGTATGGCCGTAGGCAGAGAGTAGCCACACTAAACGTGTATTTAACACACGCACTCTCCTTCTCATTGTCGGTCGACCCTGGGGGGCCGCCCGACATTCACTGGACAAGGTAAGAGGCGAGAGGCACTGCCGAGAGTCCCCGACCGTGACCCCGACCCCACGCAGCAGCAGCAGCAGCATCTCACTCACTCTCTCACCCACTTAGATTCCGAGATCAGACGGGATCCGGCGTGTTCAGGCTAGTATGGCCGTAGGCAGAGAGTAGCCACACTAAACGTGTATTTAACAAGTCAAGTCAAGTGAGTTTATTGTCATGTGTCCCTGTATAGGACAATGAAATTCTTGCTTTGCTTAAGCACACAGAAAATAGTAGGCATTTACTACAAAACAGATAAATGTGTCCATATACCATGATATAAATATATACACACATGAATAAATAAACTGGTAGTGCAAATAACAGAAAGTGGTTGCTAATAATCAGAGTTTTGTCCGAGCCAGGTTTAATAACCTGATGGCTGAGGGGAAGTAGCTATTCCTGAACCTGGTTGTTGCAGTCTTCAGGCTCCTGTACCTTCTACCTGAAGGTAGCAGGGAGATCAGTGTGTGGCCAGGATGGTGTGGGTCTTTGATGATACTGCCAGCCTTTTTGAGGCAGCGACCGCGATAAATCCCCTCGATGGAAGGAAGGTCAGAGCCGATGATGGACTGGGCAGTGTTTACTACTTTTTGTAGTCTTTTCCTCTCCAGGGCGCTTAAATTTCCGAACCAAGCCACGATGCAACCGGTCAGCATGCTCTCGACTGTGCACCTGTAGAAGTTAGAGAGAGTCTTCCTTGACAATCCGACTCTCCGTAATCTTCTCAGGAAGTAGAGGCGCTGATGAGCTTTTTTGATAATTGCGTTCGTGTTCTCGGACCAGGAAAGATCTTCAGAGATGTGCATCCCCAGGAATTTGAAGTTCTTGACCCTTTCAACCATCGACCCGTTGATATAAATGGGGCTGTGGGTCCCCCTCCTACTCCTTCCAAAGTCCACAATCAGTTCCTTGGTTTTGCTGGTGTTCAGGGCCAGGTTATTGCGCTGGCACCATATGGACAGTTGCTCGATCTCTCTTCTGTACTCTGACTCATCCCCATCAGTGATACGCCCCACAACACACGCACTCTCCTTCTCATTGTCGGTCGACCCTGAGGGGGCCGCCCGACATTCACTGGACAAGGTGAGAGGCGAGAGGCACGGCCGAGAGTCCCCGACCGTGACCCCGACCCCACGCAGCAGCAGCATCTCACTCACTCTCTCACCCACTTAGATTCCGAGATCAGACGGGATCGGGCGTGTTCAGGCTAGTATGGCCGTAGGCAGAGAGTGGCCACACTAAACGTGTATTTAACACACGCACTCTTCTTCTCATTGTCGGTCGACCCTGAGGGGGCCGCCCGACATTCACTGGACAAGGTGAGAGGCGAGAGGCACGGCCGAGAGTCCCCGACCCTGACCCCGACCCCACGCAGCAGCAGCATCTCACTCACTCTCTCACCCACTCACTCACTCACCCACCCAAGCATAAAGCAGAAAAAAACACAAAATCATCGTAACATTGTAGAAAGGAACAAAAAGCCTTTGATGAGGTCCCACACAAGAGATTAGTTTAGTGTGCAAAATTGACTTGGATAGGTGTGTGTGTGTTTGTTTGTTTATTTATTTGTGCACTTGAACGAGAAAGGAAAAGAGCCAGGAGGAGAGTTAAAGAGAGAGAGAGAGAGAGAGAGAGTGTGTCCGCCGGTGGTGGTAGGGAGAAAAAAAAGCCTACGACACCTGGTATTCCCAGGCGGTCTCCCATCCAAGTACTAACCAGGCCTGAGCTTGCTTAGCTTCCGAGATCAGACGGGATCGGGCGTGTTCAGGCTAGTATGGCCGTAGGCAGAAAGTAGCCACACTAAACGTGTATTTAACACACGCACTCTCCTTCTCATTGTCGGTCGACCCTGGGGGGCCGCCCGACATTCACTGGACAAGGTAAGAGGCGAGAGGCACGGCCGAGAGTCCCCGACCGTGACCCCGACCCCACGCAGCAGCAGCAGCAGCATCTCACTCACTCTCTCACCCACTTAGATTCCGAGATCAGACGGGATCCGGCGTGTTCAGGCTAGTATGGCCGTAGGCAGAGAGTAGCCACACTAAACGTGTATTTAACAAGCTTCCGAGATCAGACGGGATCGGGCGTGTTCAGGCTAGTATGGCCGTAGGCAGAGAGTAGCCACACTAAACGTGTATTTAACAAGTCAAGTCAAGTGAGTTTATTGTCATGTGTCCCTGTATAGGACAATGAAATTCTTGCTTTGCTTAAGCACACAGAAAATAGTAGGCATTTACTACAAAACAGATAAATGTGTCCATATACCATGATATAAATATATACACACATGAATAAATAAACTGGTAGTGCAAATAACAGAAAGTGGTTGCTAATAATCAGAGTTTTGTCCGAGCCAGGTTTAATAACCTGATGGCTGAGGGGAAGTAGCTATTCCTGAACCTGGTTGTTGCAGTCTTCAGGCTCCTGTACCTTTACCTGAAGGTAGCAGGGAGATCAGTGTGTGGCCAGGATGGTGTGGGTCTTTGATGATACTGCCAGCCTTTTTGAGGCAGCGACCGCGATAAATCCCCTCGATGGAAGGAAGGTCAGAGCCGATGATGGACTGGGCAGTGTTTACTACTTTTTGTAGTCTTTTCCTCTCCAGGGCGCTTAAATTTCCGAACCAAGCCACGATGCAACCGGTCAGCATGCTCTCGACTGTGCACCTGTAGAAGTTAGAGAGAGTCTTCCTTGACAATCCGACTCTCCGTAATCTTCTCAGGAAGTAGAGGCGCTGATGAGCTTTTTTGATAATTGCGTTCGTGTTCTCGGACCAGGAAAGATCTTCAGAGATGTGCATCCCCAGGAATTTGAAGTTCTTGACCCTTTCAAAAAAAAGCCTACGACACCTGGTATTCCCAGGCGGTCTCCCATCCAAGTACTAACCAGGCCTGAGCTTGCTTAGCTTCCGAGATCAGACGGGATCGGGCGTGTTCAGGCTAGTATGGCCGTAGGCAGAGAGTAGCCACACTAAACGTGTATTTAACACACGCACTCTCCTTCTCATTGTCGGTCGACCCCAAGGGGGCTATGGGAACTTCACTCGCCGCTCTCCAGGAACTATAGGGTGATTTCACGAAAGGTCACTGGAGCGTAAATCCCCACTCACGTGACCGAAAATTTTAACTGGGGGACAAGCGTCACTTCCGGTACATGTTAGTGAATGGGAAAACACGCACTTTCACACCCGTGAAAAACATCGAAAACGGCCAGTTTTTGAGCTGCAATTAAGTGAGCCAGTCGGGGTGACCGTGAAGAACAGCTACCTAAATTTACAGTCCCAAAAAAAGATAGAAACTCAGGTAAATACAAGAGGGAGCTGAAGGTGTTAAAACGGCGGAAGTTGATTGCGGACATTTTTCGTGGAGATTTAAAGATCCAAAATATCGGGAATTATCGCGTTTGCTCGCTGCATTTCATCAAAAGTGGCATTATTGGCTTTGTTATCTTTATTCATTTGTTAGATGAAAAGTATTATAAGTTAGAAACCCGTCAGTAAAATTGCAAAATCGCCCATGGTTCTCGGGTGGGTTTTAACATGCAAAATAAAAACGCTTCTGAAGCTCCATTTACCATTTAAATAATCGTAAACTCTCAATGCGTTTGGAAATCAATTTTACTCAGATGCAAGCTTACGATTATTTAAGGAAAAGAGAAAGGAAAAGAGCGAGGAGGAGAGTTAAAGAGAGAGAGTGTGTCCGCCGGTGGTGGGCGGGAGAAAAAAAAGCCTACGACACCTGGTATTCCCAGGCGGTCTCCCATCCAAGTACTAACCAGGCCTGAGCTTGCTTAGCTTCCGAGATCAGACGGGATCGGGCGTGTTCAGGCTAGTATGGCCGTAGGCAGAGAGTAGCCACACTAAACGTGTATTTAACACACTCACTCTCCTTCTCATTGTCGGTCGACCCTGAGGGGGCCGCCCGACATTCACTAGACAAGGTGAGAGGCGAGAGGCACTGCCGAGAGTCCCCGACCGTCACCCCGACCCCACGCAGCAGCAGCATCTCACTCACTCTCTCACCCACTTAGATTCCGAGATCAGACGGGATCGGGCGTGTTCAGGCTAGTATGGCCGTAGGCAGATAGTGGCCACACTAAACGTGTATATGAACACTTTGTCTACTCCACTGCGATATCTCTTCAAGGTATGCCCACTTTGAAGAAGTTCTCCTCCTCTCTCCGGAGACAGTTTCACAACCTCCTCTCTAACTGCACACCTTCTGTGCTCCTCCCACCCTCCCATCCGCCCGCCCTCGGGCTCCTCCTCCTCCCTTTTTCCTTCTTTCTTTCCCCACCCCCCATCAGTCTGAAGAAGGGTTTCGGCCCGAAACGTCGCCTATTTCCTTCGCTCCATAGATGCTGCTGCACCCGCTGAGTTCCTCCAGCAATTTTGTGTACCTTCGATATTCCAGCATCTGCAGTTCCCTTTTGAACACTTTGTCTACTCCACTGCGATATCTCTTCAAGGTATGCCTACTTTGAAGAAGTTCTCCTCCTCTCTCCGGAGACAGTTTCACAACCTCCTCTCTAACTGCACACCTTCTGTGCCCATCCGCCCGCCCTCGGGCTCCTCCTCCTCCCTTTTTCCTTCTTTCTTTCCCCACCCCCCATCAGTCTGAAGAAGGGTTTCGGCCCGAAACGTCGCCTATTTCCTTCGCTCCATAGATGCTGCTGCATCCGCTGAGTTCCTCCAGCAATTTTGTGTACCCTCTCCTTCTCATTGTCGGTCGACCCTGAGGGGCCGCCCGACATTCACTGGACAAGGTGAGAGGCGAGAGGCACGGCCGAGAGTCCCCGACCCTGACCCCGACCCCACGTAGCAGCAGCATCTCACTCACTCTCTCACCCACTCACTCACCCACCCAAGCATAAAGCAGAAAAAAACACAAAATCATCGTAACATTGTAGAAAGGAACAAAAAGCCTTTAATGAGGTCCCACACAACAGATTAGTTTAGTGTGCAAAATTGACTTGGATAGGTGTGTGTGTGTGTGTGTGTGTTTGTTTGTTTATTTATTTGTGCACTTGAACGAGAAAGGAAAAGAGCGAGGAGGAGAGTTAAAGAGAGAGAGAGAGAGTGTGTCCGCCGGTGGTAGTAGGGAGAAAAAAAAGCCTACGACACCTGGTATTCCCAGGCGGTCTCCCAATTGACTTGGATAGGTGTGTGTGTGTGTGTGTGTGTTTGTTTGTTTATTTATTTGTGCACTTGAACGAGAAAGGAAAAGAGCGAGGAGGAGAGTTAAAGAGAGAGAGAGAGAGTGTGTCCGCCGGTGGTAGTAGGGAGAAAAAAAAGCCTACGACACCTGGTATTCCCAGGCGGTCTCCCATCCAAGTACTAACCAGGCCTGAGCTTGCTTAGCTTCCGAGATCAGACGGGATCGGGCGTGTTCAGGCTAGTATGGCCGTAGGCAGAGAGTAGCCACACTAAACGTGTATTTAACACACGCACTCTCCTTCTCATTGTCGGTCGACCCTGGGGGGCCGCCCGACATTCACTGGACAAGGTAAGAGGCGAGAGGCACGGCCGAGAGTCCCCGACCGTGACCCCGACCCCACGCAGCAGCAGCAGCAGCAGCATCTCACTCACTCTCTCACCCACTTAGATTCCGAGATCAGACGGGATCCGGCGTGTTCAGGCTAGTATGGCCGTAGGCAGAGAGTAGCCACACTAAACGTGTATTTAACAAGTCAAGTCAAGTGAGTTTATTGTCATGTGTCCCTGTATAGGACAATGAAATTCTTGCTTTGCTTAAGCACACAGAAAATAGTAGGCATTTACTACAAAACAGATAAATGTGTCCATATACCATGATATAAATATATACACACATGAATAAATAAACTGGTAGTGCAAATAACAGAAAGTGGTTGCTAATAATCAGAGTTTTGTCCGAGCCAGGTTTAATAACCTGATGGCTGAGGGGAAGTAGCTATTCCTGAACCTGGTTGTTGCAGTCTTCAGGCTCCTGTACCTTCTACCTGAAGGTAGCAGGGAGATCAGTGTGTGGCCAGGATGGTGTGGGTCTTTGATGATACTGCCAGCCTTTTTGAGGCAGCGACCGCGATAAATCCCCTCGATGGAAGGAAGGTCAGAGCCGATGATGGACTGGGCAGTGTTTACTACTTTTTGTAGTCTTTTCCTCTCCAGGGCGCTTAAATTTCCGAACCAAGCCACGATGCAACCGGTCAGCATGCTCTCGACTGTGCACCTGTAGAAGTTAGAGAGAGTCTTCCTTGACAATCCGACTCTCCGTAATCTTCTCAGGAAGTAGAGGCGCTGATGAGCTTTTTTGATAATTGCGTTCGTGTTCTCGGACCAGGAAAGATCTTCAGAGATGTGCATCCCCAGGAATTTGAAGTTCTTGACCCTTTCAACCATCGACCCGTTGATATAAATGGGGCTGTGGGTCCCCCTCCTACTCCTTCCAAAGTCCACAATCAGTTCCTTGGTTTTGCTGGTGTTCAGGGCCAGGTTATTGCGCTGGCACCATATGGACAGTTGCTCGATCTCTCTTCTGTACTCTGACTCATCCCCATCAGTGATACGCCCCACAACACACGCACTCTCCTTCTCATTGTCGGTCGACCCTGAGGGGGCCGCCCGACATTCACTGGACAAGGTGAGAGGCGAGAGGCACGGCCGAGAGTCCCCGACCGTGACCCCGACCCCACGCAGCAGCAGCATCTCACTCACTCTCTCACCCACTTAGATTCCGAGATCAGACGGGATCGGGCGTGTTCAGGCTAGTATGGCCGTAGGCAGAGAGTGGCCACACTAAACGTGTATTTAACACACGCACTCTTCTTCTCATTGTCGGTCGACCCTGAGGGGGCCGCCCGACATTCACTGGACAAGGTGAGAGGCGAGAGGCACGGCCGAGAGTCCCCGACCCTGACCCCGACCCCACGCAGCAGCAGCATCTCACTCACTCTCTCACCCACTCACTCACTCACCCACCCAAGCATAAAGCAGAAAAAAACACAAAATCATCGTAACATTGTAGAAAGGAACAAAAAGCCTTTGATGAGGTCCCACACAAGAGATTAGTTTAGTGTGCAAAATTGACTTGGATAGGTGTGTGTGTGTTTGTTTGTTTATTTATTTGTGCACTTGAACGAGAAAGGAAAAGAGCCAGGAGGAGAGTTAAAGAGAGAGAGAGAGAGAGAGAGAGTGTGTCCGCCGGTGGTGGTAGGGAGAAAAAATAGCCTACAGCACCCGGTATTCCCAGGCGGTCTCCCATCCAAGTACTAACCGGGCCCGACCCTGCTTAGCTTCCGAGATCAGACGGGATCGGGCGTGTTCAGGCTAGTATGGCCGTAGGCAGAAAGTAGCCACACTAAACGTGTATTTAACACACGCACTCTCCTTCTCATTGTCGGTCGACCCTGGGGGGCCGCCCGACATTCACTGGACAAGGTAAGAGGCGAGAGGCACGGCCGAGAGTCCCCGACCGTGACCCCGACCCCACGCAGCAGCAGCAGCAGCATCTCACTCACTCTCTCACCCACTTAGATTCCGAGATCAGACGGGATCGGGCGTGTTCAGGCTAGTATGGCCGTAGGCAGAGAGTAGCCACACTAAACGTGTATTTAACAAGTCAAGTCAAGTGAGTTTATTGTCATGTGTCCCTGTATAGGACAATGAAATTCTTGCTTTGCTTAAGCACACAGAAAATAGTAGGCATTTACTACAAAACAGATAAATGTGTCCATATACCATGATATAAATATATACACACATGAATAAATAAACTGGTAGTGCAAATAACAGAAAGTGGTTGCTAATAATCAGAGTTTTGTCCGAGCCAGGTTTAATAACCTGATGGCTGAGGGGAAGTAGCTATTCCTGAACCTGGTTGTTGCAGTCTTCAGGCTCCTGTACCTTTTACCTGAAGGTAGCAGGGAGATCAGTGTGTGGCCAGGATGGTGTGGGTCTTTGATGATACTGCCAGCCTTTTTGAGGCAGCGACCGCGATAAATCCCCTCGATGGAAGGAAGGTCAGAGCCGATGATGGACTGGGCAGTGTTTACTACTTTTTGTAGTCTTTTCCTCTCCAGGGCGCTTAAATTTCCGAACCAAGCCACTGATGCAACCGGTCAGCATGCTCTCGACTGTGCACCTGTAGAAGTTAGAGAGAGTCTTCCTTGACAATCCGACTCTCCGTAATCTTCTCAGGAAGTAGAGGCGCTGATGAGCTTTTTTGATAATTGCGTTCGTGTTCTCGGACCAGGAAAGATCTTCAGAGATGTGCATCCCCAGGAATTTGAAGTTCTTGACCCTTTCAAAAAAAAGCCTACGACACCTGGTATTCCCAGGCGGTCTCCCATCCAAGTACTAACCAGGCCTGAGCTTGCTTAGCTTCCGAGATCAGACGGGATCGGGCGTGTTCAGGCTAGTATGGCCGTAGGCAGAGAGTAGCCACACTAAACGTGTATTTAACACACGCACTCTCCTTCTCATTGTCGGTCGACCCCAAGGGGGCTATGGGAACTTCACTCGCCGCTCTCCAGGAACTATAGGGTGATTTCACGAAAGGTCACTGGAGCGTAAATCCCCACTCACGTGACCGAAAATTTTAACTGGGGGACAAGCGTCACTTCCGGTACATGTTAGTGAATGGGAAAACACGCACTTTCACACCCGTGAAAAACATCGAAAACGGCCAGTTTTTGAGCTGCAATTAAGTGAGCCAGTCGGGGTGACCGTGAAGAACAGCTACCTAAATTTACAGTCCCAAAAAAAGATAGAAACTCAGGTAAATACAAGAGGGAGCTGAAGGTGTTAAAACGGCGGAAGTTGATTGCGGACATTTTTCGTGGAGATTTAAAGATCCAAAATATCGGGAATTATCGCGTTTGCTCGCTGCATTTCATCAAAAGTGGCATTATTGGCTTTGTTATCTTTATTCATTTGTTAGATGAAAAGTATTATAAGTTAGAAACCCGTCAGTAAAATTGCAAAATCGCCCATGGTTCTCGGGTGGGTTTTAACATGCAAAATAAAAACGCTTCTGAAGCTCCATTTACCATTTAAATAATCGTAAACTCTCAATGCGTTTGGAAATCAATTTTACTCAGATGCAAGCTTACGATTATTTAAGGAAAAGAGAAAGGAAAAGAGCGAGGAGGAGAGTTAAAGAGAGAGAGTGTGTCCGCCGGTGGTGGGCGGGAGAAAAAAAAAGCCTACGACACCTGGTATTCCCAGGCGGTCTCCCATCCAAGTACTAACCAGGCCTGAGCTTGCTTAGCTTCCGAGATCAGACGGGATCGGGCGTGTTCAGGCTAGTATGGCCGTAGGCAGAGAGTAGCCACACTAAACGTGTATTTAACACACTCACTCTCCTTCTCATTGTCGGTCGACCCTGAGGGGGCCGCCCGACATTCACTAGACAAGGTGAGAGGCGAGAGGCACTGCCGAGAGTCCCCGACCGTCACCCCGACCCCACGCAGCAGCAGCATCTCACTCACTCTCTCACCCACTTAGATTCCGAGATCAGACGGGATCGGGCGTGTTCAGGCTAGTATGGCCGTAGGCAGATAGTGGCCACACTAAACGTGTATATGAACACTTTGTCTACTCCACTGCGATATCTCTTCAAGGTATGCCCACTTTGAAGAAGTTCTCCTCCTCTCTCCGGAGACAGTTTCACAACCTCCTCTCTAACTGCACACCTTCTGTGCTCCTCCCACCCTCCCATCCGCCCGCCCTCGGGCTCCTCCTCCTCCCTTTTTCCTTCTTTCTTTCCCCACCCCCCATCAGTCTGAAGAAGGGTTTCGGCCCGAAACGTCACCTATTTCCTTCGCTCTATAGATGCTGCTGCACCCGCTGAGTTCCTCCAGCAATTTTGTGTACCCTCTCCTTCTCATTGTCGGTCGACCCTGAGGGGGCCGCCCGACATTCACTGGACAAGGTGAGAGGCGAGAGGCACGGCCGAGAGTCCCCGACCCTGACCCCGACCCCACGTAGCAGCAGCATCTCACTCACTCTCTCACCCACTCACTCACCCACCCAAGCATAAAGCAGAAAAAAACACAAAATCATCGTAACATTGTAGAAAGGAACAAAAAGCCTTTAATGAGGTCCCACACAACAGATTAGTTTAGTGTGCAAAATTGACTTGGATAGGTGTGTGTGTGTGTGTGTTTGTTTGTTTATTTATTTGTGCACTTGAACGAGAAAGGAAAAGAGCGAGGAGGAGAGTTAAAGAGAGAGAGAAAGAGAAAGAGAGAGAGAGTGTGTGTCCTGGTGGTGGGAGGGAGAAATAAAAGCCTACGACACCTGGTATTCCCAGGCGGTCTCCCATCCAAGTACTAACCAGGCCTGAGCTTGCTTAGCTTCCGAGATCAGACGGGATCGGGCGTGTTCAGGCTAGTATGGCCGTAGGCAGAGAGTAGCAACACTAAACGTGTATTTAACACACGCACTCTCCTTCTCATTGTCGGTCGACCCTGAGGGGGCCGCCCGACATTCACTGGACAAGGTGAGAGGCGAGAGGCACTGCCGAGAGTCCCCGACCGTGACCCCGACCCCACGCAGCAGCAGCATCTCACTCACTCTCTCACCCACTTAGATTCCGAGATCAGACGGGATCGGGCGTGTTCAGGCTAGTATGGCCGTAGGCAGAGAGTAGCCACACTAAACGTGTATTTAACACACGCACTCTCCTCATTGTCGGTCGACCCTGAGGGGGCTATGGGAACTTCACTCGCCCCGCTCAAGTTCAAGTTCAAGTTCAAGTGAGTTTATTGTCATGTGTCCCTGTATAGGACAATGAAATTCTTGCTTTGCTTAAGCACACAGAAAATAGTAGGCATTTACTACAAAACAGATAAATGTGTCCATATACCATGATATAAATATATACACACATGAATAAATAAACTGATAGTGCAAATAACAGAAAGTGGTTGGTAATAATCAGAGTTTTGTCCGAGCCAGGTTTAATAGCCTGATGGCTGAGGGGAAGTAACTATTCCTGAACCTGGTTGTTGCAGTCTTCAGGCTCCTGTACCTTCTACCTGAAGGTAGCAGGGAGATGAGTGTGTGGCCAGGATGGTGTGGGTCTTTGATGATACTGCCAGCCTTTTTGAGGCAGCGACTGCGATAAATCCCCTCGATGGAAGGAAGGTCAGAGCCGAGATGGACTGGGCAGTGTTTACTACTTTTTGTAGTCTTTTCCTTTCCAGGGCACTCAAATTGCCGAACCAAGCCACGATGCAACCGGTCAGCATGCTCTCGACTGTGCACCTGTAGAAGTTAGAGAGAGTCTTCCTTGACAATCCGACTCTCCGTAATCTTCTCAGGAAGTAGAGGCGCTGATGTGCTTTTTTGATGATTGCATTAGTGTTCTCGGACCAGGAAAGATCTTCAGAGATGTGCACGCCCAGGAATTTGAAGCTCTTGACCCTTTCAACCATCGACCCGTTGATATAAATGGGGCTGTGGGTCCCCCTCCTACTCCTTCCAAAGTCCACAATCAGTTCCTTGGTTTTGCTGGTGTTGAGGGCCAGGTTATTGCGCTGGCACCATATGGACAGTTGCTCGATCTCTCTTCTGTACTCTGACTCATCCCCATCAGTGATACGCCCCACAATAGTGGTGTCGTCAGCGAACTTGATGATGGAGTTCGCACTGTGGTTCGCTACGCAGTCATGGGTATAGAGTGAGTACAGCAGGGGGCTGAGCACGCAGCCTTGAGGTGCTCCTGTGCTGATTGTTATTGAGGCTGACACATTTCCACCAATACGAACAGACTGTGGTCTGTGGACGAGGAAGTCAAGGATCCAGTTGCAGAGGGATGCGCAGAGACCCAGTTCTGCGAGTTTGGTAACCAGTTTGGAGGGGATGATTGTGTTAAATGCCGAGCTGTAATCAATGAATAACAGCCTGACATATGAGTTTTTGTTGTCCAAGTGGTCCAGTGCGGAGTGGAGGGCCAGCGAGATCGCATCCACCGTTGATCTGTTGTGGCGGTACGCGAACTGCAGTGGGTCCAGGTTTTTGTCGATGTAGGAGTTGATTTGCTCCATGATCAACCTCTCAAAGCACTTCATCACCACTGGCGTTAGTGCCACTGGTCGATAGTCATTGAGGCATGTCACCTTACTCTTCTTGGGCACCGGTATAATTGATGCCCTTTTAAAGCAGGTGGGGACCTCAGACCTCAGAAGTGAGAGGTTGAAAATGTCCGTAAAAACTCCCGCCAGTTGGTCCGCACAGGTTTTTAGAACACGACCGGGTATACCATAGGACCAGGTGCTTTTCTGGGGTTCACCCCTCTGAAGGATTTCCTGACATCGGCCTCTGTGACTGAGACTGAAATGCCATCGCAGCGAATGGGGGATCGGGAAGGCACATCAGTATTCTCCCTGTCAAAGCGTGCGTAAAACGCATTGAGCTCGTCAGGGAGTGATGTTACACCGGCATTCGAGCTGCCTCCTGGTTTTGCCTTGTAGGAGGTGATTGCATTCAGACCCTGCCACAGCTGCCGAACATCTGTCTCGTCCTCCAGTTTGGAGCAGAAGTCCCTTTTGGCCTTTTTGATGGCCTTACCAAGGTCGTATCTGGTCTTCATGTAGGCCACTGTATCATCGGAGGTGAATGCCCTGTGTCTGGACTTCAGGAGAGTGCGGATCTCCAGGAACTATACATCAGGAGGTGCAACTCCAGAGCCAATAAGATCATGGGAGACCCCTTCCACCCATGCAACGGACTGTTCCAGCTGCTACGTTCAGGCAAACCCCTCCGTTGCCATGCTGTGAGAATGGAGAGGTTGAGAAGGGGTTTCTTCCCGGAGGCCATTAGGACTGTAAACTCCAATCTCACCAGGGACTAACTTTACTGTACCACTCTACTGCTTTTTGTTTAATTGATGTTTTTTTCCCCTTTTCCTTCCGCCCACCATATTTAATATGTAAAAGAATATGTGATTCTGTTCCATTCTGTTTGTAGTTTGTTTGGTTGTTTGTTTGTTTGTCTTTTTGCACAAAGTCCGCGAGCATTGCCACTTTCATTTCACTGCACATCTCGTATGTGTATGTGACGAATAAACTTGACTTGACTTGGCTCACTCACTCACCCACCCACTCAAGCATAAAGCCAAAAAAAAACACAAAATCATCATAACATTGTAGATTGGAACAAAAAGCCTTTGACGAGGTTCCACGCAACAGATTAGTTTAGTGTGCAAAATTAACTTGGATAGGTGTGTGTGTGTGTGTGTGTTTGTTTGTTTATTTATTTGTGCACTTGAACGAGAAAGGAAAAGATCGAGGAGGAGAGTTAAAGAGAGAGAGAAAGAGAAAAAGTGAGAGAGAGAGAGAGTGTGTCCGCCGGTGGTGGGAGGGAGAAAAAAAAGCCTACGACACCTGGTATTCCCAGGCGGTCTCCCATCCAAGTACTAACCAGGCCTGAGCTTGCTTAGCTTCCGAGATCAGACGGGATCGGGCGTGTTCAGGCTAGTATGGCCGTAGGCAGAGAGTAGCCACACTAAACGTGTATTTAACACACGCACTCTCCTTCTCATTGTCAGTCGACCCCAAGGGGGCTATGGGAACTTCACTCGCCCCGCTCAAGTTCAAGTTCAAGTTCAAGTGAGTTTATTGTCATGTGTCCCTGTATAGGACAATGAAATTCTTGCTTTGCTTAAGCACACAGAAAATAGTAGGCATTTACTACAAAACAGATAAATGTGTCCATATACCATGATATAAATATATACACACATGAATAAATAAACTGATAGTGCAAATAACAGAAAGTGGTTGGTAATAATCAGAGTTTTGTCCGAGCCAGGTTTAATAGCCTGATGGCTGAGGGGAAGTAACTATTCCTGAACCTGGTTGTTGCAGTCTTCAGGCTCCTGTACCTTCTACCTGAAGGTAGCAGGGAGATGAGTGTGTGGCCAGGATGGTGTGGGTCTTTGATGATACTGCCAGCCTTTTTGAGGCAGCGACTGCGATAAATCCCCTCGATGGAAGGAAGGTCAGAGCCGAAGATGGACTGGGCAGTGTTTACTACTTTTTGTAGTCTTTTCCTTTCCAGGGCACTCAAATTGCCGAACCAAGCCACGATGCAACCGGTCAGCATGCTCTCGACTGTGCACCTGTAGAAGTTAGAGAGAGTCTTCCTTGACAATCCGACTCTCCGTAATCTTCTCAGGAAGTAGAGGCGCTGATGTGCTTTTTTGATGATTGCATTAGTGTTCTCGGACCAGGAAAGATCTTCAGAGATGTGCACGCCCAGGAATTTGAAGCTCTTGACCCTTTCAACCATCGACCCGTTGATATAAATGGGGCTGTGGGTCCCCCTCCTACTCCTTCCAAAGTCCACAATCAGTTCCTTGGTTTTGCTGGTGTTGAGGGCCAGGTTATTGCGCTGGCACCATATGGACAGTTGCTCGATCTCTCTTCTGTACTCTGACTCATCCCCATCAGTGATACGCCCCACAATAGTGGTGTCGTCAGCGAACTTGATGATGGAGTTCGCACTGTGGTTCGCTACGCAGTCATGGGTATAGAGTGAGTACAGCAGGGGGCTGAGCACGCAGCCTTGAGGTGCTCCTGTGCTGATTGTTATTGAGGCTGACACATTTCCACCAATACGAACAGACTGTGGTCTGTGGACGAGGAAGTCAAGGATCCAGTTGCAGAGGGATGCGCAGAGACCCAGTTCTGCGAGTTTGGTAACCAGTTTGGAGGGGATGATTGTGTTAAATGCCGAGCTGTAATCAATGAATAACAGCCTGACATATGAGTTTTTGTTGTCCAAGTGGTCCAGTGCGGAGTGGAGGGCCAGCGAGATCGCATCCACCGTTGATCTGTTGTGGCGGTACGCGAACTGCAGTGGGTCCAGGTTTTTGTCGATGTAGGAGTTGATTTGCTCCATGATCAACCTCTCAAAGCACTTCATCACCACCGGCGTTAGTGCCACTGGTCGATAGTCATTGAGGCATGTCACCTTACTCTTCTTGGGCACCGGTATAATTGATGCCCTTTTAAAGCAGGTGGGGACCTCAGACCTCAGAAGTGAGAGGTTGAAAATGTCCGTAAAAACTCCCGCCAGTTGGTCCGCACAGGTTTTTAGAACACGACCGGGTATACCATAGGACCAGGTGCTTTTCTGGGGTTCACCCCTCTGAAGGATTTCCTGACATCGGCCTCTGTGACTGAGACTGAAATGCCATCGCAGCGAATGGGGGATCGGGAAGGCACATCAGTATTCTCCCTGTCAAAGCGTGCGTAAAACGCATTGAGCTCGTCAGGGAGTGATGTTACACCGGCATTCGAGCTGCCTCCTGGTTTTGCCTTGTAGGAGGTGATTGCATTCAGACCCTGCCACAGCTGCCGAACATCTGTCTCGTCCTCCAGTTTGGAGCAGAAGTCCCTTTTGGCCTTTTTGATGGCCTTACCAAGGTCGTATCTGGTCTTCATGTAGGCCACTGTATCATCGGAGGTGAATGCCCTGTGTCTGGACTTCAGGAGAGTGCGGATCTCCAGGAACTATACATCAGGAGGTGCAACTCCAGAGCCAATAAGATCATGGGAGACCCCTTCCACCCATGCAACGGACTGTTCCAGCTGCTACGTTCAGGCAAACCCCTCCGTTGCCATGCTGTGAGAATGGAGAGGTTGAGAAGGGGTTTCTTCCCGGAAGCCATTAGGACTGTAAACTCCAATCTCACCAGGGACTAACTTTACTGTACCACTCTACTGCTTTTTGTTTAATTGATGTTTTTTTCCCCTTTTCCTTCCGCCCACCATATTTAATATGTAAAAGAATATGTGATTCTGTTCCATTCTGTTTGTAGTTTGTTTGGTTGTTTGTTTGTTTGTCTTTTTGCACAAAGTCCGCGAGCATTGCCACTTTCATTTCACTGCACATCTCGTATGTGTATGTGACGAATAAACTTGACTTGACTTGGCTCACTCACTCACCCACCCACTCAAGCATAAAGCCAAAAAAAAACACAAAATCATCATAACATTGTAGATTGGAACAAAAAGCCTTTGACGAGGTTCCACGCAACAGATTAGTTTAGTGTGCAAAATTAACTTGGATAGGTGTGTGTGTGTGTGTGTGTTTGTTTGTTTATTTATTTGTGCACTTGAACGAGAAAGGAAAAGATCGAGGAGGAGAGTTAAAGAGAGAGAGAAAGAGAAAAAGTGAGAGAGAGAGAGAGTGTGTCCGCCGGTGGTGGGAGGGAGAAAAAAAAGCCTACGACACCTGGTATTCCCAGGCGGTCTCCCATCCAAGTACTAACCAGGCCTGAGCTTGCTTAGCTTCCAAGATCAGACGGGATCGGGCGTGTTCAGGCTAGTATGGCCGTAGGCAGAGTAGCCACACTAAACGTGTATTTAACACACGCACTCTCCTTCTCATTGTCAGTCGACCCTGAGGGGGTCGCCCGACATTCACTAGACAAGGTGAGAGGCGAGAGGCACTGCCGAGAGTCCCCGACCGTCACCCCGACCCCACGCAGCAGCAGCATCTCACTCACTCTCTCACCCCTTCCGAGATCAGACGGGATCGGGCGTGTTCAGGCTAGTATGGCCGTAGGCAGAGAGTAGCCACACTAAACGTGTATTTAACACACGCACTCTCCTTCTCATTGTTGGTCGACCCTGAGGGGGCCGCCCGACATTCACTGGACAAGGTGAGAGGCGAGAGGCACGGCCGAGAGTCCCCGACCCTGACCCCGACCCCACGCAGCAGCAGCATCTCACTCACTCTCTCACCCACTCACTCACTCACCCACCCAAGCATAAAGCAGAAAAAAACACAAAATCATCGTAACATTGTAGAAAGGAACAAAAAGCCTTTGATGAGGTCCCACACAACAGATTAGTTTACTGTGCAAAATTGACTTGGATAGGTGTGTGTGTGTGTTTGTTTGTTTATTTATTTGTGCACTTGAACGAGAAAGGAAAAGAGCGAGGAGGAGAGTTAAAGAGAGAGAGAAAGAGAGAGAGAGTGTGTGTCCCGGTGGTGGGAGGGAGAAAAAAAAGCCTACGACACCTGGTATTCCCAGGCGGTCTCCCATCCAAGTACTAACCAGGCCTGAGCTTGCTTAGCTTCCGAGATCAGACGGGATCGGGCGTGTTCAGGCTAGTATGGCCGTAGGCAGAGAGTAGCCACACTAAACGTGTATTTAACACACGCACTCTCCTTCTCATTGTCGGTCGACCCCAAGGGGGCTATGGGAACTTCACTCTTCTTCTGCTTCTTCTTCTTTGGAGTTTTACGGCAGCCGGCATCCACAATGTTGCATTGCTGCCACCTTGTGGCTTCACTCCACAGTCCTCATGTCTTTACATTATATCCTTTTTATAAGGCCAGAGGCCCTCAAGAAATTAAACAACACCTTTACTCCTTTTCCTTCCCCTCCATACTCTAGAATGTTCTTTTCTGATATATCTGTCATTCCAATATTCTTCATTTCACTGATCAAAACTCTTCTTTCTGTTTCATATCTTGTACATGCAACTAGAGCATGCTGAACTGTTTCCGGCTGATGGCATTCCTCACACAGCCCAGTAGGGTGTTTTCCCAACATTTTTAATGTGCTGTTCAGGTGAGTGTGTCCTATCCTCAATCTTGCTAATACTACCTGTTCTCTCCTGTTCCCCCCTCTTCTTGCTGTAATGCCCACTCTATTTTGTAGCGAATAGAGGTGTCTCCCCTTTGTCTCCTGTTCCCAGTATTGTTGCCATTCCTGATTTATTTTCTTCCACACAATGTGTTTTCCTTCAGATTTGGATAATTGTAAGTTTACCTCTATGTTCTCTTTTTTAACGGCCTCTTTTGCTAATTTATCCACTTTTTCATTTCCTAGCACACCAATGTGTGCTGGGACCCACAACAAAGTCACGTCACTGCCCTTCCTTGTTTCTTGGCTTAATAGTAGTAGAATTTCATACACTAGGTCAGGCCGCCTATGGGATGCACCAGACCCAATACTCTGGATTGCAGACAATGAGTCGCTACATATTAATACTTTGCATGGTTGCACCTGTTCTATCCACCGAACTGCCATCAAAATAGCGTACAGTTCCACTGTATACACTGCCAAATAGTTATTTGTTCTTTTGCAAATCTCAACATTCATCCCTTGCACTACCACAGCTGCCCCTGTTGTTTCAGCTACTGGGTCCTTTGATCCATCTGTGAAGATTAAGAGGTGTTCCCTGTATCTATTATATATATGGTTATGGTATTCTGTTTTTAGGTCCGAATTTATTCCCCTCCTTTTTGCCTCCCATATCTCCAGATCAACTTTTGGGATGTTTAGTAACCATATTGGGACAGATGGCCACAATACTGCAGGGCAGAACTCTTTGTCCTCTACTTCCATGTCCCTTGCCACACCTCCTCCAACCCAGCCGAAGCTTCCAGACTGAGCCACCCCTCTCTCCCAGCACTCCTGTACTACCTGTTTTGTTGGGTGGTTCTCTCCATGACCCTTAAGGCTTAGCCAGTAATTAGCCATTAGTTGTCTGCGGCGCAGTCTCAACGGCATCTCCCCAGTTTCCACCTGTAGTGCACATACAGGTGACGTCCGCACACCTCCTATACAGATTCTTAGAGCTTCCGCTTGGACTTTGTCCAACTCGGACAACACTGACTTAGATGCTGATCCATAAGCTAAACTGCCATACTCTAGTCTGGATCTGATCAGTGATACATAGATATGTTTAAGAGATAATATATCTGCTCCCCACTCTAAACCTGCTAAGCATCTCATTACATTGATGGCTTTTTTGCATTTTCCAATTATTTTTGTAATGTGGACCCTCCATGTTAATCTGGAGTCAAAATGGACTCCCAGGAAACGGAAATGTTTACTCTTTCCAAATTGTTGACGTATAGTTTCAACTGGACATCCTCTTTAATTTCATTCCTTGTGAAAACCATTGTCTTTGTCTTTTCTATAGATAATTTAAAACCCCATTTCACTCCCCACTCTTCCACCTGGGCTATCCCTTGCTGCATTTCCCCCACGATAACATCTATATTCTTCCCCTTTCTCCATAGACTGCCTTCATCTGCAAAGAGCGATCGCCCCATCTCTGGTTGAATGTTTGCAAATATATAATTGATCATGATTGAGAATAAGATCGGGCTTATCGCACTTCCTTGGGGAGTTCCATTCTCGACTACACATGTACTAGAGATGTCTGACCCTATTTTAACTTGGATACTTCTACCGTTAAGAAAATCCATTCTCCAGTTAAAAATATTTCCTCCTACTCCCATTAAATGCAGCTTCATTAGAAGACCTTCTCTCCACAACATATCATAAGCCTTCTCTACATCAAAAAATACAGTAACTACAGATTCTTTTTTAATTAACTTGTGCTTTCCTTAAATCATCTTCCAAGCACAGAACTGGACTTCACTCGCCCCTCTCCAGGAACTATACATCAGGAGGTGCAACTCCAGAGCCAATAAGATCATGGGAGACCCCTTCCACCCATGCAACGGACTGTTCCAGCTGCTACGTTCAGGCAAACCCCTCCGTTGCCATGCTGTGAGAATGGAGAGGTTGAGAAGGGGTTTCTTCCCGGAGGCCATTAGGACTGTAAACTCCAATCTCACCAGGGACTAACTTTACTGTACCACTCTACTGCTTTTTTTTTAATTGATGTTTTTTTCCCCTTTTCCTTCCGCCCACCATATTTAATATGTAAAAGAATATGTGATTCTGTTCCATTCTGTTTGGTTGTTTGTTTGTTTGTCTTTTTGCACAAAGTCCGCGAGCATTGCCACTTTCATTTCACTGCACATCTCGTATGTGTATGTGACGAATAAACTTGACTTGACTTGGCTCACTCACTCACCCACCCACTCAAGCATAAAGCCAAAAAAAAAAACACACAAAATCATCGTAACATTGTAGATTGGAACAAAAAGCCTTTGACGAGGTTCCACACAACAGATTAGTTTAGTGTGCAAAATTAACTTGGATAGGTGTGTGTGTGTGTGTGTGTGTTTGTTTGTTTATTTATTTGTGCACTTGAACGAGAAAGGAAAAGATCGAGGAGGAGAGTTAAAGAGAGAGAGAAAGAGAAAGAGTGAGAGAGAGAGTGTGTCCGCCGGTGGTGGGAGGGAGAAAAAAAAGCCTACGACACCTGGTATTCCCAGGCGGTCTCCCATCCAAGTACTAACCAGGCCTGAGCTTGCTTAGCTTCCGAGATCAGACGGGATCGGGCGTGTTCAGGCTAGTATGGCCGTAGGCAGAGAGTAGCCACACTAAACGTGTATTTAACACACGCACTCTCCTTCTCATTGTCGGTCGACCCCAAGGGGGCTATGGGAACTTCACTCTTCTTCTGCTTCTTCTTCTTTGGAGTTTTACGGCAGCCGGCATCCACAATGTTGCATTGCTGCCACCTTGTGGCTTCACTCCACAGTCCTCATGTCTTTACATTATATCCTTTTTATAAGGCCAGAGGCCCTCAAGAAATTAAACAACACCTTTACTCCTTTTCCTTCCCCTCCATACTCTAGAATGTTCTTTTCTGATATATCTGTCATTCCAATTTTCTTCATTTCACTGATCAAAACTCTTCTTTCTGTTTCATATCTTGTACATGCAACTAGAGCATGCTGAACTGTTTCCGGCTGATGGCATTCCTCACACAGCCCAGTAGGGTGTTTTCCCAACATTTTTAATGTGCTGTTCAGGTGAGTGTGTCCTATCCTCAATCTTGCTAATACTACCTGTTCTCTCCTGTTCCCCCCTCTTCTTGCTGTAATGCCCACTCTATTTTGTAGCGAATAGAGGTGTCTCCCCTTTGTCTCCTGTTCCCAGTATTGTTGCCATTCCTGATTTATTTTCTTCCACACAATGTGTTTTCCTTCAGATTTGGATAATTGTAAGTTTACCTCTATGTTCTCTTTTTTAACGGCCTCTTTTGCTAATTTATCCACTTTTTCATTTCCTAGCACACCAATGTGTGCTGGGACCCACAACAAAGTCACGTCACTGCCCTTCCTTGTTTCTTGGCTTAATAGTAGTAGAATTTCATACACTAGGTCAGGCCGCCTATGGGATGCACCAGACCCAATACTCTGGATTGCAGACAATGAGTCGCTACATATTAATACTTTGCATGGTTGCACCTGTTCTATCCACCGAACTGCCATCAAAATAGCGTACAGTTCCACTGTATACACTGCCAAATAGTTATTTGTTCTTTTGCAAATCTCAACATTCATCCCTTGCACTACCACAGCTGCCCCTGTTGTTTCAGCTACTGGGTCCTTTGATCCATCTGTGAAGATTAAGAGGTGTTCCCTGTATCTATTATATATATGGTTATGGTATTCTGTTTTTAGGTCCGAATTTTTTTCCCTCCTTTTTGCCTCCCATATCTCCAGATCAACTTTTGGGATGTTTAGTAACCATATTGGGACAGATGGCCACAATACTGCAGGGCAGAACTCTTTGTCCTCTACTTCCATGTCCCTTGCCACACCTCCTCCAACCCAGCCGAAGCTTCCAGACTGAGCCACCCCTCTCTCCCAGCACTCCTGTACTACCTGTTTTGTTGGGTGGTTCTCTCCATGACCCTTAAGGCTTAGCCAGTAATTAGCCATTAGTTGTCTGCGGCGCAGTCTCAACGGCATCTCCCCAGTTTCCACCTGTAGTGCACATACAGGTGACGTCCGCACACCTCCTATACAGATTCTTAGAGCTTCCGCTTGGACTTTGTCCAACTCGGACAACACTGACTTAGATGCTGATCCATAAGCTATACTGCCATACTCTAGTCTGGATCTGATCAGTGATACATAGATATGTTTAAGAGATAATATATCTGCTCCCCACTCTAAACCTGCTAAGCATCTCATTACATTGATGGCTTTTTTGCATTTTCCAATTATTTTTGTAATGTGGACCCTCCATGTTAATCTGGAGTCAAAATGGACTCCCAGGAAACGGAAATGTTTTACTCTTTCCAAATTGTTGCCGTATAGTTTTAACTGGACATCCTCTTTAATTTCCTTCCTTGTGAAAACCGTTGTCTTTGTCTTCTCTATAGAGAATTTAAAACCCCATTTCACTCCCCACTCTTCCACCTGGGCTATCCCTTGCTGCATTTTTCCCACGATAAAATCTATATTCTTCCCCTTTCTCCATAGGCTGCCATCATCTGCAAAGAGCGATCGCCCCATCTCTGGTTGAATGTTTGCAAATATATCATTGATCATGATTGAGAATAGGATCGGGCTTATCGCACTTCCTTGGGGAGTTCCATTCTCGACTACACATTTACTAGAGATGTCTGACCCTATTTTAACTTGGATACTTCTACCGTTAAGAAAATCCATTATCCAGTTAAAAATATTTCCTCCTACTCCCATTAAATGCAGCTTTATTAGAAGACCTTCTCTCCACAACATATCATAAGCCTTCTCTACATCAAAAAATACAGTAACTACAGATTCTTTTTTAACTTGTGCTTTCCTTATATCATCTTCCAAGCACAGAACTGGACTTCACTCGCCCCTCTCCAGGAACTATACATCAGGAGGTGCAACTCCAGAGCCAATAAGATCATGGGAGACCCCTTCCACCCATGCAACGGACTGTTCCAGCTGCTACGTTCAGGCAAACCCCTCCGTTGCCATGCTGTGAGAATGGAGAGGTTGAGAAGGGGTTTCTTCCCGGAGGCCATTAGGACTGTAAACTCCAATCTCACCAGGGACTAACTTTACTGTACCACTCTACTGCTTTTTTTTTAATTGATGTTTTTTTCCCCTTTTCCTTCCGCCCACCATATTTAATATGTAAAAGAATATGTGATTCTGTTCCATTCTGTTTGTAGTTTGTTTGGTTGTTTGTTTGTTTGTCTTTTTGCACAAAGTCCGCGAGCATTGCCACTTTCATTTCACTGCACATCTCGTATGTGTATGTGACGAATAAACTTGACTTGACTTGGCTCACTCACTCACCCACCCACTCAAGCATAAAGCCAAAAAAAAAAACACACAAAATCATCGTAACATTGTAGATTGGAACAAAAAGCCTTTGACGAGGTTCCACGCAACAGATTAGTTTAGTGTGCAAAATTAACTTGGATAGGTGTGTGTGTGTGTGTGTGTTTGTTTGTTTATTTATTTGTGCACTTGAACGAGAAAGGAAAAGATCGAGGAGGAGAGTTAAAGAGAGAGAGAAAGAGAAAGAGTGAGAGAGAGAGTGTGTCCGCCGGTGGTGGGAGGGAGAAAAAAAAGCCTACGACACCTGGTATTCCCAGGCGGTCTCCCATCCAAGTACTAACCAGGCCTGAGCTTGCTTAGCTTCCGAGATCAGACGGGATCGGGCGTGTTCAGGCTAGTATGGCCGTAGGCAGAGAGTAGCCACACTAAACGTGTATTTAACACACGCACTCTCCTTCTCATTGTCGGTCGACCCCAAGGGGGCTATGGGAACTTCACTCTTCTTCTGCTTCTTCTTCTTTGGAGTTTTACGGCAGCCGGCATCCACAATGTTGCATTTGCTGCCACCTTCTGGCTTCACTCCACAGTCCTCATGTCTTTACATTAGATCCTGTTTATAAGCCCAGGGACCCTCAAGAAATCAAACAACACCTTTACTCCTTTTCCTTTCCCTCCACGCTCTAGAATGTTCTTTACTGATATTTCTGTCAATTCCAATTTTCCTCATTTCGACTGATCATAACTCCTCTTTCTGTCTCATATCTCTACATGCAACTAGGGCATGCTGAACTGTTTCTGGCTGATGGCATTCCTCACACAGCCCAGTAGGGTGTTTTCCCAACTATTTTTAATGTGCTGTTCAGGTGAGTGTGTCCTATCCTCAATCTTGCTAATACTACCTGTTCCCTCCTGTTCCCCCCTCTTCTTGCTGTAATGCCCACTCTATTTTGTAGCGAATAGAGGTGTCTCCCCTTTGTCTCCTGTTCCCAGTATTGTTGCCATTCCTGATTTATTTTCTTCCACACAATGTGTTTTCCTTCAGATTTGGATAATTGTAAGTTTACCTCTATGTTCTCTTTTTTAACGGCCTCTTTTGCTAATTTATCCACTTTTTCATTTCCTAGCACACCAATGTGTGCTGGGACCCACAACAAAGTCACGTCACTGCCCTTCCTTGTTTCTTGGCTTAATAGTAGTAGAATTTCATACACTAGGTCAGGCCGCCTATGGGATGCACCAGACCCAATACTCTGGATTGCAGACAATGAGTCGCTACATATTAATACTTTGCATGGTTGCACCTGTTCTATCCACCGAACTGCCATCAAAATAGCGTACAGTTCCACTGTATACACTGCCAAATAGTTATTTGTTCTTTTGCAAATCTCAACATTCATCCCTTGCACTACCACAGCTGCCCCTGTTGTTTCAGCTACTGGGTCCTTTGATCCATCTGTGAAGATTAAGAGGTGTTCCCTGTATCTATTATATATATGGTTATGGTATTCTGTTTTTAGGTCCGAATTTTTTTCCCTCCTTTTTGCCTCCCATATCTCCAGATCAACTTTTGGGATGTTTAGTAACCATATTGGGACAGATGGCCACAATACTGCAGGGCAGAACTCTTTGTCCTCTACTTCCATGTCCCTTGCCACACCTCCTCCAACCCAGCCGAAGCTTCCAGACTGAGCCACCCCTCTCTCCCAGCACTCCTGTACTACCTGTTTTGTTGGGTGGTTCTCTCCATGACCCTTAAGGCTTAGCCAGTAATTAGCCATTAGTTGTCTGCGGCGCAGTCTCAACGGCATCTCCCCAGTTTCCACCTGTAGTGCACATACAGGTGACGTCCGCACACCTCCTATACAGATTCTTAGAGCTTCCGCTTGGACTTTGTCCAACTCGGACAACACTGACTTAGATGCTGATCCATAAGCTATACTGCCATACTCTAGTCTGGATCTGATCAGTGATACATAGATATGTTTAAGAGATAATATATCTGCTCCCCACTCTAAACCTGCTAAGCATCTCATTACATTGATGGCTTTTTTGCATTTTCCAATTATTTTTGTAATGTGGACCCTCCATGTTAATCTGGAGTCAAAATGGACTCCCAGGAAACGGAAATGTTTTACTCTTTCCAAATTGTTGCCGTATAGTTTTAACTGGACATCCTCTTTAATTTCCTTCCTTGTGAAAACCGTTGTCTTTGTCTTCTCTATAGAGAATTTAAAACCCCATTTCACTCCCCACTCTTCCACCTGGGCTATCCCTTGCTGCATTTTTCCCACGATAAAATCTATATTCTTCCCCTTTCTCCATAGGCTGCCATCATCTGCAAAGAGCGATCGCCCCATCTCTGGTTGAATGTTTGCAAATATATCATTGATCATGATTGAGAATAGGATCGGGCTTATCGCACTTCCTTGGGGAGTTCCATTCTCGACTACACATTTACTAGAGATGTCTGACCCTATTTTAACTTGGATACTTCTACCGTTAAGAAAATCCATTATCCAGTTAAAAATATTTCCTCCTACTCCCATTAAATGCAGCTTTATTAGAAGACCTTCTCTCCACAACATATCATAAGCCTTCTCTACATCAAAAAATACAGTAACTACAGATTCTTTTTTAACTTGTGCTTTCCTTATATCATCTTCCAAGCACAGAACTGGACTTCACTCGCCCCTCTCCAGGAACTATACATCAGGAGGTGCAACTCCAGAGCCAATAAGATCATGGGAGACCCCTTCCACCCATGCAACGGACTGTTCCAGCTGCTACGTTCAGGCAAACCCCTCCGTTGCCATGCTGTGAGAATGGAGAGGTTGAGAAGGGGTTTCTTCCCGGAGGCCATTAGGACTGTAAACTCCAATCTCACCAGGGACTAACTTTACTGTACCACTCTACTGCTTTTTTTTTAATTGATGTTTTTTTCCCCTTTTCCTTCCGCCCACCATATTTAATATGTAAAAGAATATGTGATTCTGTTCCATTCTGTTTGGTTGTTTGTTTGTTTGTCTTTTTGCACAAAGTCCGCGAGCATTGCCACTTTCATTTCACTGCACATCTCGTATGTGTATGTGACGAATTGACTTGACTTGACTTGGCTCACTCACTCACCCACCCACTCACGCGTAAAGCCAAAAAAAAAACCACACAAAATCATCGTAACATTGTAGATTGGAACAAAAAGCCTTTGACGAGGTTCCACACAACAGATTAGTTTAGTGTGCAAAATTAACTTGGATAGGTGTGTGTGTGTGTGTGTGTTTGTTTGTTTGTTTATTTATTTATTTGTGCACTTGAACGAGAAAGGAAAAGATCGAGGAGGAGAGTTAAAGAGAGAGAGAAAGAGAAAGAGTGAGAGAGAGAGAGAGTGTGTCCGCCGGTGGTGGGAGGGAGGAAAAAAAAGCCTACGACACCTGGTATTCCCAGGCGGTCTCCCATCCAAGTACTAACCAGGCCTGAGCTTGCTTAGCTTCCGAGATCAGACGGGATCGGGCGTGTTCAGGCTAGTATGGCCGTAGGCAGAGAGTAGCAACACTAAACGTGTATTTAACACACGCACTCTCCTTCTCATTGTCGGTCGACCCTGAGGGGGCCGCCCGACATTCACTAGACAAGGTGAGAGGCGAGAGGCACTGCCGAGAGTCCCCGACCGTCACCCCGACCCCACGCAGCAGCAGCATCTCACTCACTCTCTCACCCCTTCCGAGATCAGACGGGATCGGGCGTGTTCAGGCTAGTATGGCCGTAGGCAGAGAGTGGCCACACTAAACGTGTATTTAACACACGCACTCTCCTTCTCATTGTCAGTCGACCCTGAGGGGGCCGCCAGACATTCACTGTACAAGGTGAGAGGCGAGAGGCACGGCCGAGAGTCCCCGACCCTGACCCCGACCCCACGCAGCAGCAGCATCTCACTCACTCTCTCACCCCTTCCGAGATCAGACGGGATCGGGCGTGTTCAGGCTAGTATGGCCGTAGGCAGAGAGTGGCCACACTAAACGTGTATTTAACACACGCACTCTCCTTCTCATTGTCAGTCGACCCTGAGGGGGCCGCCAGACATTCACTGTACAAGGTGAGAGGCGAGAGGCACGGCCGAGAGTCCCCGACCCTGACCCCGACCCCACGCAGCAGCAGCATCTCACTCACTCTCTCACCCACCCAAGCATAAAGCAGAAAAAAACACAAAATCATCGTAACATTGTAGATAGGAACAAAAAGCCTTTGACGAGGTCCCACACAACAGATTAGTTTAGTGTGCAAAATTGACTTGGATAGGTGCGTGTGTGTGTGTTTGTTTGTTTGTGGACTTGAACGAGAAAGGAAAAGAGCGAGGAGGAGAGTTAAAGAGAGAGAGAGAGAACGAGGAAGAGAGAGTGTCCCCCAGTGGTGGGAGAGGGTAAAAAAAGCCTACGGCACCTGGTATTTAACACACGCACTCTCGATGAAGAGAGGCCCTAAGCTGTTCCACTTGTGAGCCCCACACCCCCCAATCCCCCGCCCGCACGACTAGAGGAAGATGGTCCACCAGATTGACACCGATTTGCAGCCGAATGTGGCCAATGTGATATGGGGCTGGAAAGCTGTGCTTTATTTATTCATTTATTTATTGCCACCGCTAGTGTCGAGTTATTGGCTTAAAACAATATTATTCTGAAATGGAGGGCAAGAAAAATGACTGACGGGTTGTTTAGAGACTACAGTGCGTTGTGACAGCATATGTAAGAAAGGCCTATGACAGTGTCAAAAATATTATACACCTTGCAGGGCTCTCACTTAATTTTTTTTCTCTGTTGTCAGCCGGGCAACCTTGGCAGCTTTTAAAGTTGCGAAATGACAGTTTAGGTGGTCATTTAAGACGACTTGCATGATGCGTGCGATAATTAGCTTGGACGAAGTGCGTAGTTACCAGTCGGAATTATGCTCAATGAAGCATTCACATATTATTTCTGCTTCAAATAAAACCACAATCTAAACATATTCACCATTCAAGACATGATATATACAATGACATGCAGCAAAATTATAATACAGTATCTCAACTCTTTTTACACATTGCAATGAATACAATTTCTATTATTTCTTTCCACTTCCAAACAAAAATGTGGTTGGATTATTCAGCGTATGATCAACCTCGGTGAGACCAAGCATAGGCTTGGCGATCGCTTCGCACAATACCTCCACTCACTTCGCAATAACCAACCTGATCTCCCGGTGGCTCAACACTTCAACTCCCCTTCCCATTCCGACCTTTCTGTCCTGGGCCTTCTCCATGGCCAGAGTGAGGCCCACCGCATATTGGAGGAGCAGCACCTCATATTTGCTTGGTTAGTTTACACCCCAGCGGTATGAACATTGGCTTCTCTAATTTCAGGTAGTCCTTGCTTTCTCCCTCCTTCCCAGCTCTCCCACAGCCTACTGTCTCCGCCTCTTCCTTTATTTTTCATGTCACCCCCCCTCCCCGACAATCTGAAGAAGGGTCTCGACCCGAAACGTAGTCTATTCCTTCGCTCTACAGATGCTGCCTTACTCGCTGATGTTCTCCAGCTTTTTTGTCTACCAATGGGATCCCACCACTGGCCACATCTTCCCATCTCTTCACCTGTTGGCTTTCTGCAGAGACCGCTCCCTCCGTAACTCTCTGGTCAATTCGTCCCTTCCCACCCAAACCACCCCCTCTCCTGGCACTTTCCCTTGCAACCGCAGGAAATGCTACACTTGTCGTTTTAATTAAGTTCAAGACTGTGGGGCTGAACATTGGCCATAAAATTGCTGCCTAAAAGTGCCACAGAACCGGAATTGATCCTGAATATGGGTGCTGTCTGTATGGAGTTTGCTCCTTTTCCCTTTGATCACATGGGTTTTCTCCGGGTACTTTGTTTCCTTCCACATTCCAAAGTTGTGCAGGAACCTATTTCAGACCCAACCCAAACGTAATATTTTCCTTTTGTCCGGAGATTCTGTCTGACCTGTTGAGTTACTCCAGCTTTTTGTGTCTATCTTCAGTTTAAGCCAGCATCTGCAGTTCCTTCCTACACACACGATACTATACGATAGAACTTTATTAATCCCAGGAGGGAAATTGTGTGTGTGTGTGTGGGTATATATATATTATACACACACACATATATTTATATAGTTATATATTCATATATAAATTACACTGTTTTGTTTTCTCGTTTATAACATTGTTTACAGAGTACTATGTTTACATATTCTGTTGTGCTGCTGCAAGTAAGGATTTCATTGTTCTAACTGGGACATGAGAGAATAAAACACTCTTGACTTACTCCGCTAATGTGTGGGAAAGAACTAGTGTATGGGTGATTGGTGGTCGGCGTGGACTCGGTGGGCTGAAGAGCCCGTTTCCACGCTGTATCTTTAAATTAAACTAAAGACACTAAAACCAGAGGGAGTCTAAAGAAGGGTCTCTACCCGAAATGTCACCCAATTTCTTCTATCCTGAGTTGCTTGCTGCTCCATGGAGTTCCCCCGCACAATTAAAGCATGGAATAGTCTTCACCCTACCATAGTTACCCAACCAGATGCAACTACATTTTAAGGTACCTCTTTTTTTCCCCAAGGACCCATTTTTGTTTAAGTCCAAGTCAAGAGTCAAGAGAGTTTTATTGTCATGTGTCCCAGATAGGACAATGAAATTCTTGCTTGCTGCAGCACAACAGAATATGTAAACATAATACAGAACAGGAGATAAAAGTTCACCATAGACCATATATATACACAATAAATAAACAGATAAAATGCAATATGCTGTTATTGTTCAGCCCTCTACCACCTCCAGTTTAAATTCCATTTAGAATATTTATGGAGGACCAGGAAACCAGAAGCAAGAGTTACTCCAGATCCAGGGTCAGGGAATGATTCTGCGTTGGTTTTCAGCGCTGGCGGCGAGGCAGCGACCGGACAGCAATGGCGGCCAAATCTCCCACAATTCAAAGCGAGGGAGAAAGTGCCCAGCGCCGACCAGTTGCCGTTGCAGTGCGCATGCGCAGGGCGGCCGATGATGTGCTGGCCGTGGTTGGGCGCATGTGCAGAGGGAGAGCACGTGCAGGCCGCAGCAATACGCATGTGCAAGGCGGCCTGCCGTGCTGGCGGATGAGGAGCGAGCGGAGTGCGGAGACCAGGCAGCCCGGATATGGATAGCGGGGGGAGACGGAGAGAGAGAGTGTGGGGGGCCGCCCAGAGTGAACGGCAGGTGTCCTGCCTTGGCTAGAGGCCCCTAGATTTCGAGGCCCTAGGCTTCAGCCTATGAAGCCTAGTGGTAAATCCGGCTCTGCGAGGCCCCCCTAGATGTCGAGGCCCTAAGCTTAAGGTTGTCTAGCTTATTGGTAAATCCGGCCCTGATCCTCAGAGACACTCTGAATTCCCTCAATTGCCTGAGGTGGTAAAGGCGCTGCCTTGCCTTACTCACGAGTGCTGCGGCATGTGATGTCCATGTCATATCCTCAGAGATGTGGACTCCCAGATATTTAAAACAGCTCACCCTATCCACAGTATCCCCATTTATCCTCAATGGTGTGTACGTCCTCGGATGATGTGCCCTCCTAAAGTCAACGATCAGCTCCTTAGTTTTTTTGTTGTTCAAGAGGAGGCTGTTGTGCTGACACCAGAGTGCAAGATCAGCCACCTCCTCCTGTGGGCCTTCTCATCATTGTCTGAGATCAGGCCCACCACCACAGTGTCATCAGCAAACTTAATTATTGAGTTAGAGCTGAACCTAGCCACAGTCATGTGTGTACAGGGAGTACAGTAGGGGGCTGAGGACGCAACCCTGGGGCGATCCTGTGCTCAGGGTGAGGGACTTCGATGTATTCCCTCCCATCTTGACTACCTGGGGCCTGGAGGCGAGAAAGTCCAGGGCCCAGGCACATAGGGGGGTGTTTAGCACTAATTCCAGCAGCTTCTCGGCCAGTCTGGTGGGGACTATCGTGTTGAAGGCTGAACTGAAGTCTATGAACAGCATCCTCACATAGCCCCCCTTCTGGCTGTCAAGATGAGAGAGAGCGGTGTGCAAAACCTGGGAGATCGCATTGTCCGTGGATCTGTTCGGACGGTATGCGAACTGTAACGGGTCCATGTTGCGAGAGAGGAAGGTGCAGATGTGTTTCTTTACTAGCCTCTCAAAGCATTTCATGACTACCGAGGTGAGGGTCACCGGACGGTAGTCATTCAGACAGGCTGGGGAGGCATTTTTTGGTACCGATACAATGATGGATTTTATGAAGCAGGCAGGGACCACGGACTTGGCCAAGGAGAGATTGAATATTGTAGTGAGCACCGGGGCTAGCTGCGTAGCACAGGAGTTGAGTACTCGCCCCGAGATGCCATCGGGGCCTGCAGCTTTCCTCGTGTTCACCCGTGTCAGAGCCCTCCTCACATCGTGCTCGGACAGCAAGAATGTGTGCACATTCCTCCCTTCAGCTCCCATAAACATCCACCACAGTGACTCCTCCACATACCTCTCTGAGCCGAGAAAAATTCAATCTCTCCCTTCTTTGTCCTCCCGCGGTCGGGGGCCTCTAACCTTCCGTTGACGGGACGATCTTACTCCCGTAGCCGGCAAGGTAGTCGGGGCGATCAAGCTCCTGCATCGGTGGGGGAATCTCAACTCCCCCGCACTGGGCGATCTACCCCGGGTCGGTGCCAGTCGAACATTGTGCGGCTTCTGGAGCTTCCCGACGTCGGTCTCAACCCAAGACTGCGAGCTTCTTGATTGTAAAGTCCGCAGGCCGCGGTTGGAGCGTTGATCCCAGGCAAGGGATCGGGTCCGATGGTAAGTCCACGGCCCCGTGGTGGGGCTCAAAGTCAGTCCCGAGCAAGGCCTCCGGCTCCACGATGTTAGGCCGTAGAGCGACCGGAGATACGATCCGGAAAACAATCGCATCTCTGGCAAGGTTAGAGATTGAAAAAAAGTTTCCCCCGACCCGCCTTCCCATACATAAAACAAAAAGACAGACTGTTGACGAGGCTGCCCTCGAAGCGCCACCTGGTGGTAGATAAAACTGTGTAGATAAAACTATGAATGCTGATATATGCTAAAGGGAATAACGTTTAGTGCAAGATAAAGTCCAGTAAAGTCCGATTAAATATAGTGCGAGGGTCACCAATGAGGTAGATAGTAGTTCAGGACCGCTCTCTGGTTGTGGTTGGATGATTCAGTTGCCTGATAACAGCTGATAAGAAACTGTCCCTGAATCTGGAGGTGTGCGTTTTCACACTTCTGTACCCCTTGCCCGATGGGAGAGGGGAGAAGAGGGAGTGGCCAGGGTGCGACTGGTCCTTGATTATGCTACTGGCCTTGCCGAGGCAGCGTGAGGTGTAGATGGAGTCAATGGAAGGGAGGTTCGTTTGTGCGATGGTCTGGGCTGCGTCCACAACTTCACGACAGACTACATCAGCAAGTGTGGAGAGGCTTGCGTACAAAAGAAGATGATACCTGTGTTCCCCAACCGTGGTGAACCATGAGGTCCATCCACTACCAGGTGAAGTCCATGTCTGCAGTGGTCAAGACATCTATCCACGACGTTTACAAGCCCATTAAAGATGCCAGGAGGGAAATATGGATGAGGTTGGCGCTAGAATAACTACAAGGACATCCATAGATTGTGGCAAGGCTTGCACACTCCAACGGGCTCCAATGTGATGCTGGACATTATCGCTGGTAACAATGGGACCTTCCCCAACAAGCCCAATGCATTCTACTAGAGTGGCACGGTGGCGCAGTGGTAGAGTTGCTGCCTCACAGCGCCAGAGACCCGGGTTCCATCCCGACTACAGGTGCTGTCTGTACGGAGTTTGTACCTTCTCCCCGTGACCTGCGTGGGTTTTCTCCGAGATCTTCGGTTTCCTCCCACACTCCAAAGACGTACAGGTTTGTGGGTAAATTGGCTTGGTATAAATGTAAATTGTCCATCGTGTGTGTAGGGGTGTGTTAATGTGCTGGGGTCACTGATCGGTCTGGATACGATAGCCTGTTTCCGTGCTGTATCTCTAAACTAAACCCTGCGTGGGTTTTCTCCGTGTGCACCGGTTTCCTCCCACACTCCAAAGACGTACAGGTTTGTAGGTTAATTGGCTTCGGCAAAAATTGTTAATTGTCCCCAGTGCGTGTAGGATAACGCAAGTGTGCGGGGATCACTGGCCGGAGCGGACTCGGTGGGCCGAAGAGGGCCTCTCCTTCTCGCTCTCATCCCCTCTCTCCTCCCCCTCTGCCCCACTCTCTACCCCCTCCCTGTCGACGTTAACCTCCCCCACCCCCCGCGCCCGGCGTCAGCTCCCTCCCCGCCCGGGATCAACTCTCTTTTCAACTTTGAAAAAAAGTTCCCCCTTTCTATGACCCAACTATGGACGCTCGTTCGCTCACGGCCGTCCAGCTGTTGACACTTCCCGCCCGCCTTCACCCTCTCAATTGTCGGCGCCCATCAAACAACCGCCCGCACCGGCACCTCCCCACCCAGCCAGCAGTGTCCGCCCGTTAACCGCACGGTCCAACTGTTGCCGATTCAATTGTCAATAGGGTGATTTCACGAAAGGTCACTGGAGCGTAAATCCCCACTCACGTGACCGAAAATTTTAACTGGGGGACAAGCGTCACTTCCGGTACATGTTAGTGAATGGGAAAACACGCACTTTCACACCCGTTAAAAACATCGAAAACGGCCAGGTTTTGAGCTGCAATTTACGGAGCCAGTCGGGGTGACCGTGAGGCACAGCTACCTAAATTTACAGTCCAAAAAAAAGATAGAAACTAAGGTAAATACAAGAGGGAGCTGAAGGTGTAAAAAAGGCGGAAGTGCTTGCGGACTTTTTTCTTGGAGATTTAAAGATCCAAAATATCGGGAATTATCGCGTTTGCTCGCTGCATTTCATCAAAAGTGGCATTATTGACTTTTTATCTTTATTCATTTGTTATATGAAAAGTATTAAAAGTTAGAAACCCGTCAGTAAAATTGCAAAACAGCCCATGGTTCTCAGGTAGGTTTTAACATGCAAAATGAACACGCTTCTGAAGCTCCATTTAAATAATCGTAAACTCTCAATGCGTTTGGAAATCAATTTTACTGAGATGCAAGCTTACGATTATTTAAATGGTAAATGGAGCTTCAGAAGCGTTTTCATTTTGCATGTTAAAACCCACCCGAGAACCATGGGCGATTTTGCAATTTTACTGACGGGTTTCTAACTTTTAATACTTTTCATATAACAAATGAATAAAGATAAAAAGTCAATAATGCCACTTTTGATGAAATGCAGCGAGCAAACGCGATAATTCCCGATATTTTGGATCTTTAAATCTCCAAGAAAAAAGTCCGCTAGCACTTCCGCCTTTTTTACCCCTTCAGCTCCCTCTTGTATTTACCTTAGTTTCTATCTTTTTTTTGGACTGTAAATTTAAGTAGCTGTTCCTCACGGTCACCCCGACTGGCTCCGTTAATTGCAGCTCAAAAACTGGCCGTTTTCGATGTTTTTAACGGGTGTGAAAGTCCGTGTTTTCCCATCCACTAACATGTACCGGAAGTGACGCTTGTCCCCCAGTTAAAATTTTCGGTTACGTGAGTGGGGATTTACGCTCCAGTGACCTTTCGTGAAATCACCCTATTGGCCTGTGAACCGCCGCCAGCTGTTCGAGAAGCGAACTACGAATAAATGACCGTTGGTGAAGAACCTTCTGGAAACCAAAGATCCTATAGCGGAGCTCCTCTATAATCTTTGCTGGAAACGGCTCCTTCCCAGCGGGCGACGCTCGCTCATTCACCAACCGCAACTGTCAGCGCTCGCCCCCCCCCGACATCAGCTCCCTCCCTCCCCCCCCCCCCGACGTCAGCTCCCTCCCTCCGCCCCCCCCCCCGGCCCGGCGTCAGCTCCCTCCCTCCCTCCGCCCCCCCCCCCGGCCCGGCGTCAGCTCCCTCCCCCACTCACACCTGCCCACGTCCGTTAACCGCAAGGTCCTGCCGTCGACCATCGATCCCGAACAACTGTCCCCGCACGACTGTGGTATTATGGAATAATAGTGTAAGGAATGCCTTTATTTTGTAGTAACCGGAAGGGGGCGCTGCTGCCAGTGGTCAGGCTGCAGTGACGGCATCCGGCCTGAAGTTGGCGCTGTGGGCGTAACCGGATGTGACGTGGTTAACGGGGGGTGTGAGGGAATGCCCGGGTATGCACACGAGCCTGCTGCTGCTGTACAGAGTTGCTAAATAAAGACAGACTCCGATTACGTCGTTGTACGAGCCTTATTATAAGAAAAACTTGACATGGTGTCAGAAACGGGAGACTTGTAAGCGAAAAAAAAAAAGAAGAAGAAGGGGAAGGTGTATCGTTTTGGCGGGAAATGGGAGACGAGCCGGAAGATATGGCGCAACCTACACCAACTGCTACGTTCACAATACAACCTCCAGAGCCATTCGATTTTACCAAGCCTCAAGAATGGGAGCGTTGGATCAGGAGATTCGACCGCTTTCGGCTTGCAAGCAGCTTAAACGCGACGTCGGCAGAAAACCAGGTGAACACGTTAGTGTATTGCATGGGCAATGAAGCCAAAGATGTGCTAAAGGGGCTAACGCTAACTGCAGATGAGAGGAAGATGTACACGGATGTCAAGGCGGGCTTTGATGCATTTTTTGTGCCTAAAAAGAATGTAATCTACGAAAGAGCCAAGTTCAATCAGCGTGTGCAACTGCCAGGAGAAACGGTGGATTCCTTCATCACTGCTCTATACGGATTAGCTGAACACTGCAACTATGGACAGTTACAGAACGAGCTGATCCGCGACAGGTTAGTGGTCGGGCTGAGAAACGTCTCATTGTCAGAAAAGCTACAGCTAGACAGAGACCTAACCCTTGGAACTGCTATAACAAAGACAAGGCAGTCTGAAGAAGTTAGACGACAGCGGTCTGACTTAAGAGGAGAAAATAGCGGTGCTAGCAAGTGCTCTAATGTTGATGCTGTGCATGCTAAAAGCTACAGAAAACCCAAATTTCCCTCAAAGCCTCAGCCACAAGCACAAACACCAGGCAAAAATAAACTTAATACACGGCCACAGCCAGGTTCAAAGGCCTGTTATAGATGTGGAAAAATGCCCTCGCATGGAAAATTGGAATGCCCTGCTAAAGATGCTGTGTGTCACAACTGTGGCAAAAAGGGACATTATGGCAAAGTGTGCAGAAACAGTGCCAAATCTCTCAATGCTGTCACTACAGAGGAAGAAGAGAGCTTTTTCCTGGGAGCCGTGGATTCTGTAAAAGACCCGTGGACGGTGCAGCTACAAGTGAGACAAAAAAAAGTGTGCTTTAAAATAGACACTGGTGCTGATGTCACCGCCATGCCAGCCGAGGTGTACCATGACATTACAGGGGGGCATGATGTGAAGCGCCTGGCAGTGTCGACACGCCCATTGTTTGGGCCAGGGGGCAATGCACTCTCTGTCCTGGGTGTAGCCAGAGAAACACTGCGCAGAGGCAAAAAGACAGCCATAGAGAACATTTATGTAGTAAAAGACCTGCACACTGCACTGTTGGGAAGGCCTGCCATAGAACGGCTTCAGCTTGTGTGCAGGGTTGACGGCATCACCTTGGAATCAGTGAAACAACAATATCCGAAGCTGTGTAGCGGCTTGGGTCTTGTTCGGAGGCCATACTCAATTAAATTGAAGCCAGAGGCTGTGCCCTTCTCTCTCCACACACCACGCAGAGTCCCTCTGCCGCTTATAGGAAGAGTGAAGGAGGAGATAGACCGTATGGAGAAGATGGGCGTAATCACCAAGATTGAGGAGCCGAATGATTGGTGTGCCTGGATGGTGGTGGTGCCGAAAAAAGCAGGTGATGTTCGCATTTGTGTGGACTTCACAATGATGAATGAATCAGTATGCAGAGAAAAGTTTATCCTGCCTTCTGTCGAGCACACTCTGGGCATGCTAGCTGGCGCAACAGTATTCAGCAAATTAGATGCCAACATGGGCTTTTGGCAAGTACCATTGACAAAAGAGTCTGCCAAATACACCACCTTCATCACGCCTTTTGGGCGCTACTATTTTAACCGTCTACCCTTTGGCATAGCATCAGCCCCCGAGCACTTTCAAAGGATGATGATGACAGAAGTGACCGGTGGCCTGGAGGGGGTACTGTGTCACATGGATGACATCCTGGTCTGGGGACAGACGCAGGAGGACCATGATGTGCGGCTACATGCGGTGCTAGAGAAGGCACAAAAGGCCGGCATTACGCTCAACATGGACAAATGTGAGCTCACACGCCACACAGTCAGATTCCTGGGTCATGTCATTTCAGCAGATGGAGTGAAGCCAGATCCAGAGAAGACGAGAGCAGTACAAGAGATGGATGCACCCAAAAATGTCAGCGAACTCAGGAGTTTTCTGGGCATGGTCAATCAGCTGGGCCGCTTCTTGCCTAACCTGGCTGAAAAAGACAAAGTGCTACGAGACCTGCTGTCCAAGAAGAACCACTGGTACTGGGGGACAGAGCAGCAGGCCGCCTTTGATCAGTTAAAAACAGAGCTGTCATCCACACCAGTGCTCACATTATACAACCCAAACAGTGCTCTAAAGATCTCTGCTGATGCCTCTTCCTTTGGCCTGCGGGCAATCCTGCTGCAGAAGAGCGATGCCATGTGGTCACCTGTGGCATATGCGTCCAGGTCAATGACACCAACAGAGCAGCGCTATGCTCAAGTAGAGAAGGAGGCATTGGCTGCAACGTGGGCATGTGAAAGGTTCAGCTGTTTCATCCTGGGAAGACCATTCGAGCTGGAAACTGACCATAAGCCGTTGGTGAGTCTGCTGGGAGGGAAAGCTTTGGATGACCTCCCACCAAGAGTCCAAAGATTTAGGATGAGACTCATGAGGTACAACTATACAGTCGATCATGTCCCTGGCAAAAGCCTGTGGACAGCCGATACCTTATCTCGTGCTCCTCTGAGAGCCGCAAGAACACACACAGACACAAGCCTATTAGAGGACACCAACATCTGTGTAGACTCTGTCATCAGCAACTTTCCTGTCAGTGGAGATTATCTGAGCAGCCTACGTGAGCACCTGAAGGCAGACAGCACATGCTCTGCACTGATGGAGTACTGCACAGACGGCTGGCCCGACAAAAGCCAACTGCAGGGAGTGCTGAGACATTACTGGGCTGATAGAGCAGTGCTGACTGTGCACGATGGGCTGCTGCTGCGGGGCACGAGGCTCGTCATCCCATCAGCCTTACAAGGTGATGTGCTGCAGAGACTACATGAGGGACACCTGGGGGTGACAAAGTGCAGGGGCCGGGCCAAACAGACGGTATGGTGGCCAGGACTCAGCAGCCAGCTGAATGACATGGTGCTGAAATGTAGAACCTGCATCCAAGAGAGAAGGAACGTCAAAGAGCCGCTGATGCCAACGGAGATGCCAGACAGGCCTTGGCAAACCTTGGGAGCTGACCTGTTCACGCTGAAAGACAAGATTTATCTACTAGTAGTAGATTATTTCTCAAGGTATGTGGAAGTTGCGCTTCTGTCAACCACAAGGTCTACAGATGTGGTGGTGCACCTGAAATCCATGTTTTCTCGTCATGGAATTTGTGAATTTCTTAAAAGTGACAATGGGCCCCAGTTCTCAGGTAGCCACTTTAAAGCCTTTGCAGCAGAGTATGGCTTTGTGCACATCACGAGCAGCCCCAAGTTTCCTCAGAGCAATGGGGAGGCGGAACGCGCTGTACAAACCGTGAAAAACCTGCTAACAAAGGCATCAGACCCATATCTTGCATTGCTGGCCTACAGAGCAACCCCTCTACAGAACGGCTATAGCCCGGCCGAGCTGTTGATGGGGCGCCGCCTCCGCACTACAGTTCCTGCCCTTCCAACCCTGCTGAATCCAGTTTTGCCTGACTACAACGCGCTGGGGCCAAAGAAAGGGAGAAGAGGAGGAACGACGCAAGATCCTTCGACAAGAGGCACGGTGCGAGAAATCTGGAGCCACTCGTACCTGGGGAGGATGTGTGGATCACCGATGCACGAGTCCAGGGCACAGTGCTATCTACACACAATACCCCTCGCTCTTATATCGTTCAGGTGGCTCAGGGCACACTGAGGAGGAACCGGCATCACTTGGTGCCGCTGCAGACCAACAGTGGGGTAGTCGACGCTGATGAGCCACCGGTGGGAGAAGATTCACCTACACCAGAGCCAGCTCCACCAGTGACAACATCACCCAGCAGAGAGGGCCCCACCACAGAGACTGTGCGGACCAGGTGTGGGAGAGAGGTTAGAAAGCCGAAGAGACTTGATTGGTGATTTATTGATTTGTTTTCTACAGTAAAGAAAAAGAGAGTGAAATGTGATTGTGAAATTGTTCTGCTAAACCTGTTACATTGACCTGAAACCTGAGAGTTTAAGTTTTGAAGAACACAGCCTGCTAAAGTAATAGTTCACAGTATGGTAACGCGTAAGTTATTTTATTTCTATTTTGCATGCTTGAATCAGGGACAGGTCTTCCAGCAAAAGGGCAGAATAAACCCCTTAATACCTGCAGAGACAAAGGTAGTCCACCCTTTGTTCTCAAACAAAGGGATATGTGGTATTATGGAATAATAGTGTAAGGAATGCCTTTATTTTGTAGTAACCGGAAGGGGGCGCTGCTGCCAGTGGTCGGGCTGCAGTGACGGCATCCGGCCTGAAGTTGGTGCTGTGGGCGTAACCGGATGTGACGTGGTTACCGGGGGGTGTGAGGGAATGCCCGGGCATGCACACGAGCCTGCTGCTGCTGTACAGAGTGGCTAAATAAAGACAGACTCCGATTACTTCGTTGTACGAGCCTTATTATAAGAATAACTTGACACCTCCCTCCGCCCCCCCCCCCCCCCCCGGCCTGGCGTCAGCTCCCTCCCTCTCTCCGCACCCTCCCCCCCCGGCCCGACGTCAGCTCCCCCCCCCCCCCCCGGCCCGGCGTCAGCTCCCTCCCCCACTCACACCTGTCCACGTCCGTTAAGGGCACGGTCCTGCCGTCGACCATCGCTCCCGAACAACTGTCCTCGCACGACCAACTGTCGACGATCGCTCCCGCCCAATCCACCTCAGCCGTTGCCGCCCGTTATTTCCCGCTCGCGTTGCCCGCTGGGAAGAAGCTGTTCGTTTCCAGAACGTTCTTCACCAACGGTCATACATTCGGAGTTCGCTTCTCCACAACGACGGACTCCGGAACACAGTTCGATAAAAAAACACTGGGTTTTCTGCCATTTTTAATTTTTGTTTGTTTTGAAAATCTTTTTATTTTTGATTACATTCATTATTTCGATTTACACCATTTTTCAAAAGGTAAAAACGCTTTTCTTTTTTTTCCCAAACGTAGACGTTTTTTTCAATAATTGGTTCTTGGTTTCTTGGTCCAAAATATTCCAAATGGAATTTAAACTATATATTTATTAAACTGTTATTTATATTTGAATAATCCTTTTTGAAAAGATGATTGCATAACTCAGTAGCAATGTTACAACATTTTGAGATTTTAAAAATCAAGTCTGTAATTTATCCCATCAGATAAAGCATAAAAAGAAGTTTAATTTGACACCTAATTCACTTTCATATCTTCAGTATTAAAAAAGTTATGGCCATTTTCATACTCAGAAATTAGCATCTTGTTCCCTATTGCTTTTCCATTGACTTAACTCAAAAGCTGTGATCAAGGACAGTCATAAGCCCATAACTTTATTAAAAATTAAGAGATTAAATACATTTTCAGTTATTATAGATTGAAGCATTCTGAAACAAATATGAAACAATCTTACTTGGATGACCTGAAATTAAAGTATATAATTAGTTAGTTACCTAATTGTAGCTAATTACAAAATTCAATTACTAGATCTAAACATCTATCCATTTCTTAAGAAATGGTTAACATTTTTAAATAGCCTAAGTGTCCAAATAACATTCACACAAGTACTAACCAGGCCTGAGCTTGCTTAGCTTGCGAGATCAGACGGGATCGGGCGTGTTCAGGCTAGTATGGCCGTAGGCAGAGAGTAGCCACACTAAACGTGTATTTAACACACGCACTCTCCTTCTCATTGTCGGTCGACCCCAAGGGGTCTATGGGAACTTCACTCGCCCCTCGCCAGGAGGGAGCTGAAGGTGTAAAAACGGCGGAAGTTGATTGCGGACATTTTTCGTGGAGATTTAAAGATCCAAAATATCGGGAATTATCGCGTTTGCTCGCTGCATTTCATCAAAAGTGGCATTATTGGCTGTTATCTTTATTCATTTGTTAGATGAAAAGTATTAAAAGTTAGAAACCCGTCAGTAAAATTGCAAAATCGCCCATGGTTCTCGGGTGGGTTTTAACATGCAAAATAAAAACGCTTCTGAAGCTCCATTTACCATTTAAATAATCGTAAACTCTCAATGCGTTTGGAAATCAATTTTACTCAGATGCAAGCTTACGATTATTTAAGGAAAAGAGAAAGGAAAAGAGCGAGGAGGAGAGTTAAAGAGAGAGAGTGTGTCCGCCGGTGGTGGGAGGGAGAAAAAAAAGCCTACGACACCTGGTATTCCCAGGCGGTCTCCCATCCAAGTACTAACCAGGCCTGAGCTTGCTTAGCTTCCGAGATCAGACGGGATCGGGCGTGTTCAGGCTAGTATGGCCGTAGGCAGAAAGTAGCCACACTAAACGTGTATTTAACACACGCACTCTCCTTCTCATTGTCGGTCGACCCTAGGGGGCCGCCCGACATTCACTGGACAAGGTAAGAGGCGAGAGGCACGGCCGAGAGTCCCCGACCGTGACCCCGACCCCACGCAGCAGCAGCAGCAGCAGCAGCATCTCACTCACTCTCTCACCCACTTAGATTCCGAGATCAGACGGGATCCGGCGTGTTCAGGCTAGTATGGCCGTAGGCAGAGAGTAGCCACACTAAACGTGTATTTAACAAGTCAAGTGAGTTTATTGTCATGTGTCCCTGTATAGGACAATGAAATTCTTGCTTTGCTTAAGCACACAGAAAATAGTAGGCATTTACTACAAAACAGATAAATGTGTCCATATACCATGATATAAATATATACACACATGAATAAATAAACTGGTAGTGCAAATAACAGAAAGTGGTTGCTAATAATCAGAGTTTTGTCCGAGCCAGGTTTAATAACCTGATGGCTGAGGGGAAGTAGCTATTCCTGAACCTGGTTGTTGCAGTCTTCAGGCTCCTGTACCTTCTACCTGAAGGTAGCAGGGAGATCAGTGTGTGGCCAGGATGGTGTGGGTCTTTGATGATACTGCCAGCCTTTTTGAGGCAGCGACTGCGATAAATCCCCTCGATGGAAGGAAGGTCAGAGCCGATGATGGACTGGGCAGTGTTTACTACTTTTTGTAGTCTTTTCCTTCCAGGGCGCTCAAATTGCCGAACCAAGCCACGATGCAACCGGTCAGCATGCTCTCGACTGTGCACCTGTAGAAGTTAGAGAGAGTCTTCCTTGACAATCCGACTCTCCGTAATCTTCTCAGGAAGTAGAGGCGCTGATGTGCTTTTTTGATGATTGCATTAGTGTTCTCGGACCAGGAAAGATCTTCAGAGATGTGCACGCCCAGGAATTTGAAGCTCTTGACCCTTTCAACCATCGACCCGTTGATATAAATGGGGCTGTGGGTCCCCCTCCTACTCCTTCCAAAGTCCACAATCAGTTCCTTGGTTTTGCTGGTGTTGAGGGCCAGGTTATTGCGCTGGCACCATATGGACAGTTGCTCGATCTCTCTTCTGTACTCTGACTCATCCCCATCAGTGATACGCCCCACAATAGTGGTGTCGTCAGCGAACTTGATGATGGAGTTCGCACTGTGGTTCGCTACGCAGTCATGGGTATAGAGTGAGTACAGCAGGGGGCTGAGCACGCAGCCTTGAGGTGCTCCCGTGCTGATTGTTATTGAGGCTGACACATTTCCACCAATACGAACAGACTGTGGTCTGTGGACGAGGAAGTCGAGGATCCAGTTGCAGAGGGATGCGCAGAGACCCAGTTCTGCGAGTTTGGTAACCAGTTTGGAGGGGATGATTGTGTTAAATGCCGAGCTGTAATCAATGAATAACAGCCTGACATATGAGTTTTTGTTGTCCAAGTGGTCCAGTGCGGAGTGGAGGGCCAGCGAGATCGCATCCACCGTTGATCTGTTGTGGCGGTACGCGAACTGCAGTGGGTCCAGGTTTTTGTCGATGTAGGAGTTGATTTGCTCCATGATCAACCTCTCAAAGCACTTCATCACCACCGGCGTTAGTGCCACTGGTCGATAGTCATTGAGGCATGTCACCTTACTCTTCTTGGGCACCGGTATAATTGATGCCCTTTTAAAGCAGGTGGGGACCTCAGACCTCAGAAGTGAGAGATTGAAAATGTCCGTAAAAACTCCCGCCAGTTGGTCCGCACAGGTTTTTAGAACACGGCCGGGTATACCATCAGGACCAGGTGCTTTTCGGGGGTTCACCCCTCTGAAGGATTTCCTGACATCGGCCTCTGTGACTGAGACTGAAATGCCATCGCAGCGAATGGGGGATCGGGAAGGCACATCAGTATTCTCCCTGTCAAAGCGTGCGTAAAATGCATTGAGCTCGTCAGGGAGTGATGTTACACCGGCATTCGAGCTGCCTCCTGGTTTTGCCTTGTAGGAGGTGATTGCATTCAGACCCTGCCACAGCTGCCGAACATCTGTCTCGTCCTCCAGTTTGGAGCAGAAGTCCCTTTTGGCCTTTCTGATGGCCTTACCAAGGTCGTATCTGGTCTTCATGTAGGCCACTGTATCATCGGAGGTGAATGCCCTGTGTCTGGACTTCAGGAGAGTGCGGATCTCAAAGTTCATCCAAGGTTTCTGATTGGGAAACACTCGGAAGGTTTTTGTAGGGATGCAGTCCTCCACACATTTCTATATGAAGTCTGTAACGACTGTGGCGTATTCGTTCAAGTCCGTTGCCGAGTCCTTGAACATTGCCCAGTCTACAGACTCCAAACAGTCCTGGAGTTGTTCTTCTGCCCCCCCCGACCAGCTCTGTGCTGTCCTCACTTCTGGGGGTGCGCTCTTTAATTGCTGCTTGTAGGCAGGAAGAAGCAGCACCGCGGTATGGTCGGATTTACCGAAGTGAGGGCGAGGGATAGAACGATAGGCATTCTTGATGGTGGTGTAGCAGTGGTCGAGGGTGTTTGGTCCTCTGGTGCAGCAGGAGACATGTTGGTGGAAGTTGGGGAGTGATTTCTTGAGGTTCGCCTTATTGAAGTCCCCAGCAATGGTGGTAAATGCCTCGGGGTAAGACGTCTGGTGTTTGTTGACCACGGCCTGCAGCTCCTCCAGTGCCAGACGGACGTCTGCCTGGGGTGGGATGTAGACCGCGGTCAGGATAACGGAGGTGAATTCTCTCGGGAGGTAGAAGGGACGGCACTTCACCGCCAGATGTTCGAGGTGTGGAGAGCATGAGTTGGACAGGACTGCCACGTCGGAACACCACGCAGAGTTGACCATGAGGCAGACGCCCCCTCCTCTCCCTTTCCCAGATGCCAGGGTACGGTCCATGCGGTGGATGGAGAACCCTTCAGGCTGGACCGCTGAGTCTGGGGAGCTGGGGGTGAGCCATGTCTCTGTGAAACAGAACACAGAGCATTCCCTCAGCTCCCTTTGATAAAGCAGTCTTGCCCTTAAGTCCTCCACTTTGTTTTCAAGGGACTGTACATTAGCCAGTAGGATAGTAGGGAGAGGGGGCCGGAGGCCCCTGCGCTTCATTCTGACCTGAAGTCCTGCCCGACGGCCACGTTTCCGGACACAATGGAGGCTTCCCCTTTGTTTCCAGGTACTGTGTTTGCTGTACCTGCTGTTTCTGCGGACCTGCGCTGGAACGGGGATTCCCTCACAGACGGCCGCTCCAGCTCCGTAACGAACAGGGGTTCCCTCAAAGTCGGCAACTGCAGCTCCGTTGTTGCTGGGAGATCCAGCCCGTCGGCTCTGGGGGTCATCCCGGCGTTTCAAGGTACAGTACCTGTGATCCACAGTCGGGTCGGGAGTTCCACAGCCAGTGTGGGAAAGTTTAAAGTCCTGGATTCCCGCAGCTGCGGGAGCTCGCGAAATTGCGAGAGCCTTGAGGATCTCAATCAGCTTGTCCGAAACGGCGCCGATATCTGCCGTTTTTCTGATCCAGGTAAGTTGTTGGAAGTTGTAGTTGAGCCTTTTATTTTCCGGAGCTCCGCAAAAGTCGCCGCAGGCAGGCGCCATCTTGGAGGGGATAATAAGATATTGGCTTTGTTATCTTTATTCATTTGTTAGATGAAAAGTATTAAAAGTTAGAAACCCGTCAGTAAAATTGCAAAATCGCCCATGGTTCTCGGGTGGGTTTTAACATGCAAAATAAAAACGCTTCTGAAGCTCCATTTACCATTTAAATAATCGTAAACTCTCAATGCGTTTGGAAATCAATTTTACTCAGATGCAAGCTTACGATTATTTAAGGAAAAGAGAAAGGAAAAGAGCGAGGAGGAGAGTTAAAGAGAGAGAGTGTGTCCGCCGGTGGTGGGCGGGAGAAAAAAAAGCCTACGACACCTGGTATTCCCAGGCGGTCTCCCATCCAAGTACTAACCAGGCCTGAGCTTGCTTAGCTTCCGAGATCAGATGGGATCGGGCGTGTTCAGGCTAGTATGGCCGTAGGCAGAGAGTAGCCACACTAAACGTGTATTTAACACACGTACTCTCCTTCTCATTGTCGGTCGACCCCAAGGGGTCTATGGGAACTTCACTCGCCCCTCTCCAGGAGGGAGCTGAAGGTGTAAAAACTGCGGAAGTTGATTGCGGACATTTTTCGTGGAGATTTAAAGATCCAAAATATCGGGAATTATCGCGTTTGCTCGCTGCATTTCATCAAAAGTGGCATTATTGGCTTTGTTATCTTTATTCATTTGTTAGATGAAAAGTATTAAAAGTTAGAAACCCGTCAGTAAAATTGCAAAATCGCCCATGGTTCTCGGGTGGGTTTTAACATGCAAAATAAAAACGCTTCTGAAGCTCCATTTACCATTTAAATAATCGTAAACTCTCAATGCGTTTGGAAATCAATTTTACTCAGATGCAAGCTTACGATTATTTAAGGAAAAGAGAAAGGAAAAGAGCGAGGAGGAGAGTTAAAGAGAGAGAGTGTGTCCGCCGGTGGTGGGCGGGAGAAAAAAAAGCCTACGACACCTGGTATTCCCAGGCGGTCTCCCATCCAAGTACTAACCAGGCCTGAGCTTGCTTAGCTTCCGAGATCAGACGGGATCGGGCGTGTTCAGGCTAGTATGGCCGTAGGCAGAGAGTAGCCACACTAAACGTGTATTTAACACACTCACTCTCCTTCTCATTGTCGGTCGACCCTGAGGGGGCCGCCCGACATTCACTAGACAAGGTGAGAGGCGAGAGGCACTGCCGAGAGTCCCCGACCGTCACCCTGACCCCACGCAGCAGCAGCATCTCACTCACTCTCTCACCCACTTAGATTCCGAGATCAGACGGGATCGGGCGTGTTCAGGCTAGTATGGCCGTAGGCAGATAGTGGCCACACTAAACGTGTATATGAACACTTTGTCTACTCCACTGCGATATCTCTTCAAGGTATGCCCACTTTGAAGAAGTTCTCCTCCTCTCTCCGGAGACAGTTTCACAACCTCCTCTCTAACTGCACACCTTCTGTGCTCCTCCCACCCTCCCATCCGCCCGCCCTCGGGCTCCTCCTCCTCCCTTTTTCCTTCTTTCTTTCCCCACCCCCCATCAGTCTGAAGAAGGGTTTCGGCCCGAAACGTCGCCTATTTCCTTCGCTCTATAGATGCTGCTGCACCCGCTGAGTTCCTCCAGCAATTTTGTGTACCCTCTCCTTCTCATTGTCGGTCGACCCTGAGGGGGCCGCCCGACATTCACTGGACAAGGTGAGAGGCGAGAGGCACGGCCGAGAGTCCCCGACCCTGACCCCGACCCCACGTAGCAGCAGCATCTCACTCACTCTCTCACCCACTCACTCACTCACCCACCCAAGCATAAAGCAGAAAAAAAACACAAAATCATCGTAACATTGTAGAAAGGAACAAAAAGCCTTTGATGAGGTCCCACACAAGAGATTAGTTTAGTGTGCAAAATTGACTTGGATAGGTGTGTGTGTGTGTGTGTGTGTGTGTGTGTGTGTTTGTTTGTTTATTTATTTGTGCACTTGAACGAGAAAGGAAAAGAGCGAGGAGGAGAGTTAAAGAGAGAGAGAAAGAGAAAGAGAGAGAGAGTGTGTGTCCCGGTGGTGGGAGGGAGAAATAAAAGCCTACGACACCTGGTATTCCCAGGCGGTCTCCCATCCAAGTACTAACCAGGCCTGAGCTTGCTTAGCTTCCGAGATCAGACGGGATCGGGCGTGTTCAGGCTAGTATGGCCGTAGGCAGAGAGTAGCCACACTAAACGTGTATTTAACACACGCACTCTCCTTCTCATTGTCAGTCGACCCCAAGGGGGCTATGGGAACTTCACTCGCCCCGCTCAAGTTCAAGTTCAAGTTCAAGTGAGTTTATTGTCATGTGTCCCTGTATAGGACAATGAAATTCTTGCTTTGCTTAAGCACACAGAAAATAGTAGGCATTTACTACAAAACAGATAAATGTGTCCATATACCATGATATAAATATATACACACATGAATAAATAAACTGATAGTGCAAATAACAGAAAGTGGTTGGTAATAATCAGAGTTTTGTCCGAGCCAGGTTTAATAGCCTGATGGCTGAGGGGAAGTAACTATTCCTGAACCTGGTTGTTGCAGTCTTCAGGCTCCTGTACCTTCTACCTGAAGGTAGCAGGGAGATGAGTGTGTGGCCAGGATCGTGTGGGTCTTTGATGATACTGCCAGCCTTTTTGAGGCAGCGACTGCGATAAATCCCCTCGATGGAAGGAAGGTCAGAGCCGAAGATGGACTGGGCAGTGTTTACTACTTTTTGTAGTCTTTTCCTTTCCAGGGCACTCAAATTGCCGAACCAAGCCACGATGCAACCGGTCAGCATGCTCTCGACTGTGCACCTGTAGAAGTTAGAGAGAGTCTTCCTTGACAATCCGACTCTCCGTAATCTTCTCAGGAAGTAGAGGCGCTGATGTGCTTTTTTGATGATTGCATTAGTGTTCTCGGACCAGGAAAGATCTTCAGAGATGTGCACGCCCAGGAATTTGAAGCTCTTGACCCTTTCAACCATCGACCCGTTGATATAAATGGGGCTGTGGGTCCCCCTCCTACTCCTTCCAAAGTCCACAATCAGTTCCTTGGTTTTGCTGGTGTTGAGGGCCAGGTTATTGCGCTGGCACCATATGGACAGTTGCTCGATCTCTCTTCTGTACTCTGACTCATCCCCATCAGTGATACGCCCCACAATAGTGGTGTCGTCAGCGAACTTGATGATGGAGTTCGCACTGTGGTTCGCTACGCAGTCATGGGTATAGAGTGAGTACAGCAGGGGGCTGAGCACGCAGCCTTGAGGTGCTCCCGTGCTGATTGTTATTGAGGCTGACACATTTCCACCAATACGAACAGACTGTGGTCTGTGGACGAGGAAGTCAAGGATCCAGTTGCAGAGGGATGCGCAGAGACCCAGTTCTGCGAGTTTGGTAACCAGTTTGGAGGGGATGATTGTGTTAAATGCCGAGCTGTAATCAATGAATAACAGCCTGACATATGAGTTTTTGTTGTCCAAGTGGTCCAGTGCGGAGTGGAGGGCCAGCGAGATCGCATCCACCGTTGATCTGTTGTGGCGGTACGCGAACTGCAGTGGGTCCAGGTTTTTGTCGATGTAGGAGTTGATTTGCTCCATGATCAACCTCTCAAAGCACTTCATCACCACCGGCGTTAGTGCCACTGGTCGATAGTCATTGAGGCATGTCACCTTACTCTTCTTGGGCACCGGTATAATTGATGCCCTTTTAAAGCAGGTGGGGACCTCAGACCTCAGAAGTGAGAGGTTGAAAATGTCCGTAAAAACTCCCGCCAGTTGGTCCGCACAGGTTTTTAGAACACGACCGGGTATACCATCAGGACCAGGTGCTTTTCTGGGGTTCACCCCTCTGAAGGATTTCCTGACATCGGCCTCTGTGACTGAGACTGAAATGCCATCGCAGCGAATGGGGGATCGGGAAGGCACATCAGTATTCTCCCTGTCAAAGCGTGCGTAAAACGCATTGAGCTCGTCAGGGAGTGATGTTACACCGGCATTCGAGCTGCCTCCTGGTTTTGCCTTGTAGGAGGTGATTGCATTCAGACCCTGCCACAGCTGCCGAACATCTGTCTCGTCCTCCAGTTTGGAGCAGAAGTCCCTTTTGGCCTTTTTGATGGCCTTACCAAGGTCGTATCTGGTCTTCATGTAGGCCACTGTATCATCGGAGGTGAATGCCCTGTGTCTGGACTTCAGGAGAGTGCGGATCTCCAGGAACTATACATCAGGAGGTGCAACTCCAGAGCCAATAAGATCATGGGAGACCCCTTCCACCCATGCAACGGACTGTTCCAGCTGCTACGTTCAGGCAAACCCCTCCGTTGCCATGCTGTGAGAATGGAGAGGTTGAGAAGGGGTTTCTTCCCGGAGGCCATTAGGACTGTAAACTCCAATCTCACCAGGGACTAACTTTACTGTACCACTCTACTGCTTTTTGTTTAATTGATGTTTTTTTCCCCTTTTCCTTCCGCCCACCATATTTAATATGTAAAAGAATATGTGATTCTGTTCCATTCTGTTTGTAGTTTGTTTGGTTGTTTGTTTGTTTGTCTTTTTGCACAAAGTCCGCGAGCATTGCCACTTTCATTTCACTGCACATCTCGTATGTGTATGTGACGAATAAACTTGACTTGACTTGGCTCACTCACTCACCCACCCACTCAAGCATAAAGCCAAAAAAAAAAACACACAAAATCATCGTAACATTGTAGATTGGAACAAAAAGCCTTTGACGAGGTTCCACGCAACAGATTAGTTTAGTGTGCAAAATTAACTTGGATAGGTGTGTGTGTGTGTGTGTGTGTTTGTTTGTTTATTTATTTGTGCACTTGAACGAGAAAGGAAAAGATCGAGGAGGAGAGTTAAAGAGAGAGAGAAAGAGAGAGAGAGTGTGTGTCCCGGTGGTGGGAGGGAGAAAAAAAAGCCTACGACACCTGGTATTCCCAGGCGGTCTCCCATCCAAGTACTAACCAGGCCTGAGCTTGCTTAGCTTCCGAGATCAGACGGGATCGGGCGTGTTCAGGCTAGTATGGCCGTAGGCAGAGAGTAGCAACACTAAACGTGTATTTAACACACGCACTCTCCTTCTCATTGTCGGTCGACCCTGAGGGGGCCGCCCGACATTCACTAGACAAGGTGAGAGGCGAGAGGCACTGCCGAGAGTCCCCGACCCCACGCAGCAGCAGCATCTCACTCACTCTCTCACCCACTCACTCACTCACCCACCCAAGCATAAAGCAGAAAAAACACAAAATCATCGTAACATTGTAGAAAGGAACAAAAAGCCTTTGATGAGGTCCCACACAACAGATTAGTTTAGTGTGCAAAATTGACTTGGATAGGTGTGTGTGTGTGTGTGTTTGTTTGTTTATTGATTTGTGCACTTGAACGAGAAAGGAAAAGAGCGAGGAGGAGAGTTAAAGAGAGAGAGAAAGAGAGAGAGAGTGTGTGTCCCGGTGGTGGGAGGGAGAAAAAAAAGCCTACGACACCTGGTATTCCCAGGCGGTCTCCCATCCAAGTACTAACCAGGCCTGAGCTTGCTTAGCTTCCGAGATCAGACGGGATCGGGCGTGTTCAGGCTAGTATGGCCGTAGGCAGAGAGTAGCCACACTAAACGTGTATTTAACACACGCACTCTCCTTCTCATTGTCGGTCGACCCCAAGGGGGCTATGGGAACTTCACTCGCCCCTCTCCAGGAACTATAGGGTGATTTCACGAAAGGTCACTGGAGCGTAAATCCCCACTCACGTGACCGAAAATTTAAACTGGGGGACAAGCGTCACTTCCGGTACATGTCAGTGAATGGGAAAACACGCACTTTCACACCCATTAAAAACATCGAAAACGGCCAGTTTTTGAGCTGCAATTAAGTGAGCCAGTCGGGGTGACTGTGAGGAACAGCTACCTAAATTTACAGTCCAAAAAAAAGATAGAAACTCAGGTAAATACAAGAGGGAGCTGAAGGTGTAAAATCGGCAGAAGTTGATTGCGGACATTTTTCGTGGAGATTTAAAGATCCAAAATATCGGGAATTATCGCGTTTGCTCGCTGCATTTCATCAAAAGTGGCATTATTGGCTTTGTTATCTTTATTCATTTGTTAGATGAAAAGTATTAAAAGTTAGAAACCCGTCAGTAAAATTGCAAAATCGCCCATGGTTCTCGGGTGGGTTTTAACATGCAAAATAAAAACGCTTCTGAAGCTCCATTTACCATTTAAATAATCGTAAACTCTCAATGCGTTTGGAAATCAATTTTACTCAGATGCAAGCTTACGATTATTTAAGGAAAAGAGAAAGGAAAAGAGCGAGGAGGAGAGTTAAAGAGAGAGTGTGTCCGCCGGTGGTGGGAGGGAGAAAAAAAAGCCTACGACACCTGGTATTCCCAGGCGGTCTCCCATCCAAGTACTAACCAGGCCTGAGCTTGCTTAGCTTCCGAGATCAGACGGGATCGGGCGTGTTCAGGCTAGTATGGCCGTAGGCAGAAAGTAGCCACACTAAACGTGTATTTAACACACGCACTCTCCTTCTCATTGTCGGTCGACCCCAAAGGGGCTATGGGAACTTCACTCGCCCCTCTCCAGGAACTATACATCAGGAGGTGCAACTCCAGAGCCAATAAGATCATGGGAGACCCCTTCCACCCATGCAACGGACTGTTCCAGCTGCTACGTTCAGGCAAACCCCTCCGTTGCCATGCTGTGAGAATGGAGAGGTTGAGAAGGGGTTTCTTCCCGGAGGCCATTAGGACTGTAAACTCCAATCTCACCAGGGACTAACTTTACTGTACCACTCTACTGCTTTTTGTTTAATTGATGTTTTTTTCCCCTTTTCCTTCCGCCCACCATATTTAATATGTAAAAGAATATGTGATTCTGTTCCATTCTGTTTGTAGTTTGTTTGGTTGTTTGTTTGTTTGTCTTTTTGCACAAAGTCCGCGAGCATTGCCACTTTCATTTCACTGCACATCTCGTATGTGTATGTGACGAATAAACTTGACTTGACTTGGCTCACTCACTCACCCACCCACTCAAGCATAAAGCCAAAAAAAAAAACACACAAAATCATCGTAACATTGTAGATTGGAACAAAAAGCCTTTGACGAGGTTCCACGCAACAGATTAGTTTAGTGTGCAAAATTAACTTGGATAGGTGTGTGTGTGTGTGTGTTTGTTTGTTTATTTATTTGTGCACTTGAACGAGAAAGGAAAAGATCGAGGAGGAGAGTTAAAGAGAGAGAGAAAGAGAGAGAGAGTGTGTGTCCCGGTGGTGGGAGGGAGAAAAAAAAGCCTACGACACCTGGTATTCCCAGGCGGTCTCCCATCCAAGTACTAACCAGGCCTGAGCTTGCTTAGCTTCCGAGATCAGACGGGATCGGGCGTGTTCAGGCTAGTATGGCCGTAGGCAGAGAGTAGCAACACTAAACGTGTATTTAACACACGCACTCTCCTTCTCATTGTCGGTCGACCCTGAGGGGGCCGCCCGACATTCACTAGACAAGGTGAGAGGCGAGAGGCACTGCCGAGAGTCCCCGACCCCACGCAGCAGCAGCATCTCACTCACTCTCTCACCCACTCACTCACTCACCCACCCAAGCATAAAGCAGAAAAAACACAAAATCATCGTAACATTGTAGAAAGGAACAAAAAGCCTTTGATGAGGTCCCACACAACAGATTAGTTTAGTGTGCAAAATTGACTTGGATAGGTGTGTGTGTGTGTGTGTTTGTTTGTTTATTGATTTGTGCACTTGAACGAGAAAGGAAAAGAGCGAGGAGGAGAGTTAAAGAGAGAGAGAAAGAGAGAGAGAGTGTGTGTCCCGGTGGTGGGAGGGAGAAAAAAAAGCCTACGACACCTGGTATTCCCAGGCGGTCTCCCATCCAAGTACTAACCAGGCCTGAGCTTGCTTAGCTTCCGAGATCAGACGGGATCGGGCGTGTTCAGGCTAGTATGGCCGTAGGCAGAGAGTAGCCACACTAAACGTGTATTTAACACACGCACTCTCCTTCTCATTGTCGGTCGACCCCAAGGGGGCTATGGGAACTTCACTCGCCCCCCTCCAGGAACTATAGGGTGATTTCACGAAAGGTCACTGGAGCGTAAATCCCCACTCACGTGACCGAAAATTTAAACTGGGGGACAAGCGTCACTTCCGGTACATGTCAGTGAATGGGAAAACACGCACTTTCACACCCATTAAAAACATCGAAAACGGCCAGTTTTTGAGCTGCAATTAAGTGAGCCAGTCGGGGTGACTGTGAGGAACAGCTACCTAAATTTACAGTCCAAAAAAAAGATAGAAACTCAGGTAAATACAAGAGGGAGCTGAAGGTGTAAAATCGGCAGAAGTTGATTGCGGACATTTTTCGTGGAGATTTAAAGATCCAAAATATCGGGAATTATCGCGTTTGCTCGCTGCATTTCATCAAAAGTGGCATTATTGGCTTTGTTATCTTTATTCATTTGTTAGATGAAAAGTATTAAAAGTTAGAAACCCGTCAGTAAAATTGCAAAATCGCCCATGGTTCTCGGGTGGGTTTTAACATGCAAAATAAAAACGCTTCTGAAGCTCCATTTACCATTTAAATAATCGTAAACTCTCAATGCGTTTGGAAATCAATTTTACTCAGATGCAAGCTTACGATTATTTAAGGAAAGAGAAAGGAAAAGAGCGAGGAGGAGAGTTAAAGAGAGAGTGTGTCCGCCGGTGGTGGTAGGGAGAAAAAAAAGCCTACGACACCTGGTATTCCCAGGCGGTCTCCCATCCAAGTACTAACCAGGCCTGAGCTTGCTTAGCTTCCGAGATCAGACGGGATCGGGCGTGTTCAGGCTAGTATGGCCGTAGGCAGAAAGTAGCCACACTAAACGTGTATTTAACACACGCACTCTCCTTCTCATTGTCGGTCGACCCCAAGGGGGCTATGGGAACTTCACTCGCCCCTCTCCAGGAACTATACATCAGGAGGTGCAACTCCAGAGCCAATAGGATCATGGGAGACCCCTTCCACCCATGCAACGGACTGTTCCAGCTGCTACGTTCAGGCAAACCCCTCCGTTGCCATGCTGTGAGAATGGAGAGGTTGAGAAGGGGTTTCTTCCCGGAGGCCACTAGGACTGTAAACTCCAATCTCACCAGGGACTAACTTTACTGTACCACTCTACTGCTTTTTTTTAAATTGATGTTTTTTTCCCCTTTTCCTTCCGCCCACCATATTTAATATGTAAAAGAATATGTGATTCTGTTCCATTCTGTTTGTAGTTTGTTTGGTTGTTTGTTTGTCTTTTTGCACAAAGTCCGCGAGCATTGCCACTTTCATTTCACTGCACATCTCGTATGTGTATGTGACGAATAAACTTGACTTGACTTGACTTGGCTCACTCACTCACCATATAATAACCATATAACAATTACAGCACGGAAACAGGCCATCTCGACCCTTCTAGTCCGTGCCGAACACGTATTCTCCCCTAGTCCCATATACCTGCGCTCAGACCATAAGCCTCCATTCCTTTCCCGTCCATATAACTATCCAATTTATTTTTAAATGATAAAAACGAACCTGCCTCCACCACCTTCCCTGGAAGCTCATTCCACACAGCCACCACTCTCTGAGTAAAGAAGTTCCCCCTCATGTTACCCCTAAACTTCTGTCCCTTAATTCTCAAGTCATGTCCCCTTGTTTGAATCTTCCCTACTCTCAGTGGGAAAAGCTTATCCACGTCAACTCTGTCTATCCCTCTCATCATTTTAAAGACCTCTATCAAGTCCCCCCTTAACCTTCTGTGCTCCAAAGAATAAAGCCCTAACTTGTTCAACCTTTCTCTGTAACTTAGTTGCTGAAACCCAGGCAACATTCTTGTAAATCTCCTCAGTACTCTCTCTATTTTGTTGACATCCTTCCTATAATTAGGCGACCAAAATTGTACCCCATACTCCAGAATTGGCCTCACCAATGCCTTGTACAATTTTAACATTACATCCCAACTTCTATACTCAATGCTCTGATTTATAAAGGCCAGCACACCAAAAGCTTTCTTTACCACCCTATCTACATGAGATTCCACTTTCAGGGAACTGTGCACAGTTATTCCCAGATCCCTCTGCTCACCTGCATTCTTCAATTCCCTGCCATTTACTCACCCAAGCAAAAACCCCCAAAAACCCCCAAATCATCGTAACATTGTAGAAAGGATCAAAAAGCCTTTGACGAGGTCCCACACAAGAGATTAGTTTAGTGTGCAAAATTGACTTGGATCGGTGTGTGTGTGTGTGTTTGTCTATTTGTTTGTGCACTTGAACGAGAAAGGAAAAGAGCGAGGAGGAGAGTTAAAGAGAGAGAGAGAGAGAGAGTGTGTCCCCCAGTGGTGGGAGAGGGTAAAAAAAGCCTACGGCACCTGGTATTCCCAGGCGGTCTCCCATCCAAGTACTAACCAGGCCTGTGCCTCAGACGGGATCGGGCGTGTTCAGACTAGTATGGCCGTAGGCAGAGAGTAGCCACACTAAACGTGTATTTAACACACGCACTCTCCTTCTCATTGTCGGTCGACCCCAAGGGGGCTATGGGAACTTCACTCGCCCCTCTCCAGGAACTATACATCTGGAGGTGCAACTCCAGAGCCAATAAGATCATGGGAGACCCCTTACACCCATGCAACGCACTGTTCCAGCTGCTACGTTCAGGCAAACCCCTCCGTTGCCATGCTGTGAGAATGGAGAGGTTGAGAAGGGGTTTCTTCCCGGAGGCCATTAGGATTGTAAACTCCAATCTCACCAGGGACTAACTTTACTGTACCACTCTACTGCTTTTTTTTTAATCGATGTTTTTTTCCCCTTTTCCTTCCGCCCACCATATTTAATATGTAAAAGAATATGTGATTCTGTTCCATTCTGTTTGTAGTTTGTTTGGTTGTTTGTTTGTTTGTCTTTTTGCACAAAGTCCGCGAGCATTGCCACTTTTCATTTCACTGCACATCTTGTATGTGTATGTGACGAATAAACTTGATTTGGCTTGACTCACTCACTCACCCACCCACTCAAGCATAAAGCCAAAAAAAACACAAAATCATCGTAACATTGTAGATAGGAACAAAAAGCCTTTGACGAGGTCCCACACAACAGATTAGTTTAGTGTGCAAAATTGACTTGGATAGGTGCGTGTGTGTGTGTTTGTTTGTTCGTGGACTTGAACGAGAAAGGAAAAGAGCGAGGAGGAGAGTTAAAGAGAGAGAGAGAGAACGAGGAAGAGAGAGAGTGTCCCCCAGTGGTGGGAGAGGTTAAAAAAAGCCTACGGCACCTGGTATTTAACACACGCACTCTCGATGAAGAGAGGCCCTAAGCTGTTCCACTTGTGAGCCCCCCCCCCCCAATCCCCCACCCGCACGACTAGAACAAGATGGTCCACCAGATTGACATCGATTTGCAGCTGAATGTGGCCAATGTGATATGGGGCTGGAAAGCTGTGCGTTATTTATTTATTTATTTATTTATTGCCACTGCTAGTGTCGAGTTATTGGCTTAAAACACTATTATTCTGAAATGGAGGGCAAGAAAAATGACTGACGGGTTGTTTAGAGACTACAGTGCGTTGTGACAGCATATGTAAGAAAGGCCTATGACAGTGTCAAAAATATTATACACCTTGCAGGGCTCTCACTTAATTTTTTTTCTCTGTTGTCAGCCGGGCAACCTTGGCAGCTTTTTAAGTTGCGAAATGACAGTTTAGGTGGTCATTTAAGACGACTTGCATGACGCGTGCGATAATGAGCTTGGATGAAGTGCGTAGTTACCAGTCGGAATTATGCTCAATGAAGCATTCACATATTATTTCTGCTTCAAATAAAACCACAATCTAAACATATTCACCATTCAAGACATGATATATACAATGACATGCAGCAAAATTATAATACAGTATCTCAACTCTTTTTACACATTGTAATGAATACAATTTCTATTATTTCTTTCCACTTCCAAACAAAAATGTGGTTGGATTATTCAGCGTATGATCAACCTCGGTGAGACCAAGCATAGGCTTGGCGATCGCTTCGCATAATACCTCCACTCACTTCGCAATAACCAACCTGATCTCCCGGTGGCTCAACACTTCAACTCCCCTTCCCATTCCGACCTTTCTGTCCTGGGCCTTCTCCATGGCCAGAGTGAGGCCCACCGCATATTGGAGGAGCAGCACCTCATATTTGCTTGGTTAGTTTACACCCCAGCAGTATGAACATTGGCTTCTCTAATTTCAGGTAGTCCTTGCTTTCTCCCTCCTTCCCAGCTCTCCCACAGCCTACTGTCTCCGCCTCTTCCTTTCTTTTTCATGTCACCCCCCCTCCCCGACAATCAGAAGAGGGTCTCGACCCGAAACGTAGTCTATTCCTTCGCTCTACAGATGCTGCCTTACTCGCTGATGTTCTCCAGCTTTTTTGTCTACCTATGGGATCCCACCACTGGCCACATCTTCCCATCTCTTCTCCTGTTGGCTTTCTGCAGAGACCGCTCCCTCCGTAACTCTCTGGTCAATTCGTCCCTTCCCACCCAAACCACCCCCTCTCCTGGCACTTTCCCTTGCAACCGCAGGAAATGCTACACTTGTCGTTTTAATTAAGTTCAAGACTATGGGGCTGAACATTGGCCATAAAATTGCCGCCTAAAAGTGCCAGAGATCCGGAATTGATCCTGAATATTGGGTGCTGTCTGTATGGAGTTTGCTCCTTTTCCCTTTGATCACATGGGTTTTCTCCGGGTGCTTTGTTTCCTTCCACATTCCAAAGTTGTGCAGGAACCTATTTCAGACCCAACCCAAAACGTAATATTTTCCTTTTGTCCAGAGATTCTGTCTGACCTGTTGAGTTACTCCAGCTTTTTGTGTCTATCTTCAGTTTAAGCCAGCATCTGCAGTTCCTTCCTACACACACGATACTATACGATAGAACTTTATTAATCCCAGGAGGGAAATTGTGTGTGTGTGTGTGGGTATATATATATTATACACACACACATATATTTATATAGTTATATATTCATATAGAAATTACACCGTTTTGTTTTCTCGTTTATAACATTGTTTACAGAGTACTATGTTTACATATTCTGTTGTGCTGCAGCAAGTAAGGATTTCATTGTTCTAACTGGGACGTGAGAGAATAAAACACTCTTGACTTACTCCGCTAATGTGTGGGAAAGAACTAGTGTATGGGTGATTGGTGGTCGGCGTGGACTCGGTGGGCTGAAGAGCCTGTTTCCACGCTGTATCTTTAAATTAAACTAAAGACACTAAAACCAGAGGGAGTCTAAAGAAGGGTCTCTACCCAAAATGTCACCCAATTTCTTCTATCCTGAGTTGCTTGCTGCTCCACGGAGTTCCCCCGCACAATTAAAGCATGGAATAGTCTTCACCCTACCATAGTTACCCAACCAGATGCAACTACATTTTAAGGTACCTCTTTTTTTCCCCAAGGACCCATTTTTGTTTAAGTCCAAGTCAAGAGTCAAGAGAGTTTTATTGTCATGTGTCCCAGATAGGACAATGAAATTCTTGCTTGCTGCAGCACAACAGAATATGTAAACATAATACAGAACAGGAGATAAAAGTTCACCATAGACCATATATATACACAATAAATAAACAGATAAAATGCAATAGGCTGTTATTGTTCAGCCCTCTACCACCTCCAGTTTAAATTCCATTTAGAATATTTATGGAGGACCAGGAAACCAGAAGCAAGAGTTACTCCAGATCCAGGGTCAGGGAATGATTCTGCGTTGGTTTTCAGCGCTGGCGGCGAAGCAGCGACCGGACAGCAATGGCGGCCAAATCTCCCACAATTCAAAGCGAGGGAGAAAGTGCCCAGCGCCGACCAGTTGCCGTTGCAGTGCGCATGCGCAGGGCGGCCGATGATGTGCTGGCTGTGGTTGTGCGCATGTGCAGTGAGAGCACGTGCAGGCCGCAGCAATACGCATGTGCAAGGCGGCCTGCCGTGCTGGCGGATGAGGAGCGAGCGGAGTGCGGAGACCCGGCAGCCCGGATTAGCGGGGGGAGACGGAGAGAGATAGAGTGGGGGGCCGCCCAGAGTGAACGGCAGGTGTCCTGCCTTGGCTAGAGGCCCCCTAGATTTCGAGGCCCTAGGCTTCAGCCTATGAAGCCTAGTGGTAAATCCGGCTCTGCGAGGCCCCCCTAGATCTCGAGGCCCTAAACTTAAGCTTGTCTAGCTTATTGGTAAATCCGGCCCTGATCCTCAGAGACACTCTGAATTCCCTCAATTGCCTGAGGTGGTAAAGGCGCTGCCTTGCCTTACTCACGAGTGCTGCGGCGTGTGATGTCCATGTCATATCCTCAGAGATGTGGACTCCCAGATATTTAAAACAGCTCACCCTATTCACAGTATCCCCATTTATCCTCAATGGTGTGTACGTCCTCGGATGATGTGCCCTCCTAAAAAAAAGGAGAGATTGAATATTGTAGTAGCACAGGAGTTGAGTACTCGCCCCGAGATGCCATCGGGGCCTGCAGCTTTCCTCGTGTTCACCCGTGTCAGAGCCCTCCTCACATCGTGCTCGGACAGCGAGAATGTGTGCACATTCCTCCCTTCAGCTCCCATAAACATCCACCACAGTGACTCCTCCACATACCTCACTGAGCCGAGAAAAATTCAATCTCTCCCTTCTTTGTCCTCCCGCGGTCGGGGACCTCTAACCTTCCGTTGACGGGACGATCTTACTCCCGTAGCCGGCAAGGTAGTCGGGGCGATCAAGCTCCTGCATCGGTGGGGGAATCTCAGCTCCCCCGCACTGGGCGATCTACCCCGGGTCGGGGCCAGTCGAACATTGTGCGGCTTCTGGAGCTTCCCGACGTCGGTCTCAACCCAAGACTGCGAGCTTCTTGATTGTAAAGTCCGCAGGCCGCGGTTGGAGCGTTGATCCCAGGCAAGGGATCGGGTCCGATGGTAAGTCCACGGCCCCGCGGTGGGGCTCAAAGTCAGTCCCGAGCAAGGCCTCCGGCTCCACGATGTTAGGCTGTAGAGCGACCGGAGATACGATCCGGAAAACAATCGCATCTCTGGCAAGGTAAGAGATTGAAAAAAAGTTTCCCCCGACCCGCCTTCCCATACATAAAACAAAAAGACAGACTGTTGACAAGGCTGCCCTCGAAGCGGCACCTGGTGGTAGATAAAACTATGAATGCTGATATATGCTAAAGGGAATAACGTTTAGTGCAAGATAAAGTCCAGTAAAGTCCGATTAAAGATAGTGCGAGGGTCACCAATGAGGTAGATAGTAGTTCAGGACCGCTCTCTGGTTGTGGTTGGATGATTCAGTTGCCTGATAACAGCTGATAAGAAACTGTCCCTGAATCTGGAGGTGTGCGTTTTCACACTTCTGTACCCCTTGCCCGATGGGAGAGGGGAGAAGAGGGAGTGGCCAGGGTGCGACTGGTCCTTGATTATGCTACTGGCCTTGCCGAGGCAGCGTGAGATGTAGATGGAGTCAATGGAAGGGATGTTGGTTTGTGCGATGGTCTGGGCTGCGTCCACAACATTCACGACAGACTACATCAGCAAGTGTGGAGAGGCTTGCGTACAAAAGAAGATGATACCTGTGTTCCCCAACCATGGTGAACCATGAGGTCCATCCACTACCAGGTGAAGTCCATGTCTGCAGTGGTCAAGACATCTATCCACGACGTTTACAAGCCCATTAAAGATGCCAGGAGGGAAATATGGATGAGGTTGGTGCTAGAATAACTACAAGGACATCCATAGATTGTGGCAAGGCTTGCACGCTCCAACGGGCTTCAATGTGATGCTGGACATTATCGCTGGTAACAATGGGACCTTCCCCAACAAGCCCAATGCATTCTACTAGTGTGGCACGGCGGCGCAGTGGTAGAGTTGCTGCCTCACAGCGCCAGAGACCCGGGTTCCATCCCGACTACAGGTGCTGTCTGTACGGAGTTTGTACCTTCTCCCCGTGACCTGCGTGGGTTTTCTCCGAGATCTTCGGTTTCCTCCCACACTCCAAAGACGTACAGGTTTGTGGGTAAATTGGCTTGGTATAAATGTAAATTGTCCATCGTGTGTGTAGGCGTGTGTTAAGCGGCCTTTTCACGGGGCGACTTGACGCAAGAGTTAACCAGAGTTTAACATCGTGGGAACCTCGTGCGATAACAGTACGGCATTCGTGGACCACCGTGGACCACCGTAGCGCTAACGGCAGGTAATCGTGTATCTTGGTCACTCGGGAGAAAATTCAAGAAAGTTTGAATTTCTCCAAGAGTGACTTGTACACTTGTGGTTGAGCATTGCAACATTATATGGACGTAGTGGCCAGTGCGATATCCGTAATAACTCTTGCGGGTACCGTGGGAACTCCTGCGAACGGTGAACCCGGAAGCTGGACAGAGGGGACAGAAGGTGAGTAAAAATTGTCTTCTGTGGGATTGAATTTAAAAAATAAATAAAAATAAAGATTTGCATCCGCATATGGACATCAACTTATTCATGAGTTATGTTAATGAGATTCAAGAAAATAACTATAATCTTTAAAAGGGACTTTAAAAGGGACTTTACTGAAAGGTTACGCATTTTTATGGTCCGTGAGAAATTTTTCACATGTACTTCTTTGAGAGATACAGGTCGGAGTCCTCGCCGACTAGCGATTGATGCCTTTCCGAAGCAGGGTCCGGAACGCTACCAATCAATGTTGTACAGAGACCAGTGTAAGGAGTGAACTGCACATGCTGGTTTAAACCGAAGACAGACACAAAAAGCTGGAGTAACTCAGCGAGTCAAGCAGCATCTCTGGAGAAAAATAGCTGATGTTTCGGGACGAGACACATCTTCAGACTCAATTCCGATTAGGCTGTCTGAAGAAAAGTTCCGATTCGAATCGCCACCTATTCTTTTTCTCCAGAGATGCTGCCTGACCCGCTGACTTACTCCAGCTTTTTATGTTTATGTCTATATCAACTGTGCGTATTAACCAGCATTAACCAGCGTCTGCAGTTCCTTTAGACATTACCTTCTATTCAACTTTGAAAAAAAGTTTCCCCCTTTCCCCCGTTTTAAACTGAATAAGGGGGGTGGGGTGTCGAATGGGCTAGTGGAGGATGGAGTTAAAGGGAAAGGGTTTCTTAAATGTGTGGGCGTAGAGACAGAGGGGTGTAAAATGAGGGTAGAAGCAATAGGTAGCAAGGTGAAAAGTAAAAGTGGCAGGCCGGAAAATCCAGGGCAAAAATCAAAAAGGGCCACTTTTCAACAAAATTGTATAAGGGGTAAGAGTGTTGTAAAAACAAGCCTGAAGGCTTTGTGTCTCAATGCAAGGAGCATTCGTAATAAGGTGGATGAGTTGAATGTGCAGATAGCTATTAATGACTATGATATAGTTGGGATCACGGAGACATGGCTCCAGGGTGACCAAGGCTGGGAGCTGAACATCCAGGGATATTCAATATTCAGGAGGGATAGAGAGAAAGGAAAAGGAGGTGGGGTAGCGTTGCTGATTAGAGAGGAGATTAACGCAATGGAAAGGAAGGACATTAGTTTGCAGGATGTGGAATCGGTATGGGTAGAGCTGCGAAACACTAAGGGGCAGAAAACGCTGGTGGGTGTTGTGTACAGGCCACCTAACAGTAGTAGTGAAGTTGGAGATGGTATCAAACAGGAAATTAGAAATGTGTGCGACAAAGGCAAAACCGTTATAATGGGTGACTTCAATCTACATATAGATTGGGTGAATCAAATTAGCAGGGGTGCTGAGGAAGAGGATTTCTTGGAATGTATGCGGGATAGTTATCTAAATCAACATGTAGAGGAACCAACGAGAGAGCAGGCTATTTTAGACTGGGTATTGAGTAATGAGGAAGGGTTAGTTAGCAGTCTTGTTGTACGTGCCCCCTTGGGCAAGAGTGACCATAATATGGTTGAGTTCTTCATTAGGATGGAGAGTGACATTGTTAATTCAGAAACAATGGTTCTGAACTTAAAGAAAGGTAACTTTGAGGGTATGAGATGTGAATTGGCCAAGATTGACTGGCAATTAATTCTAAAAGGGTTGACGGTGGATATGCAATGGAAGACATTTAAAGACTGCATGGATGAACTACAAAAATTGTTCATCCCAGTTTGGCAAAAGAATAAATCAGGGAAGGTAGTGCATCCGTGGATAACAAGGGAAATCAGGGATAGTATCAAAGCGAAGGATGATGCGTACAAATTAGCCAGAAAAAGCAGCATACCGGAGGACTGGGAGAAATTCAGAGACCAGCAGAGGAGGACAAAGGGCTTAATTAGGAAAGGAAAAATAGATTATGAAAGAAAACTGGCAGGGAACATAAAAACTGACTGCAAAAGTTTTTATAGATATGTGAAAAGAAAGAGATTAGTTAAACAAATGTAGGTCCCTTGCAGTCAGAAACGGGTGAGTTGATCATGGGGAACAAGGATATGGCGGACCAATTGAATAACTACTTTGGTTCCGTCTTCACTAAGGAAGACATAAATAATCTGCCGGAAATAGCAGGGGACCGCGGGTCAAAGGAGTTGGAGGAATTGAGTGAAATCCAGGTTAGCCGGGAAGTGGTGTTGGGTAAATTAAATGGATTAAAGGCCGATAAATCCCCAGGGCCAGATAGGCTGCATCCCAGAGTACTTAAGGAAGTAGCTCCAGAAATAGTGGATGCATTAGTAATAATCTTTCAAAACTCTTTAGATTCTGGAGTAGTTCCTGAGGATTGGCGGGTAGCAAACGTAACCCCACTTTTTAAGAAGGGAGGGAGAGAGAAAACGGGGAATTACAGACCAGTTAGTCTAACATCGGTAGTGGGGAAACTGCTAGAGTCAGTTATTAAAGATGGGATAGCAGCACATTTGGAAAGTGGTGAAATCATTGGACAAAGTCAGCATGGATTTACAAAAGGTAAATCATGTCTGACGAATCTTATAGAATTTTTCGAGGATGTAACTAGTAGCGTGGATAGGGGAGAACCAGTGGATGTGGTGTATCTGGACTTCCAGAAGGCTTTCGACAAGGTCCCACATAAGAGATTAGTTTACAAATTTAAAGCACACGGCATTGGGGGTTCAGTATTGATGTGGATAGAGAACTGGCTGGCAAACAGGAAGCAAAGAGTAGGAGTAAACGGGTCCTTTCACAATGGCAGGCAGTGACTAGTGGGGTACCGCAAGGCTCAGTGCTGGGACCCCAGCTATTTACAATATATATTAATGATCTGGATGAGGGAATTGAAGGCAATATCTCCAAGTTTGCGGATGACACTAAGCTGGGGGGCAGTGTTAGCTGTGAGGAGGATGCTAGGAGACTGCAAGGTGACTTGGATAGGCTGGGTGAATGGGCAAATGTTTGGCAGATGCAGTATAATGTGGATAAATGTGAGGTTATCCATTTTGGTGGCAAAAACATGAAAGCAGACTATTATCTAAATGGTGGCCGACTAGGAAAAGGGGTGATGCAGCGAGACCTGGGTGTCATGGTACACCAGTCATTGAAAGTGGGCATGCAGGTGCAGCAGGCAGTGAAGAAAGCGAATGGTATGTTAGCTTTCATAGCAAAAGGATTTGAGTATAGGAGCAGGGAGGTTCTACTGCAGTTGTACAGGGTCTTGGTGAGACCACACCTGGAGTATTGCGTACAGTTTTGGTCTCCAAATCTGAGGAAGGACATTATTGCCATAGAGGGAGTGCAGAGAAGGTTCACCAGACTGATTCCTGGGATGTCAGGACTGTCTTATGAAGAAAGACTGGATAGACTTGGTTTATACTCTCTAGAATTTAGGAGATTGAGAGGGGATCTTATAGAAACTTACAAAATTCTTAAGGGGTTGGACAGGCTAGATGCAGGAAGATTGCTCCCGATGTTGGGGAAGTCCAGGACAAGGGGTCACAGCTTAAGGATGAGGGGGTAATCCTTTAAAACCGAGATGAGAAGAACTTTTTTCACACAGAGAGTGGTGAATCTCTGGAACTCCCTGCCACAGAGGGTAGTCGAGGCCAGTTCATTGGCTATATTTAAGAGGGAGTTAGATGTGGCCCTTGTGGCTAAGGGGATCAGAGGGTATGGAGAGAAGGCAGGTACGGGATACTGAGTTGGATGATCAGCCATGATCATATTGAATGGCGGTGCAGGCTCGAAGGGCCGAATGGCCTACTCCTGCACCTAATTTCTATGTTTCTATGTTTCTATGTGATTCTGTTCCATTCTGTTTGTAGTTTGTTTGGTTGTTTGTTTGTTTGTCTTTTTGCACAAAGTCCGCGAGCATTGCCACTTTCATTTCACTGCACATCTCGTATGTGTATGTGACGAATAAACTTGACTTGACTTGGCTCACTCACTCACCCACCCACTCAAGCATAAAGCCAAAAAAAAAAACACACAAAATCATCGTAACATTGTAGATTGGAACAAAAAGCCTTTGACGAGGTTCCACACAACAGATTAGTTTAGTGTGCAAAATTAACTTGGATAGGTGTGTGTGTGTGTGTGTGTGTTTGTTTGTTTATTTATTTGTGCACTTGAACGAGAAAGGAAAAGATCGAGGAGGAGAGTTAAAGAGAGAGAGAAAGAGAAAGAGTGAGAGAGAGAGAGAGTGTGTCCGCCGGTGGTGGGAGGGAGAAAAAAAAGCCTACGACACCTGGTATTCCCAGGCGGTCTCCCATCCAAGTACTAACCAGGCCTGAGCTTGCTTAGCTTCCGAGATCAGACGGGATCGGGCGTGTTCAGGCTAGTATGGCCGTAGGCAGAGAGTAGCCACACTAAACGTGTATTTAACACACGCACTCTCCTTCTCATTGTCGGTCGACCCCAAGGGGGCTATGGGAACTTCGCTCTTCTTCTGCTTCTTCTTCTTTGGAGTTTTACGGCAGCCGGCATCCACAATGTTGCATTGCTGCCACCTTGTGGCTTCACTCCACAGTCCTCATGTCTTTACATTATATCCTTTTTATAAGGCCAGAGGCCCTCAAGAAATTAAACAACACCTTTACTCCTTTTCCTTCCCCTCCATACTCTAGAATGTTCTTTTCTGATATATCTGTCATTCCAATATTCTTCATTTCACTGATCAAAACTCTTCTTTCTGTTTCATATCTTGTACATGCAACTAGAGCATGCTGAACTGTTTCCGGCTGATGGCATTCCTCACACAGCCCAGTAGGGTGTTTTCCCAACATTTTTAATGTGCTGTTCAGGTGAGTGTGTCCTATCCTCAATCTTGCTAATACTACCTGTTCTCTCCTGTTCCCCCCTCTTCTTGCTGTAATGCCCACTCTATTTTGTAGCGAATAGAGGTGTCTCCCCTTTGTCTCCTGTTCCCAGTATTGTTGCCATTCCTGATTTATTTTCTTCCGCACAATGTGTTTTCCTTCAGATTTGGATAATTGTAAGTTTACCTCTATGTTCTCTTTTTTAACGGCCTCTTTTGCTAATTTATCCACTTTTTCATTTCCTAGCACACCAATGTGTGCTGGGACCCACAACAAAGTCACGTCACTGCCCTTCCTTGTTTCTTGGCTTAATAGTAGTAGAATTTCATACACTAGGTCAGGCCGCCTATGGGATGCACCAGACCCAATACTCTGGATTGCAGACAATGAGTCGCTACATATTAATACTTTGCATGGTTGCACCTGTTCTATCCACCGAACTGCCATCAAAATAGCGTACAGTTCCACTGTATACACTGCCAAATAGTTATTTGTTCTTTTGCAAATCTCAACATTCATCCCTTGCACTACCACAGCTGCCCCTGTTGTTTCAGCTACTGGGTCCTTTGATCCATCTGTGAAGATTAAGAGGTGTTCCCTGTATCTATTATATATATGGTTATGGTATTCTGTTTTTAGGTCCGAATTTTTTTCCCTCCTTTTTGCCTCCCATATCTCCAGATCAACTTTTGGGATGTTTAGTAACCATATTGGGACAGATGGCCACAATACTGCAGGGCAGAACTCTTTGTCCTCTACTTCCATGTCCCTTGCCACACCTCCTCCAACCCAGCCGAAGCTTCCAGACTGAGCCACCCCTCTCTCCCAGCACTCCTGTACTACCTGTTTTGTTGGGTGGTTCTCTCCATGACCCTTAAGGCTTAGCCAGTAATTAGCCATTAGTTGTCTGCGGCGCAGTCTCAACGGCATCTCCCCAGTTTCCACCTGTAGTGCACATACAGGTGACGTCCGCACACCTCCTATACAGATTCTTAGAGCTTCCGCTTGGACTTTGTCCAACTCGGACAACACTGACTTAGATGCTGATCCATAAGCTATACTGCCATACTCTAGTCTGGATCTGATCAGTGATACATAGATATGTTTAAGAGATAATATATCTGCTCCCCACTCTAAACCTGCTAAGCATCTCATTACATTGATGGCTTTTTTGCATTTTCCAATTATTTTTGTAATGTGGACCCTCCATGTTAATCTGGAGTCAAAATGGACTCCCAGGAAACGGAAATGTTTTACTCTTTCCAAATTGTTGCCGTATAGTTTTAACTGGACATCCTCTTTAATTTCCTTCCTTGTGAAAACCGTTGTCTTTGTCTTCTCTATAGAGAATTTAAAACCCCATTTCACTCCCCACTCTTCCACCTGGGCTATCCCTTGCTGCATTTTTCCCACGATAAAATCTATATTCTTCCCCTTTCTCCATAGGCTGCCATCATCTGCAAAGAGCGATCGCCCCATCTCTGGTTGAATGTTTGCAAATATATCATTGATCATGATTGAGAATAGGATCGGGCTTATCGCACTTCCTTGGGGAGTTCCATTCTCGACTACACATTTACTAGAGATGTCTGACCCTATTTTAACTTGGATACTTCTACCGTTAAGAAAATCCATTATCCAGTTAAAAATATTTCCTCCTACTCCCATTAAATGCAGCTTTATTAGAAGACCTTCTCTCCACAACATATCATAAGCCTTCTCTACATCAAAAAATACAGTAACTACAGATTCTTTTTTAACTTGTGCTTTCCTTATATCATCTTCCAAGCACAGAACTGGACTTCACTCGCCCCTCTCCAGGAACTATACATCAGGAGGTGCAACTCCAGAGCCAATAAGATCATGGGAGACCCCTTCCACCCATGCAACGGACTGTTCCAGCTGCTACGTTCAGGCAAACCCCTCCGTTGCCATGCTGTGAGAATGGAGAGGTTGAGAAGGGGTTTCTTCCCGGAGGCCATTAGGACTGTAAACTCCAATCTCACCAGGGACTAACTTTACTGTACCACTCTACTGCTTTTTTTTTAATTGATGTTTTTTTCCCCTTTTCCTTCCGCCCACCATATTTAATATGTAAAAGAATATGTGATTCTGTTCCATTCTGTTTGGTTGTTTGTTTGTTTGTCTTTTTGCACAAAGTCCGCGAGCATTGCCACTTTCATTTCACTGCACATCTCGTATGTGTATGTGACGAATTGACTTGACTTGACTTGGCTCACTCACTCACCCACCCACTCACGCATAAAGCCAAAAAAAAAAACCACACAAAATCATCGTAACATTGTAGATTGGAACAAAAAGCCTTTGACGAGGTTCCACACAACAGATTAGTTTAGTGTGCAAAATTAACTTGGATAGGTGTGTGTGTGTGTGTGTGTTTGTTTGTTTGTTTATTTATTTATTTGTGCACTTGAACGAGAAAGGAAAAGATCGAGGAGGAGAGTTAAAGAGAGAGAGAAAGAGAAAGAGTGAGAGAGAGAGAGAGTGTGTCCGCCGGTGGTGGGAGGGAGGAAAAAAAAGCCTACGACACCTGGTATTCCCAGGCGGTCTCCCATCCAAGTACTAACCAGGCCTGAGCTTGCTTAGCTTCCGAGATCAGACGGGATCGGGCGTGTTCAGGCTAGTATGGCCGTAGGCAGAGAGTAGCAACACTAAACGTGTATTTAACACACGCACTCTCCTTCTCATTGTCGGTCGACCCTGAGGGGGCCGCCCGACATTCACTAGACAAGGTGAGAGGCGAGAGGCACTGCCGAGAGTCCCCGACCGTCACCCCGACCCCACGCAGCAGCAGCATCTCACTCACTCTCTCACCCCTTCCGAGATCAGACGGGATCGGGCGTGTTCAGGCTAGTATGGCCGTAGGCAGAGAGTAGCCACACTAAACGTGTATTTAACACACGCACTCTCCTTCTCATTGTCGGTCGACCCTGAGGGGGCCGCCCGACATTCACTGTACAAGGTGAGAGGCGAGAGGCACGGCCGAGAGTCCCCGACCCTGACCCTGACCCCACGCAGCAGCAGCATCTCACTCACTCTCTCACCCACCCAAGCATAAAGCAGAAAAAAACACAAAATCATCGTAACATTGTAGATAGGAACAAAAAGCCTTTGACGAGGTCCCACACAACAGATTAGTTTAGTGTGCAAAATTGACTTGGATAGGTGCGTGTGTGTGTGTTTGTTTGTTTGTGGACTTGAACGAGAAAGGAAAAGAGCGAGGAGGAGAGTTAAAGAGAGAGAGAGAGAACGAGGAAGAGAGAGTGTCCCCCAGTGGTGGGAGAGGGTAAAAAAAGCCTACGGCACCTGGTATTTAACACACGCACTCTCGATGAAGAGAGGCCCTAAGCTGTTCCACTTGTGAGCCCCACACCCCCCAATCCCCCGCCCGCACGACTAGAGGAAGATGGTCCACCAGATTGACACCGATTTGCAGCCGAATGTGGCCAATGTGATATGGGGCTGGAAAGCTGTGCTTTATTTATTCATTTATTTATTGCCACCGCTAGTGTCGAGTTATTGGCTTAAAACAATATTATTCTGAAATGGAGGGCAAGAAAAATGACTGACGGGTTGTTTAGAGACTACAGTGCGTTGTGACAGCATATGTAAGAAAGGCCTATGACAGTGTCAAAAATATTATACACCTTGCAGGGCTCTCACTTAATTTTTTTTCTCTGTTGTCAGCCGGGCAACCTTGGCAGCTTTTAAAGTTGCGAAATGACAGTTTAGGTGGTCATTTAAGACGACTTGCATGATGCGTGCGATAATTAGCTTGGACGAAGTGCGTAGTTACCAGTCGGAATTATGCTCAATGAAGCATTCACATATTATTTCTGCTTCAAATAAAACCACAATCTAAACATATTCACCATTCAAGACATGATATATACAATGACATGCAGCAAAATTATAATACAGTATCTCAACTCTTTTTACACATTGCAATGAATACAATTTCTATTATTTCTTTCCACTTCCAAACAAAAATGTGGTTGGATTATTCAGCGTATGATCAACCTCGGTGAGACCAAGCATAGGCTTGGCGATCGCTTCGCACAATACCTCCACTCACTTCGCAATAACCAACCTGATCTCCCGGTGGCTCAACACTTCAACTCCCCTTCCCATTCCGACCTTTCTGTCCTGGGCCTTCTCCATGGCCAGAGTGAGGCCCACCGCATATTGGAGGAGCAGCACCTCATATTTGCTTGGTTAGTTTACACCCCAGCGGTATGAACATTGGCTTCTCTAATTTCAGGTAGTCCTTGCTTTCTCCCTCCTTCCCAGCTCTCCCACAGCCTACTGTCTCCGCCTCTTCCTTTCTTTTTCATGTCACCCCCCCCCCTCCCCGACAATCTGAAGAAGGGTCTCGAACCGAAACGTAGTCTATTCCTTCGCTCTACAGATGCTGCCTTACTCGCTGATGTTCTCCAGCTTTTTTGTCTACCTATGGGATCCCACCACTGGCCACATCTTCCCATCTCTTCTCCTGTTGGCTTTCTGCAGAGACCGCTCCCTCCGTAACTCTCTGGTCAATTCGTCCCTTCCCACCCAAACCACCCCCTCTCCTGGCACTTTCCCTTGCAACCGCAGGAAATGCTACACTTGTCGTTTTAATTAAGTTCAAGACTATGGGGCTGAACATTGGCCATAAAATTGCTGCCTAAAAGTGCCAGAGGCCCAGAATTGATCCTGAATATGGGTGCTGTCTGTATGGAGTTTGCTCCTTTTCCCTTTGATCACATGGGTTTTCTCCGGGTGCTTTGTTTCCTTCCACATTCCAAAGTTGTGCAGGAACCTATTTCAGACCCAACCCAAAACGTAATATTTTCCTTTTGTCCAGAGATTCTGTCTGACCTGTTGAGTTACTCCAGCTTTTTGTGTCTATCTTCAGTTTAAGCCAGCATCTGCAGTTCCTTCCTACACACACGATACTATACGATAGAACTTTATTAATCCCAGGAGGGAAATTGTGTGTGTGTGTGTGTGGGTATATATATATTATACACACACACATATATTTATATAGCTTATATATTCATATAGAAATTACACCGTTTTGTTTTCTCGTTTATAACATTGTTTACAGAGTACTATGTTTACATATTCTGTTGTGCTGCTGCAAGTAAGGATTTCATTGTTCTAACTGGGACGTGAGAGAATAAAACACTCTTGACTTACTCCGCTAATGTGTGGGAAAGAACTAGTGTATGGGTGATTGGTGGTCGGCGTGGACTCGGTGGGCTGAAGAGCCCGTTTCCACGCTGTATCTTTAAATTAAACTAAAGACACTAAAACCAGAGGGAGTCTAAAGAAGGGTCTCTACCCGAAATGTCACCCAATTTCTTCTATCCTGAGTTGCTTGCTGCTCCATGGAGTTCCCCCGCACAATTAAAGCATGGAATAGTCTTCATCCTACCATAGTTACCCAACCAGATGCAACTACATTTTAAGGTACCTCTTTTTTTCCCCAAGGACCCATTTTTGTTTAAGTCCAAGTCAAGAGTCAAGAGAGTTTTATTGTCATGTGTCCCAGATAGGACAATGAAATTCTTGCTTGCTGCAGCACAACAGAATATGTAAACATAATACAGAACAGGAGATAAAAGTTCACCATAGACCATATATATACACAATAAATAAACAGATAAAATGCAATAGGCTGTTATTGTTCAGCCCTCTACCACCTCCAGTTTAAATTCCATTTAGAATATTTATGGAGGACCAGGAAACCAGAAGCAAGAGTTACTCCAGATCCAGGGTCAGGGAATGATTCTGCGTTGGTTTTCAGCGCTGGTGGCGAGGCAGCGACCGGACAGCAATGGCGGCCAAATCTCCCACAATTCAAAGCGAGGGAGAAAGTGCCCAGCGCCGACCAGTTGCCGTTGCAGTGCGCATGCGCAGGGCGGCCGATGATGTGCTGGCCGTGGTTGGGCGCATGTGCAGGGGTAGCACGTGCAGGCCACAGCAATACGCATGTGCAAGGCGGCCTGCCGTGCTGGCGGATGAGGAGCGAGCGGAGTGCGGAGACCAGGCAGCCCGGATATGGATAGCGGGGGGAGACGGAGAGAGAGTGTGGGGGCCGCCCAGAGTGAACGGCAGGTGTCCTGCCTTGGCTAGAGGCCCCCTAGATTTCGAGGCCCTAGGCTTCAGCCTATGAAGCCTAGTGGTAAATCCGGCTCTGCGAGGCCCCCCTAGATCTCGAGGCCCTAAGCTTAAGCTTGTCTAGCTTATTGGTAAATCCGGCCCTGATCCTCAGAGACACTCTGAATTCCCTCAATTGCCTGAGGTGGTAAAGGCGCTGCCTTGCCTTACTCACGAGTGCTGCGGCGTGTGATGTCCATGTCATATCCTCAGAGATGTGGACTCCCAGATATTTAAAACAGCTCACCCTATCCACAGTATCCCCATTTATCCTCAATGGTGTGTACGTCCTCGGATGATGTGCCCTCCTAAAGTCAACGATCAGCTCCTTAGTTTTTTTGATGTTCAAGAGGAGGCTGTTGTGCTGACACCAGAGTGCAAGATCAGCCACCTCCTCCTGTGGGCCTTCTCATCGTTGTCTGAGATCAGGCCCACCACCACAGTGTCATCAGCAAACTTAATTATTGAGTTAGAGCTGAACCTAGCCACAGTCATGTGCGCACAGGGAGTACAGTAGGGGGCTGAGGACGCAACCCTGGGGCGATCCTGTGCTCAGGGTGAGGGACTTCGATGTATTCCCTCCCATCTTGACTACCTGGGGCCTGGAGGTGAGAAAGTCCAGGGCCCAGGCACATAGGGGGGTGTTGAGCACTAATTCCAGCAGCTTCTCGGCCAGTCTGGTGGGGACTATCGTGTTGAAGGCTGAACTGAAGTCTATGAACAGCATCCTCACATAGCCCCCCTTCTGGCTGTCAAGATGAGAGAGAGCGGTGTGCAAAACCTGGGAGACCGCATTGTCCGTGGATCTGTTTGGACGGTATGCGAACTGTAACGGGTCCATGTTGCGAGAGAGGAAGGTGCAGATGTGTTTCACTAGCCTCTCAAAGCATTCCATGACTACCGAGGTGAGGGTCACCGGACGGTAGTCATTCAGACAGGCTGGGGAGGCATTTTTTGGTACCGATACAATGATGGATTTTATGAAGCAGGCAGGGACCACGGACTTGGCCAAGGAGAGATTGAATATTGTAGTGAGCACCGGGGCTAGCTGCGTAGCACAGGAGTTGAGTACTCGCCCCGAGATGCCATCGGGGCCTGCAGCTTTCCTCGTGTTCACCCGTGTCAGAGCCCTCCTCACATCGTGCTCGGACAGCGAGAATGTGTGCACATTCCTCCCTTCAGCTCCCATAAACATCCACCACAGTGACTCCTCCTCATACCTCACTGAGCCGAGAAAAATTCAATCTCTCCCTTCTTTGTCCTCCCGCGGTCGGGAGCCTCTAACCTTCCGTTGACGGGACGATCTTACTCCCGTAGCCGGCAAGGTAGTCGGGGCGATCAAGCTCCTGCATCGGTGGGGGAATCTCAGCTCCCCCGCACTGGGCGATCTACCCCGGGTCGGGGCCAGTCGAACATTGTGCGGCTTCTGGAGCTTCCCGACGTCGGTCTCAACCCAAGACTGCGAGCTTCTTGATTGTAAAGTCCGCAGGCCGCGGTTGGAGCGTTGATCCCAGGCAAGGGATCGGGTCCGATGGTAAGTCCACAGCCCCGCGGTGGGGCTCAAAGTCAGTCCCGAGCAAGGCCTCCGGCTCCACGATGTTAGGCCGTAGAGCGATCAGAGATACGATCCGGAAAACAATCGCATCTCTGGCAAGGTAAGAGATTGAAAAAAAGTTTCCCCCGACCCGCCTTCCCATACATAAAACAAAAAGACAGACTGTTGACGAGGCTGCCCTCGAAGCGCCACCTGGTGGTAGATAAAACTGTGTAGATAAAACTATGAATGCTGATATATGCTAAAGGGAATAACGTTTAGTGCAAGATAAAGTCCAGTAAAGTCCGATTAAAGATAGTGCGAGGGTCACCAATGAGGTAGATAGTAGTTCAGGACCGCTCTCTGGTTGTGGTTGGATGATTCAGTTGCCTGATAACAGCTGATAAGAAACTGTCCCTGAATCTGAAGGTGTGCGTTTTCACACTTCTGTACCCCTTGCCCGAGGGGAGAGGGGAGAAGAGGGAGTGGCCAGGGTGCGACTGGTCCTTGATTATGTTACTGGCCTTGCCGAGGCAGCGTGAGGTGTAGATGGAGTCAATGGAAAGGAGGTTGGTTTGTGCGATGGTCTGGACTGCGTCCACAACTTCACATCCGGAAGTGGCGGCGCTGCCCTGGCAGCAGCGGCTCACCTGCAGTCCGTTTGTTTTTGCTTTTTTTGTGTTGATTATTTCGTTTTGGCTAGTCCAGTTTTTGTTTTTTTAGTTTGTGTTTTGGGGGGGGGGGTTGAAACGGGGCTTGCTGTCTCTCCCTGCGGGGGAATGCGACTTTTTTGTCGTATTCCCCTTCTCTGCCTCCGTCTGCGCTAAGGCCTAATGGCGGAGCTGGCGACCTCGAGGCTCAGGAGGCAGAGCCCGCCAGGACTCACCCTGGGCTCGCTCTCGTGAGGACGGCCCGGCTCGGGGCTGGAACAGGGCTTCCGTGAGGGGCTGTGACGTTCCCGGGGGGCGGCCTGGTCCGAGGAAGGAACGGTGCTCCCGTCGGAGTGGCCGAGCTCGGGGAGGTGCGGCGCTCCCAGCCCGAGAGGAGTGGCGCCCATGTTTGGACGGCCCAGCCCAAGGGAGGAGCGGCGCCCATGTCGGGGCTGCCCGGCCCGAGGGAGGAGCGGCGCCCATGTCGGGGCTGCCCGGCCCAGCCCGAGGGAGGAGCGGCGCCCATGTCGGGGCGGCCTGGTGCGAGGCTGAGACAGTAACGGCACTCACGTGAGGGCGATCCGGCTCGGGGCTGGAACGGTGCTCCGGTGGCTGGGATGGCGTTCTGGCGGCGGTGACCTGAGTCCGGGGTTCGGCCGCGGGCCAGCGGCTGTGTCAGCAGGACTGGTGGACAGCAGCTTCGACCACCCCGGGGCCGCGGTGTTTGAGTTGCGGGATTGTTTGCTACATCGCCCGGTGGGGTATCGCCTCAGCGCAGAGAGAGAAGAGGAGGGAAGAGACTGCAGCCCTAAGAGTTTTGCCTCCATCACAGTGAGAAGGTGCTATGTGGACTCACTGTGGTGGATGTTAATATGTGTTTATTGTTGTTTTTTATTGTATTGTATGTATGTATGACTGCAGGCACGAAATTTCGTTCAGACTTCGGTCTGATAATAAAGGAAACCCTGTAAACCCTGTAACGACAGACTACATCAGCAAGTGTGGAGAGGCTTGCGTACAAAAGAAGATGATACCTGTGTTCCCCAACCATGGTGAACCATGAGGTCCATCCACTACCAGGTGAAGTCCATGTCTGCAGTGGTCAAGACATCTATCCACGACGTTTACAAGCCCATTAAAGATGCCAGGAGGGAAATATGGATGAGGTTGGCGCTAGAATAACTACAAGGACATCCATAGATTGTGGCAAGGCTTGCACACTCCAACGGGCTTCAATGTGATGCTGGACATTATCGCTGGTAACAATGGGACCTTCCCCAACAAGCCCAATGCATTCTGCATTCTACTAGTGTGGCACGGCGGCGCAGTGGTAGAGTTGCTGCCTCACAGTGCCAGAGACCCGGGTTCCATCCCGACTACAGGTGCTGTCTGTACGGAGTTTGTACCTTCTCCCCGTGACCTGCGTGGGTTTTCTCCGAGATCTTCGGTTTCCTCCCACACTCCAAAGACGTACAGGTTTGTGGGTAAATTGGCTTGGTATAAATGTAAATTGTCCATCGTGTGTGTAGGGATGTGTTAATGTGCTGGGGTCACTGATCGGTCTGGATACGATAGCCTGTTTCCGTGCTGTATCTCTAAACTAAACCCTGCGTGGGTTTTCTCCGGGTGCACCGGTTTCCTCCCATACTCCAAAGACGTACAGGTTTGTAGGTTAATTGGCTTCGGCAAAAATTGTTAATTGTCCCCAGTGCGTGTAGGATAACGCAAGTGTGCGGGGATCACTGGTCGGAGCGGACTCGGTGGGCCGAAGAGGGCCTCTCCTTCTCTCTCTCTTCTCCCCCTCTGCCCCACTCTCTACCCCCTCCCTGTCGACGTTAACCTCCCCCACCCCCCGCGTCAGCTCCCTCCTCGCCCGGGATCAACTCTCTTTTCAACTTTGAAAAAAAGTTTCCCCCTTTCTATGACCCAACTATGGACGCTCGTTCGCTCACGGCCGTCCAGCTGTTGACACTTCCCGCCCGCCTTCACCCTCTCAATTGTCGGCGCCCATCAAACAACAGCCCGCACCGGCACCTCCCCCCCCCCCCCCCCCCCCCCAGCCCCCAGCCAGCAGTGTCCGCCCGTTAACCGCACGGTCCAACTGTTGCCGATTCAATTGTCAATTGGCCTGTGAACCGCCGCCAGCTGTTCGAGAAGCGAACTACGAATGAATGACCGTTGGTGAAGAACCTTCTGGAAACCAAAGATCCTATAGCGGAGCTCCTCTATAATCTTTGCTGGAAACGGCTCCTTCCCAGCGGGCGACGCTCGCTCATTCACCAACCGCAACTGTCAGCGCTCGTCCCCCCCCGTCCCCGGCGTCAAGCTCCCTCCCCCCCCCCCCCCCCCCACCCCCCCCCGGCGTCAGCTCCCACCCCCCCCCCCCCCGGCCCGACGTCAGCGCCCTCCCCCCCCCCCCCCCCCCCGGCCCGGCGTCAGCTCCCTCCCCCACTCACACCTGTCCACGTCCGTTAACCGCACGGCCCTGCCGTCGACCATCGCTCCCGAACAACTGTCCCCGCACGACCAACTGTCGACGATCGCTCCCGCCCAATCCACCTCAGCCGTTGCCGCCCGTTATTTCCCGCTCGCGTTGCCCGCTGGGAAGAAGCCGTTCGTTTCCAGAACGTTCTTCACCAACGGTCATACATTCGGAGTTCGCTTCTCCACAACGACGGACTCCGGAACACAGTTCGATAAAAAACACTGGGTTTTCTGCCCTTTTTTATTTTTGTTTGTTTTGAAAATCTTTTTATTTTTGATTACATTCATTATTTCGATTTACACCATTTTTCAAAAGGTAAAAACGCTTTTCTTTTTTTTCCCAAACGTAGACGTTTTTTTCAATAATTGGTTCTTGGTTTCTTGGTCCAAAATATTCCAAATGGAATTTAAACTATATATTTATTAAACTGTTATTTATATTTGAATAATCCTTTTTCAAAAGATGATTGCATAACTCAGTAACAATGTTACAAAATTTTGTGATTTTAAAAATCAAGTCTGTAATTTATCCCATCAGATAAAGCATAAAAAGAAGTTTAATTTGACACCTAATTCACTTTCATATCTTCAGTATTAAAAAAAGTTATGGCCATTTTCATACTCAGAAATTAGCATCTTGTTCCCTATTGCTTTTCCATTGACTTAACTCAAAAGCTGTGATCAAGGACAGTCAAAAGCCCATAACTTTATTAAAAATTAAGAGATTAAATACATTTTCAGTTATTATAGATTGAAGCATTCTGAAACAAATATGAAACAATCTTACTTGGATGACCTGAAATTAAAGCATATAATTAGTTGGTTACCTAATTGTAGCTAATTACAAAATTCAATTACTAGATCTAAACATCTATCCATTTCTTAAGAAATGGTTAACATTTTTAAATAGCCTAAGTGTCCAAATAACATTCACACAAGAATTCATAGTATAACATGATTTTAAAATCTCATTGTCATGAATTCATAGGCCAAATGGAAGGAATTTAATGTTTAATTCCTGTAAATAATGGTCATTTTAATCATCTTGCGAGTGGGTTTTTGTTGAACGCGATCGATTGGAACGTTGCGGTTTGCGGTGAATTTGACCACATATCGGCAGGAAAAACACTGCCGGTTCGTATGGGGCCCAAATCACATTTTCGCAACGTGAAATTTTGTTTAAAGTCATCCTAAGAAGCAAGTTTATATGTAAAATACACAACTTCCCTTGCTTTGTCCCATACGTGAGATCCGTTCCGTTGCCTGCGTTGATGGCGTTAGAAGTAGCTTTTTATTTTACTCCAGCGCTGAAATTGGCCCCCGGGGGGGGTGTTTTTTTTTATTCCGAGACCGGCAGTCAGAAGGAATTTTCAGCATCAGGTAGAAGCCCGAGAAAATATATCTCGGACAGGCAGGAGGAACCGGCATTTTAATCCAGCCCCCCTCCTCAAAGGCCAGTGACAGAACTGCAGCGCCGCTGAAGGTAAGTTTTGTAACATACCTAATAACTGTTTCAAAACTTTGCGCTTATTTGATCCGCTGATTTAGACTGAAATTGCTTTTCTTTAATTTACATGAAACAATTAATTTTTTCAAAAATTGCTTCTTTTGAAATGTTTATATCCCCACTGCTCTCTCCTTTCTATTTACTTTTTCAAACATTGCCGTTGTTTTCTTTTCCGTTAATATCCCCGCTGCGATCTATCCTCAAAGTCACAAGTAAGTGGATAGGCAGTGACACAGATAGGCCGCTCTCAGAGGAGGGAGGGAGGGAGGGAGGGACAGAGGGAGAGAGGGCGCTTTTAAAGCCAAAAAAACCCCTATATCGTTAACTTGTAGAAAGGATCAAACAGCCTTTGACGAGGTCCCACAAAAGAGATTAGTCTAGTTTCCAAAATTGACTTGCATAGGTCTGTGTGTGTTTGTGTGTGTGTTTGTTTGTTTGTGCACTAGAACGAGAAAGGAAAAGAGCGAGGAGGAGAGTTAAAGAGAGAGAGAGAGAGAGAGTGTGTCCCCCAGTGGTGGGAGAGGGTAAAAAAACCCTACGGCACCTGGTATTCCCAGGCGGTCTCCCATCCAAGTACTAACCAGACGGGATCGGGCGTGTTCAGGCTAGTATGGCCGTAGGCAGAGAGTGGCCACACTAAACGTGTATTTAACACACGCACTCTCCTTCTCATTGTCGGTCGACCCCAAGGGGGCTATGGGAACTTCACTCGCCGCTCTCCAGGAACTATAGGGTGATTTCACGAAAGGTCACTGGAGCGTAAATCCCCACTCACGTGACCGAAAATTTTAACTGGGGGACAAGCGTCACTTCCGGTACATGTTAGTGAATGGGAAAACACGCACTTTCACACCCGTGAAAAACATCGAAAACGGCCAGTTTTTGAGCTGCAATTAAGTGAGCCAGTCGGGGTGACCGTGAAGAACAGCTACCTAAATTTACAGTCCCAAAAAAAGATAGAAACTCAGGTAAATACAAGAGGGAGCTGAAGGTGTTAAAACGGCGGAAGTTGATTGCGGACATTTTTCGTGGAGATTTAAAGATCCAAAATATCGGGAATTATCGCGTTTGCTCGCTGCATTTCATCAAAAGTGGCATTATTGGCTTTGTTATCTTTATTCATTTGTTAGATGAAAAGTATTATAAGTTAGAAACCCGTCAGTAAAATTGCAAAATCGCCCATGGTTCTCGGGTGGGTTTTAACATGCAAAATAAAAACGCTTCTGAAGCTCCATTTACCATTTAAATAATCGTAAACTCTCAATGCGTTTGGAAATCAATTTTACTCAGATGCAAGCTTACGATTATTTAAGGAAAAGAGAAAGGAAAAGAGCGAGGAGGAGAGTTAAAGAGAGAGAGTGTGTCCGCCGGTGGTGGGCGGGAGAAAAAAAAGCCTACGACACCTGGTATTCCCAGGCGGTCTCCCATCCAAGTACTAACCAGGCCTGAGCTTGCTTAGCTTCCGAGATCAGACGGGATCGGGCGTGTTCAGGCTAGTATGGCCGTAGGCAGAGAGTAGCCACACTAAACGTGTATTTAACACACTCACTCTCCTTCTCATTGTCGGTCGACCCTGAGGGGGCCGCCCGACATTCACTAGACAAGGTGAGAGGCGAGAGGCACTGCCGAGAGTCCCCGACCGTCACCCCGACCCCACGCAGCAGCAGCATCTCACTCACTCTCTCACCCACTTAGATTCCGAGATCAGACGGGATCGGGCGTGTTCAGGCTAGTATGGCCGTAGGCAGATAGTGGCCACACTAAACGTGTATATGAACACTTTGTCTACTCCACTGCGATATCTCTTCAAGGTATGCCCACTTTGAAGAAGTTCTCCTCCTCTCTCCGGAGACAGTTTCACAACCTCCTCTCTTAACTGCACACCTTCTGTGCTCCTCCCACCCTCCCATCCGCCCGCCCTCGGGCTCCTCCTCCTCCCTTTTTCCTTCTTTCTTTCCCCACCCCCCATCAGTCTGAAGAAGGGTTTCGGCCCGAAACGTCACCTATTTCCTTCGCTCTATAGATGCTGCTGCACCCGCTGAGTTCCTCCAGCAATTTTGTGTACCTTCGATATTCCAGCATCTGCAGTTCCCTTTTGAACACTTTGTCTACTCCACTGCGATATCTCTTCAAGGTATGCCCACTTTGAAGAAGTTCTCCTCCTCTCTCCGGAGACAGTTTCACAACCTCCTCTCTAACTGCACACCTTCTGTGCTCCTCCCACCCTCCCATCCGCCCGCCCTCGGGCTCCTCCTCCTCCCTTTTTCCTTCCTTCTTTCCCCACCCCCCATCAGTCTGAAGAAGGGTTTCGGCCCGAAACGTCGCCTATTTCCTTCGCTCCATAGATGCTGCTGCACCCGCTGAGTTCCTCCAGCAATTTTGTGTACCCTCTCCTTCTCATTGTCGGTCGACCCTGAGGGGGCCGCCCGACATTCACTGGACAAGGTGAGAGGCGAGAGGCACGGCCGAGAGTCCCCGACCCTGACCCCAACCCCACGTAGCAGCAGCATCTCACTCACTCTCTCACCCACTCACTCACCCACCCAAGCATAAAGCAGAAAAAAACACAAAATCATCGTAACATTGTAGAAAGGAACAAAAAGCTTTTGATGAGGTCCCACACAACAGATTAGTTTAGTGTGCAAAATTGACTTGGATAGGTGTGTGTGTGTGTGTGTGTGTGTGTGTGTGTGTGTGTTTGTTTGTTTATTTATTTGTGCACTTGAACGAGAAAGGAAAAGAGCGAGGAGGAGAGTTAAAGAGAGAGAGAAAGAGAAAGAGAGAGAGAGTGTGTGTCCCGGTGGTGGGAGGGAGAAATAAAAGCCTACGACACCTGGTATTCCCAGGCGGTCTCCCATCCAAGTACTAACCAGGCCTGAGCTTGCTTAGCTTCCGAGATCAGACGGGATCGGGCGTGTTCAGGCTAGTATGGCCGTAGGCAGAGAGTAGCCACACTAAACGTGTATTTAACACACGCACTCTCCTTCTCATTGTCGGTCGACCCTGAGGGGGCCGCCCGACATTCACTAGACAAGGTGAGAGGCGAGAGGCACTGCCGAGAGTCCCCGACCGTCACCCCGACCCCACGCAGCAGCAGCATCTCACTCACTCTCTCACCCACTTAGATTCCGAGATCAGACGGGATCGGGCGTGTTCAGGCTAGTATGGCCGTAGGCAGAGAGTAGCCACACTAAACGTGTATTTAACACACGCACTCTCCTTCTCATTGTCGGTCGACCCTGAGGGGGCCGCCCGACATTCACTAGACAAGGTGAGAGGCGAGAGGCACTGCCGAGAGTCCCCGACCCTGACCCCGACCCCACGCAGCAGCAGCATCTCACTCACTCTCTCACCCACTCACTCACCCACCCAAGCATAAAGCAGAAAAAAACACAAAATCATCGTAACATTGTAGAAAGGAACAAAAAGCCTTTGATGAGGTCCCACACAACAGATTAGTTTAGTGTGCAAAATTGACTTGGATAGGTGTGTGTGTGTGTGTTTGTTTGTTTATTTATTTGTGCACTTGAACGAGAAAGGAAAAGAGCGAGGAGGAGAGTTAAAGAGAGAGAGAAAGAGAAAGAGAGAGAGAGTGTGTGTCCCGGTGGTGGGAGGGAGAAAAAAAAGCCTACGACACCTGGTATTCCCAGGCGGTCTCCCATCCAAGTACTAACCAGGCCTGAGCTTGCTTAGCTTCCGAGGTCAGACGGGATCGGGCGTGTTCAGGCTAGTATGGCCGTAGGCAGAGAGTAGCCACACTAAACGTGTATTTAACACACGCACTCTCCTTCTCATTGTCAGTCGACCCCAAGGGGGCTATGGGAACTTCACTCGCCCCGCTCAAGTTCAAGTTCAAGTTCAAGTGAGTTTATTGTCATGTGTCCCTGTATAGGACAATGAAATTCTTGCTTTGCTTAAGCACACAGAAAATAGTAGGCATTTACTACAAAACAGATAAATGTGTCCATATACCATGATATAAATATATACACACATGAATAAATAAACTGATAGTGCAAATAACAGAAAGTGGTTGGTAATAATCAGAGTTTTGTCCGAGCCAGGTTTAATAGCCTGATGGCTGAGGGGAAGTAACTATTCCTGAACCTGGTTGTTGCAGTCTTCAGGCTCCTGTACCTTCTACCTGAAGGTAGCAGGGAGATGAGTGTGTGGCCAGGATGGTGTGGGTCTTTGATGATACTGCCAGCCTTTTTGAGGCAGCGACTGCGATAAATCCCCTCGATGGAAGGAAGGTCAGAGCCGAAGATGGACTGGGCAGTGTTTACTACTTTTTGTAGTCTTTTCCTTTCCAGGGCACTCAAATTGCCGAACCAAGCCACGATGCAACCGTTCAGCATGCTCTCGACTGTGCACCTGTAGAAGTTAGAGAGAGTCTTCCTTGACAATCCGACTCTCCGTAATCTTCTCAGGAAGTAGAGGCGCTGATGTGCTTTTTTGATGATTGCATTAGTGTTCTCGGACCAGGAAAGATCTTCAGAGATGTGCACGCCCAGGAATTTGAAGCTCTTGACCCTTTCAACCATCGACCCGTTGATATAAATGGGGCTGTGGGTCCCCCTCCTACTCCTTCCAAAGTCCACAATCAGTTCCTTGGTTTTGCTGGTGTTGAGGGCCAGGTTATTGCGCTGGCACCATATGGACAGTTGCTCGATCTCTCTTCTGTACTCTGACTCATCCCCATCAGTGATACGCCCCACAATAGTGGTGTCGTCAGCGAACTTGATGATGGAGTTCGCACTGTGGTTCGCTACGCAGTCATGGGTATAGAGTGAGTACAGCAGGGGGCTGAGCACGCAGCCTTGAGGTGCTCCCGTGCTGATTGTTATTGAGGCTGACACATTTCCACCAAAACGAACAGACTGTGGTCTGTGGACGAGGAAGTCAAGGATCCAGTTGCAGAGGGATGCGCAGAGACCCAGTTCTGCGAGTTTGGTAACCAGTTTGGAGGGGATGATTGTGTTAAATGCCGAGCTGTAATCAATGAATAACAGCCTGACATATGAGTTTTTGTTGTCCAAGTGGTCCAGTGCGGAGTGGAGGGCCAGCGAGATCGCATCCACCGTTGATCTGTTGTGGCGGTACGCGAACTGCAGTGGGTCCAGGTTTTTGTCGATGTAGGAGTTGATTTGCTCCATGATCAACCTCTCAAAGCACTTCATCACCACTGGCGTTAGTGCCACTGGTCGATAGTCATTGAGGCATGTCACCTTACTCTTCTTGGGCACCGGTATAATTGATGCCCTTTAAAGCAGGTGGGGACCTCAGACCTCAGAAGTGAGAGGTTGAAAATGTCCGTAAAAACTCCCGCCAGTTGGTCCGCACAGGTTTTTAGAACACGACCGGGTATACCATAGGACCAGGTGCTTTTCTGGGGTTCACCCCTCTGAAGGATTTCCTGACATCGGCCTCTGTGACTGAGACTGAAATGCCATCGCAGCGAATGGGGGATCGGGAAGGCACATCAGTATTCTCCCTGTCAAAGCGTGCGTAAAACGCATTGAGCTCGTCAGGGAGTGATGTTACAACCGGCATTCGAGCTGCCTCCTGGTTTTGCCTTGTAGGAGGTGATTGCATTCAGACCCTGCCACAGCTGCCGAACATCTGTCTCGTCCTCCAGTTTGGAGCAGAAGTCCCTTTTGGCCTTTTTGATGGCCTTACCAAGGTCGTATCTGGTCTTCATGTAGGCCACTGTATCATCGGAGGTGAATGCCCTGTGTCTGGACTTCAGGAGAGTGCGGATCTCCAGGAACTATACATCAGGAGGTGCAACTCCAGAGCCAATAAGATCATGGGAGACCCCTTCCACCCATGCAACGGACTGTTCCAGCTGCTACGTTCAGGCAAACCCCTCCGTTGCCATGCTGTGAGAATGGAGAGGTTGAGAAGGGGTTTCTTCCCGGAGGCCATTAGGACTGTAAACTCCAATCTCACCAGGGACTAACTTTACTGTACCACTCTACTGCTTTTTGTTTAATTGATGTTTTTTTCCCCTTTTCCTTCCGCCCACCATATTTAATATGTAAAAGAATATGTGATTCTGTTCCATTCTGTTTGTAGTTGTTTGGTTGTTTGTTTGTTTGTCTTTTTGCACAAAGTCCGCGAGCATTGCCACTTTCATTTCACTGCACATCTCGTATGTGTATGTGACGAATAAACTTGACTTGACTTGGCTCACTCACTCACCCACCCACTCAAGCATAAAGCCAAAAAAAAAAACACACAAAATCATCATAACATTGTAGATTGGAACAAAAAGCCTTTGACGAGGTTCCACGCAACAGATTAGTTTAGTGTGCAAAATTAACTTGGATAGGTGTGTGTGTGTGTGTGTTTGTTTGTTTATTTATTTGTGCACTTGAACGAGAAAGGAAAAGATCGAGGAGGAGAGTTAAAGAGAGAGAGAAAGAGAAAAAGTGAGAGAGAGAGAGAGTGTGTCCGCCGGTGGTGGGAGGGAGAAAAAAAAGCCTACGACACCTGGTATTCCCAGGCGGTCTCCCATCCAAGTACTAACCAGGCCTGAGCTTGCTTAGCTTCCGAGATCAGACGGGATCGGGCGTGTTCAGGCTAGTATGGCCGTAGGCAGAGAGTAGCAACACTAAACGTGTATTTAACACACGCACTCTCCTTCTCATTGTCGGTCGACCCTGAGGGGGCCGCCCGACATTCACTAGACAAGGTGAGAGGCGAGAGGCACTGCCGAGAGTCCCCGACCGTCACCCCGACCCCACGCAGCAGCAGCATCTCACTCACTCTCTCACCCCTTCCGAGATCAGACGGGAACGGGCGTGTTCAGGCTAGTATGGCCGTAGGCAGAGAGTAGCCACACTAAACGTGTATTTAACACACGCACTCTCCTTCTCATTGTCGGTCGACCCTGAGGGGGCCGCCCGACATTCACTGGACAAGGTGAGAGGCGAGAGGCACGGCCGAGAGTCCCCGACCCTGACCCCGACCCCACGCAGCAGCAGCATCTCACTCACTCTCTCACCCACTCACTCACTCACCCACCCAAGCATAAAGCAGAAAAAAACACAAAATCATCGTAACATTGTAGAAAGGAACAAAAAGCCTTTGATGAGGTCCCACACAACAGATTAGTTTACTGTGCAAAATTGACTTGGATAGGTGTGTGTGTGTGTGTTTGTTTGTTTATTTATTTGTGCACTTGAACGAGAAAGGAAAAGAGCGAGGAGGAGAGTTAAAGAGAGAGAGAAAGAGAGAGAGAGTGTGTGTCCCGGTGGTGGGAGGGAGAAAAAAAAGCCTACGACACCTGGTATTCCCAGGCGGTCTCCCATCCAAGTACTAACCAGGCCTGAGCTTGCTTAGCTTCCGAGATCAGACGGGATCGGGCGTGTTCAGGCTAGTATGGCCGTAGGCAGAGAGTAGCCACACTAAACGTGTATTTAACACACGCACTCTCCTTCTCATTGTCGGTTGACCCCAAGGGGGCTATGGGAACTTCACTCTTCTGCTGCTTCTTCTTCTTTGGAGTTTTACGGCAGCCGGCATCCACAATGTTGCATTGCTGCCACCTTGTGGCTTCACTCCACAGTCCTCATGTCTTTACATTATATCCTTTATTATTATCCTACATTATATCTGTCATTCCAATTTTCTTCATTTCACTGATCAAAACTCTTCTTTCTGTTTCATATCTTGTACATGCAACTAGAGCATGCTGAACTGTTTCCGGCTGATGGCATTCCTCACAGCCCAGTAGGGTGTTTTCCCAACATTTTTAATGTGCTGTTCAGGTGAGTGTGTCCTATCCTCAATCTTGCTAATACTACCTGTTCTCTCCTGTTCCCCCCTCTTCTTGCTGTAATGCCCACTCTATTTTGTAGCGAATAGAGGTGTCTCCCCTTTGTCTCCTGTTCCCAGTATTGTTGCCATTCCTGATTTATTTTCTTCCACACAATGTGTTTTCCTTCAGATTTGGATAATTGTAAGTTTACCTCTATGTTCTCTTTTTTAACGGCCTCTTTTGCTAATTTATCCACTTTTTCATTTCCTAGCACACCAATGTGTGCTGGGACCCACAACAAAGTCACGTCACTGCCCTTCCTTGTTTCTTGGCTTAATAGTAGTAGAATTTCATACACTAGGTCAGGCCGCCTATGGGATGCACCAGACCCAATACTCTGGATTGCAGACAATGAGTCGCTACATATTAATACTTTGCATGGTTGCACCTGTTCTATCCACCGAACTGCCATCAAAATAGCGTACAGTTCCACTGTATACACTGCCAAATAGTTATTTGTTCTTTTGCAAATCTCAACATTCATCCCTTGCACTACCACAGCTGCCCCTGTTGTTTCAGCTACTGGGTCCTTTGATCCATCTGTGAAGATTAAGAGGTGTTCCCTGTATCTATTATATATATGGTTATGGTATTCTGTTTTTAGGTCCGAATTTTTTTCCCTCCTTTTTGCCTCCCATATCTCCAGATCAACTTTTGGGATGTTTAGTAACCATATTGGGACAGATGGCCACAATACTGCAGGGCAGAACTCTTTGTCCTCTACTTCCATGTCCCTTGCCACACCTCCTCCAACCCAGCCGAAGCTTCCAGACTGAGCCACCCCTCTCTCCCAGCACTCCTGTACTACCTGTTTTGTTGGGTGGTTCTCTCCATGACCCTTAAGGCTTAGCCAGTAATTAGCCATTAGTTGTCTGCGGCGCAGTCTCAACGGCATCTCCCCAGTTTCCACCTGTAGTGCACATACAGGTGACGTCCGCACACCTCCTATACAGATTCTTAGAGCTTCCGCTTGGACTTTGTCCAACTCGGACAACACTGACTTAGATGCTGATCCATAAGCTATACTGCCATACTCTAGTCTGGATCTGATCAGTGATACATAGATATGTTTAAGAGATAATATATCTGCTCCCCACTCTAAACCTGCTAAGCATCTCATTACATTGATGGCTTTTTTGCATTTTCCAATTATTTTTGTAATGTGGACCCTCCATGTTAATCTGGAGTCAAAATGGACTCCCAGGAAACGGAAATGTTTTACTCTTTCCAAATTGTTGCCGTATAGTTTTAACTGGACATCCTCTTTAATTTCCTTCCTTGTGAAAACCGTTGTCTTTGTCTTCTCTATAGAGAATTTAAAACCCCATTTCACTCCCCACTCTTCCACCTGGGCTATCCCTTGCTGCATTTTTCCCACGATAAAATCTATATTCTTCCCCTTTCTCCATAGGCTGCCATCATCTGCAAAGAGCGATCGCCCCATCTCTGGTTGAATGTTTGCAAATATATCATTGATCATGATTGAGAATAGGATCGGGCTTATCGCACTTCCTTGGGAGTTCCATTCTCGACTACACATTTACTAGAGATGTCTGACCCTATTTTAACTTGGATACTTCTACCGTTAAGAAAATCCATTATCCAGTTAAAAATATTTCCTCCTACTCCCATTAAATGCAGCTTTATTAGAAGACCTTCTCTCCACAACATATCATAAGCCTTCTCTACATCAAAAAATACAGTAACTACAGATTCTTTTTTAACTTGTGCTTTCCTTATATCATCTTCCAAGCACAGAACTGGACTTCACCTCGCCCCTCTCCAGGAACTATACATCAGGAGGTGCAACTCCAGAGCCAATAAGATCATGGGAGACCCCTTCCACCCATGCAACGGACTGTTCCAGCTGCTACGTTCAGGCAAACCCCTCCGTTGCCATGCTGTGAGAATGGAGAGGTTGAGAAGGGGTTTCTTCCCGGAGGCCATTAGGACTGTAAACTCCAATCTCACCAGGGACTAACTTTACTGTACCACTCTACTGCTTTTTTTTTAATTGATGTTTTTTTCCCCTTTTCCTTCCGCCCACCATATTTAATATGTAAAAGAATATGTGATTCTGTTCCATTCTGTTTGGTTGTTTGTTTGTTTGTCTTTTTGCACAAAGTCCGCGAGCATTGCCACTTTCATTTCACTGCACATCTCGTATGTGTATGTGACGAATTGACTTGACTTGACTTGGCTCACTCACTCACCCACCCACTCACGCGTAAAGCCAAAAAAAAAACCACACAAAATCATCGTAACATTGTAGATTGGAACAAAAAGCCTTTGACGAGGTTCCACACAACAGATTAGTTTAGTGTGCAAAATTAACTTGGATAGGTGTGTGTGTGTGTGTGTGTTTGTTTGTTTGTTTATTTATTTATTTGTGCACTTGAACGAGAAAGGAAAAGATCGAGGAGGAGAGTTAAAGAGAGAGAGAAAGAGAAAGAGTGAGAGAGAGAGAGAGTGTGTCCGCCGGTGGTGGGAGGGAGGAAAAAAAAGCCTACGACACCTGGTATTCCCAGGCGGTCTCCCATCCAAGTACTAACCAGGCCTGAGCTTGCTTAGCTTCCGAGATCAGACGGGATCGGGCGTGTTCAGGCTAGTATGGCCGTAGGCAGAGAGTAGCAACACTAAACGTGTATTTAACACACGCACTCTCCTTCTCATTGTCGGTCGACCCTGAGGGGGCCGCCCGACATTCACTAGACAAGGTGAGAGGCGAGAGGCACTGCCGAGAGTCCCCGACCGTCACCCCGACCCCACGCAGCAGCAGCAATCTCACTCACTCTCTCACCCGGCCGATGATGTGCTGGCCGTGGTTGGGCGCATGTGCAGGGGGAGCACGTGCAGGCCACAGCAATACGCATGTGCAAGGCGGCCTGCTTGCTGGCGGATGAGGAGCGAGCGGAGTGCGGAGACCAGGCAGCCCGGATATGGATAGCGGGGGGAGACGGAGAGAGAGTGTGGGGGCCGCCCAGAGTGAACGGCAGGTGTCCGACCTTGGCTAGAGGCCCCCTAGATTTCGAGGCCCTAGGCTTCAGCCTATGAAGCCTAGTGGTAAATCCGGCTCTGCGAGGCCCCCCTAGATCTCGAGGCCCTAAGCTTAAGCTTGTCTAGCTTATTGGTAAATCCGGCCCTGATCCTCAGAGACACTCTGAATTCCCTCAATTGCCTGAGGTGGTAAAGGCGCTGCCTTGCCTTACTCACGAGTGCTGCGGCGTGTGATGTCCATGTCATATCCTCAGAGATGTGGACTCCCAGATATTTAAAACAGCTCACCCTATCCACAGTATCCCCATTTATCCTCAATGGTGTGTACGTCCTCGGATGATGTGCCCTCCTAAAGTCAACGATCAGCTCCTTAGTTTTTTTGATGTTCAAGAGGAGGCTGTTGTGCTGACACCAGAGTGCAAGATCAGCCACCTCCTCCTGTGGGCCTTCTCATCGTTGTCTGAGATCAGGCCCACCACCACAGTGTCATCAGCAAACTTAATTATTGAGTTAGAGCTGAACCTAGCCACAGTCATGTGCGCACAGGGAGTACAGTAGGGGGCTGAGGACGCAACCCTGGGGCGATCCTGTGCTCAGGGTGAGGGACTTCGATGTATTCCCTCCCATCTTGACTGCCTGGGCCCTGGAGGTGAGAAAGTCCAGGGCCCAGGCACATAGGGGGGTGTTGAGCACTAATTCCAGCAGCTTCTCGGCCAGTCTGGTGGGGACTATCGTGTTGAAGGCTGAACTGAAGTCTATGAACAGCATCCTCACATAGCCCCCCTTCTGGCTGTCAAGATGAGAGAGAGCGGTGTGCAAAACCTGGGAGACCGCATTGTCCGTGGATCTGTTTGGACGGTATGCGAACTGTAACGGGTCCATGTTGCGAGAGAGGAAGGTGCAGATGTGTTTCACTAGCCTCTCAAAGCATTCCATGACTACCGAGGTGAGGGTCACCGGACGGTAGTCATTCAGACAGGCTGGGGAGGCATTTTTTGGTACCGATACAATGATGGATTTTATGAAGCAGGCAGGGACCACGGACTTGGCCAAGGAGAGATTGAATATTGTAGTGAGCACCGGGGCTAGCTGCGTAGCACAGGAGTTGAGTACTCGCCCCGAGATGCCATCGGGGCCTGCAGCTTTCCTCGTGTTCACCCGTGTCAGAGCCCTCCTCACATCGTGCTCGGACAGCGAGAATGTGTGCACATTCCTCCCTTCAGCTCCCATAAACATCCACCACAGTGACTCCTCCTCATACCTCACTGAGCCGAGAAAAATTCAATCTCTCCCTTCTTTGTCCTCCCGCGGTCGGGAGTCTCTAACCTTCCGTTGACGGGACGATCTTACTCCCGTAGCCGGCAAGGTAGTCGGGGCGATCAAGCTCCTGCATCGGTGGGGGAATCTCAGCTCCCCCGCACTGGGCGATCTACCCCGGGTCGGGGCCAGTCGAACATTGTGCGGCTTCTGGAGCTTCCCGACGTCGGTCTCAACCCAAGACTGCGAGCTTCTTGATTGTAAAGTCCGCAGGCCGCGGTTGGAGCGTTGATCCCAGGCAAGGGATCGGGTCCGATGGTAAGTCCACAGCCCCGCGGTGGGGCTCAAAGTCAGTCCCGAGCAAGGCCTCCGGCTCCACGATGTTAGGCCGTAGAGCGATCAGAGATACGATCCGGAAAACAATCGCATCTCTGGCAAGGTAAGAGATTGAAAAAAAGTTTCCCCCGACCCGCCTTCCCATACATAAAACAAAAAGACAGACTGTTGACGAGGCTGCCCTCGAAGCGCCACCTGGTGGTAGATAAAACTGTGTAGATAAAACTATGAATGCTGATATATGCTAAAGGGAATAACGTTTAGTGCAAGATAAAGTCCAGTAAAGTCCGATTAAAGATAGTGCGAGGGTCACCAATGAGGTAGATAGTAGTTCAGGACCGCTCTCTGGTTGTGGTTGGATGATTCAGTTGCCTGATAACAGCTGATAAGAAACTGTCCCTGAATCTGAAGGTGTGCGTTATCACACTTCTGTACCCCTTGCCCGATGGGAGAGGGGAGAAGAGGGAGTGGCCAGGGTGCGACTGGTCCTTGATTATGTTACTGGCCTTGCCGAGGCAGCGTGAGGTGTAGATGGAGTCAATGGAAAGGAGGTTGGTTTGTGCGATGGTCTGGACTGCGTCCACAACTTCACATCCGGAAGTGGCGGCGCTGCCCTGGCAGCAGCGGCTCACCTGCAGTCCGTTTGTTTTTGCTTTTTTTGTGTTGATTATTTCGTTTTGGCTAGTCCAGTTTTTGTTTTTTTAGTTTGTGTTTGGGGGGGGGGGGTTGAAACGGGGCTTGCTGTCTCTCCCTGCGGGGGAATGCGACTTTTTTGTCGTATTCCCCTTCTCTGCCTCCGTCTGCGCTGAGGCCTAATGGCGGAGCTGGCGACCTCGAGGCTCAGGAGGCAGAGCTCGCCAGGACTCACCCTGGGCTCGCTCTCGTGAGGACGGCCCGGCTCGGGGCTGGAACAGGGCTTCCGTGAGGGGCTGTGACGTTCCCGGGGGGCGGCCTGGTCCGAGGAAGGAACGGTGCTCCCGTCGGAGTGGCCGAGCTCGGGGAGGTGCGGCGCTCCCAGCCCGAGAGGAGTGGCGCCCATGTTTGGACGGCCCAGCCCAAGGGAGGAGCGGCGCCCATGTCGGGGCTGCCCGGCCCGAGGGAGGAGCGGCGCCCATGTCGGGGCTGCCCGGCCCGAGGGAGGAGCGGCGCCCATGTCGGGGCTGCCCGGCCCAGCCCGAGGGAGGAGCAGCGCCCATGTCGGGGCGGCCTGCCGCGAGGCTGAGACAGTAACGGCACTCACGTGAGGGCGATCCGGCTCGGGGCTGGAACGGTGCTCCGGTGGCTGGGATGGCGTTCTGGCGGCGGTGACCTGAGTCCGGGGTTCGGCCGCGGGCCAGCGGCTGTGTCAGCAGGACTGGTGGACAGCAGCTTCGACCACCCCGGGGCCGCGGTGTTTGAGTTGCGGGATTGTTTGCTACATCGCCCGGTGGGGTATCGCCTCAGCGCAGAGAGAGAAGAGGAGGGAAGAGACTGCAGCCCTAAGAGTTTTGCCTCCATCACAGTGAGAAGGTGCTATGTGGACTCACTGTGGTGGATGTTAATATGTGTTTATTGTTGTTTTTTTATTGTATTGTATGTATGTATGACTGCAGGCACGAAATTTCGTTCAGACTTCGGTCTGAATGACAATAAAGGAAACCCTGTAAACCCTGTAACGACAGACTACATCAGCAAGTGTGGAGAGGCTTGCGTACAAAAGAAGATGATACCTGTGTTCCCCAACCATGGTGAACCATGAGGTCCATCCACTACCAGGTGAAGTCCATGTCTGCAGTGGTCAAGACATCTATCCACGACGTTTACAAGCCCATTAAAGATGCCAGGAGGGAAATATGGATGAGGTTGGCGCTAGAATAACTACAAGGACATCCATAGATTGTGGCAAGGCTTGCACACTCCAACGGGCTTCAATGTGATGCTGGACATTATCGCTGGTAACAATGGGACCTTCCCCAACAAGCCCAATGCATTCTGCATTCTACTAGTGTGGCACGGTGGCGCAGTGGTAGAGTTGCTGCCTCACAGCGCCAGAGACCCGGGTTCCATCCCGACTACAGGTGCTGTCTGTACGGAGTTTGTACCTTCTCCCCGTGACCTGCGTGGGTTTTCTCCGAGATCTTCGGTTTCCTCCCACACTCCAAAGACGTACAGGTTTGTGGGTAAATTGGCTTGGTATAAATGTAAATTGTCCATCGTGTGTGTAGGGATGTGTTAATGTGCTGGGGTCACTGATCGGTCTGGATACGATAGCCTGTTTCCGTGCTGTATCTCTAAACTAAACCCTGCGTGGGTTTTCTCCGGGTGCACCGGTTTCCTCCCACACTCCAAAGACGTACAGGTTTGTAGGTTAATTGGCTTCGGCAAAAATTGTTAATTGTCCCCAGTGCGTGTAGGATAACGCAAGTGTGCGGGGATCACAGGCCGGAGCGGACTCGGTGGACCGAAGAGGGCCTCTCCTTCTCTCTCTCCTCCCCCTCTGCCCCACTCTCTACCCCCTCCCTGTCGACGTTAACCTCCCCCACCCCCCGCGCCCGGTGTCAGCTCCCTCCCCGCCCGGGATCAACTCTCTTTTCAACTTTGAAAAAAAGTTTCCCCCTTTCTATGACCCAACTATGGACGCTCGTTCGCTCACGGCCGTCCAGCTGTTGACACTTCCCGCCCGCCTTCACCCTCTCAATTGTCGGCGCCCATCAAACAACAGCCCGCACCGGCACCTCCCCCCTCCCCCCTCCCCCCTCACCCATCCCCCCCCCAGCCAGCAGTGAGTGTCCGCCCGTTAATCGCACGGTCCAACTGTTGCCGATTCAATTGTCAATTGGCCTGTGAACCGCCGCCAGCTGTTCGAGAAGCGAACTACGAATGAATGACCGTTGGTGAAGAACCTTCTGGAAACCAAAGATCCTATAGCGGAGCTCCTCTATAAACTTTGCTGGAAACGGCTCCTTCCCAGCGGGCAACGCTCGCTCATTCACCAACCGCAACTGTCAGCGCTCCCCACCCCGACGGCTTCTCCCCACCCACCCCGGCGTCAGCTCCCTCCCCCACTCACACCTGTCCACGTCCGTTAACCGCACGGTCCTGCCGTCGACCATCGCTCCCGAACAACTGTCCCCGCACGACCAACTGTCGACGATCGCTCCCGCCCAATCCACCTCAGCCGTTGCCGCCCGTTATTTCCCGCTCGCGTTGCCCGCTGGGAAGAAGCCGTTCGTTTCCAGAACGTTCTTCACCAACGGTCATACATTCGGAGTTCGCTTCTCCACAACGACGGACTCCGGAACACAGTTCGATAAAAAACACTGGGTTTTCTGCCCTTTTTTATTTTTGTTTGTTATGAAAATCTTTTTATTTTTGATTACATTCATTATTTCGATTTACACCATTTTTCAAAAGGTAAAAACGCTTTTCTTTTTTTTCCCAAACGTAGACGTTTTTTTCAATAATTGGTTCTTGGTTTCTTGGTCCAAAATATTCCAAATGGAATTTAAACTATATATTTATTAAACTGTTATTTATATTTGAATAATCCTTTTTGAAAAGATGATTGCATAACTCAGTAGCAATGTTACAACATTTTGAGATTTTAAAAATCAAGTCTGTAATTTATCCCATCAGATAAAGCATAAAAAGAAGTTTAATTTGACACCTAATTCACTTTCATATCTTCAGTATTAAAAAAGTTATGGCCATTTTCATACTCAGAAATTAGCATCTTGTTCCCTATTGCTTTTCCATTGACTTAACTCAAAAGCTGTGATCAAGGACAGTCATAAGCCCATAACTTTATTAAAAATTAAGAGATTAAATACATTTTCAGTTATTATAGATTGAAGCATTCTGAAACAAATATGAAACAATCTTACTTGGATGACCTGAAATTAAAGTATATAATTAGTTAGTTACCTAATTGTAGCTAATTACAAAATTCAATTACTAGATCTAAACATCTATCCATTTCTTAAGAAATGGTTAACATTTTTAAATAGCCTAAGTGTCCAAATAACATTCACACAAGTACTAACCAGGCCTGAGCTTGCTTAGCTTGCGAGATCAGACGGGATCGGGCGTGTTCAGGCTAGTATGGCCGTAGGCAGAGAGTAGCCACACTAAACGTGTATTTAACACACGCACTCTCCTTCTCATTGTCGGTCGACCCTAGGGGGCCGCCCGACATTCACTGGACAAGGTAAGAGGCGAGAGGCACGGCCGAGAGTCCCCGACCGTGACCCCGACCCCACGCAGCAGCAGCAGCAGCAGCAGCATCTCACTCACTCTCTCACCCACTTAGATTCCGAGATCAGACGGGATCCGGCGTGTTCAGGCTAGTATGGCCGTAGGCAGAGAGTAGCCACACTAAACGTGTATTTAACAAGTCAAGTCAAGTGAGTTTATTGTCATGTGTCCCTGTATAGGACAATGAAATTCTTGCTTTGCTTAAGCACACAGAAAATAGTAGGGATTTACTACAAAACAGATAAATGTGTCCATATACCATGATATAAATATATACACACATGAATAAATAAACTGGTAGTGCAAATAACAGAAAGTGGTTGCTAATAATCAGAGTTTTGTCCGAGCCAGGTTTAATAACCTGATGGCTGAGGGGAAGTAGCTATTCCTGAACCTGGTTGTTGCAGTCTTCAGGCTCCTGTACCTTCTACCTGAAGGTAGCAGGGAGATCAGTGTGTGGCCAGGATGGTGTGGGTCTTTGATGATACTGCCAGCCTTTTTGAGGCAGCGACCGCGATAAATCCCCTCGATGGAAGGAAGGTCAGAGCCGATGATGGACTGGGCAGTGTTTACTACTTTTTGTAGTCTTTTCCTCTCCAGGGCGCTTAAATTTCCGAACCAAGCCACGATGCAACCGGTCAGCATGCTCTCGACTGTGCACCTGTAGAAGTTAGAGAGAGTCTTCCTTGACAATCCGACTCTCCGTAATCTTCTCAGGAAGTAGAGGCGCTGATGAGCTTTTTTGATAATTGCGTTCGTGTTCTCGGACCAGGAAAGATCTTCAGAGATGTGCACCCCCAGGAATTTGAAGTTCTTGACCCTTTCAACCATCGACCCGTTGATATAAATGGGGCTGTGGGTCTCCCTCCTACTCCTTCCAAAGTCCACAATCAGTTCCTTGGTTTTGCTGGTGTTCAGGGCCAGGTTATTGCGCTGGCACCATATGGACAGTTGCTCGATCTCTCTTCTGTACTCTGACTCATCCCCATCAGTGATACGCCCCACAACACACGCACTCTCCTTCTCATTGTCGGTCGACCCTGAGGGGGCCGCCCGACATTCACTGGACAAGGTGAGAGGCGAGAGGCACGGCCGAGAGTCCCCGACCGTGACCCCGACCCCACGCAGCAGCAGCATCTCACTCACTCTCTCAGAGATCAGATGGGATCGGGCGTGTTCAGGCTAGTATGGCCGTAGGCAGAGAGTAGCCACACTAAACGTGTATTTAACACACGCACTCTCCTTCTCATTGTCGGTCGACCCCAAGGGGTCTATGGGAACTTCACTCGCCCCTCTCCAGGAGGGAGCTGAAGGTGTAAAAACTGCGGAAGTTGATTGCGGACATTTTTCGTGGAGATTTAAAGATCCAAAATATCGGGAATTATCGCGTTTGCTCGCTGCATTTCATCAAAAGTGGCATTATTGGCTTTGTTATCTTTATTCATTTGTTAGATGAAAAGTATTAAAAGTTAGAAACCCGTCAGTAAAATTGCAAAATCGCCCATGGTTCTCGGGTGGGTTTTAACATGCAAAATAAAAACGCTTCTGAAGCTCCATTTACCATTTAAATAATCGTAAACTCTCAATGCGTTTGGAAATCAATTTTACTCAGATGCAAGCTTACGATTATTTAAGGAAAAGAGAAAGGAAAAGAGCGAGGAGGAGAGTTAAAGAGAGAGAGTGTGTCCACCGGTGGTGGGCGGGAGAAAAAAAAGCCTACGACACCTGGTATTCCCAGGCGGTCTCCCATCCAAGTACTAACCAGGCCTGAGCTTGCTTAGCTTCCGAGATCAGACGGGATCGGGCGTGTTCAGGCTAGTATGGCCGTAGGCAGAGAGTAGCCACACTAAACGTGTATTTAACACACTCACTCTCCTTCTCATTGTCGGTCGACCCTGAGGGGGCCGCCCGACATTCACTAGACAAGGTGAGAGGCGAGAGGCACTGCCGAGAGTCCCCGACCGTCACCCCGACCCCACGCAGCAGCAGCATCTCACTCACTCTCTCACCCACTTAGATTCCGAGATCAGACGGGATCGGGCGTGTTCAGGCTAGTATGGCCGTAGGCAGATAGTGGCCACACTAAACGTGTATATGAACACTTTGTCTACTCCACTGCGATATCTCTTCAAGGTATGCCTACTTTGAAGAAGTTCTCCTCCTCTCTCCGGAGACAGTTTCACAACCTCCTCTCTAACTGCACACCTTCTGTGCCCATCCGCCCGCCCTCGGGCTCCTCCTCCTCCCTTTTTCCTTCTTTCTTTCCCCACCCCCCATCAGTCTGAAGAAGGGTTTCGGCCCGAAACGTCGCCTATTTCCTTCGCTCCATAGATGCTGCTGCACCCGCTGAGTTCCTCCAGCAATTTTGTGTACCTTCGATATTCCAGCATCTGCAGTTCCCTTTTGAACACTTTGTCTACTCCACTGCGATATCTCTTCAAGGTATGCCCACTTTGAAGAAGTTCTCCTCCTCTCTCCGGAGACAGTTTCACAACCTCCTCTCTAACTGCACACCTTCTGTGCTCCTCCCACCCTCCCATCCGCCTGCCCTCGGGCTCCTCCTCCTCCCTTTTTCCTTCCTTCTTTCCCCACCCCCCATCAGTCTGAAGAAGGGGTTCGGCCCGAAACGTCGCCTATTTCCTTCGCTCCATAGATGCTGCTGCACCCGCTGAGTTCCTCCAGCAATTTTGTGTACCCTCTCCTTCTCATTGTCGGTCGACCCTGAGGGGGCCGCCCGACATTCACTGGACAAGGTGAGAGGCGAGAGGCACGGCCGAGAGTCCCCGACCCTGACCCCGACCCCACGTAGCAGCAGCATCTCACTCACTCTCTCACCCACTCACTCACCCACCCAAGCATAAAGCAGAAAAAAACACAAAATCATCGTAACATTGTAGAAAGGAACAAAAAGCCTTTGATGAGGTCCCACACAACAGATTAGTTTAGTGTGCAAAATTGACTTGGATAGGTGTGTGTGTGTGTGTGTGTGTTTGTTTGTTTATTTATTTGTGCACTTGAACGAGAAAGGAAAAGAGCGAGGAGGAGAGTTAAAGAGAGAGAGAAAGAGAAAGAGAGAGAGAGTGTGTGTCCCGGTGGTGGGAGGGAGAAAAAAAAGCCTACGACACCTGGTATTCCCAGGCGGAATCCCATCCAAGTACTAACCAGGCCTGAGCTTGCTTAGCTTCCGAGATCAGACGGGATCGGGCGTGTTCAGGCTAGTATGGCCGTAGGCAGAGAGTAGCCACACTAAACGTGTATTTAACACACGCACTCTCCTTCTCATTGTCAGTCGACCCCAAGGGGGCTATGGGAACTTCACTCGCCCCGCTCAAGTTCAAGTTCAAGTGAGTTTATTGTCATGTGTCCCTGTATAGGACAATGAAATTCTTGCTTTGCTTAAGCACACAGAAAATAGTAGGCATTTACTACAAAACAGATAAATGTGTCCATATACCATGATATAAATATATACACACATGAATAAATAAACTGATAGTGCAAATAACAGAAAGTGGTTGGTAATAATCAGAGTTTTGTCCGAGCCAGGTTTAATAGCCTGATGGCTGAGGGGAAGTAACTATTCCTGAACCTGGTTGTTGCAGTCTTCAGGCTCCTGTACCTTCTACCTGAAGGTAGCAGGGAGATGAGTGTGTGGCCAGGATGGTGTGGGTCTTTGATGATACTGCCAGCCTTTTTGAGGCAGCGACTGCGATAAATCCCCTCGATGGAAGGAAGGTCAGAGCCGAAGATGGACTGGGCAGTGTTTACTACTTTTTGTAGTCTTTTCCTTTCCAGGGCGCTCAAATTTCCGAACCAAGCCACGATGCAACCGGTCAGCATGCTCTCGACTGTGCACCTGTAGAAGTTAGAGAGAGTCTTCCTTGACAATCCGACTCTCCGTAATCTTCTCAGGAAGTAGAGGCGCTGATGTGCTTTTTTGATGATTGCATTAGTGTTCTCGGACCAGGAAAGATCTTCAGAGATGTGCACGCCCAGGAATTTGAAGCTCTTGACCCTTTCAACCATCGACCCGTTGATATAAATGGGGCTGTGGGTCCCCCTCCTACTCCTTCCAAAGTCCACAATCAGTTCCTTGGTTTTGCTGGTGTTGAGGGCCAGGTTATTGCGCTGGCACCATATGGACAGTTGCTCGATCTCTCTTCTGTATTCTGACTCATCCCCATCAGTGATACGCCCCACAATAGTGGTGTCGTCAGCGAACTTGATGATGGAGTTCGCACTGTGGTTCGCTACGCAGTCATGGGTATAGAGTGAGTACAGCAGGGGGCTGAGCACGCAGCCTTGAGGTGCTCCCGTGCTGATTGTTATTGAGGCTGACACATTTCCACCAATACGAACAGACTGTGGTCTGTGGACGAGGAAGTCAAGGATCCAGTTGCAGAGGGATGCGCAGAGACCCAGTTCTGCGAGTTTGGTAACCAGTTTGGAGGGGATGATTGTGTTAAATGCCGAGCTGTAATCAATGAATAACAGCCTGACATATGAGTTTTTGTTGTCCAAGTGGTCCAGTGCGGAGTGGAGGGCCAGCGAGATCGCATCCACCGTTGATCTGTTGTGGCGGTACGCGAACTGCAGTGGGTCCAGGTTTTTGTCGATGTAGGAGTTGATTTGCTCCATGATCAACCTCTCAAAGCACTTCATCACCACCGGCGTTAGTGCCACTGGTCGATAGTCATTGAGGCATGTCACCTTACTCTTCTTGGGCACCGGTATAATTGATGCCCTTTTAAAGCAGGTGGGGACCTCAGACCTCAGAAGTGAGAGGTTGAAAATGTCCGTAAAAACTCCCGCCAGTTGGTCCGCACAGGTTTTTAGAACACGACCGGGTATACCATCAGGACCAGGTGCTTTTCTGGGGTTCACCCCTCTGAAGGATTTCCTGACATCGGCCTCTGTGACTGAGACTGAAATGCCATCGCAGCGAATGGGGGATCGGGAAGGCACATCAGTATTCTCCCTGTCAAAGCGTGCGTAAAACGCATTGGGCTCGTCAGGGAGTGATGTTACACCGGCATTCGAGCTGCCTCCTGGTTTTGCCTTGTAGGAGGTGATTGCATTCAGACCCTGCCACAGCTGCTGAACATCTGTCTCGTCCTCCAGTTTGGAGCAGAAGTCCCTTTTGGCCTTTTTGATGGCCTTACCAAGGTCGTATCTGGTCTTCATGTAGGCCACTGTATCATCGGAGGTGAATGCCCTGTGTCTGGACTTCAGGAGAGTGCGGATCTCCAGGAACTATACATCAGGAGGTGCAACTCCAGAGCCAATAAGATCATGGGAGACCCCTTCCACCCATGCAACGGACTGTTCCAGCTGCTACGTTCAGGCAAACCCCTCCGTTGCCATGCTGTGAGAATGGAGAGGTTGAGAAGGGGTTTCTTCCCGGAGGCCATTAGGACTGTAAACTCCAATCTCACCAGGGACTAACTTTACTGTACCACTCTACTGCTTTTTGTTTAATTGATGTTTTTTTCCCCTTTTCCTTCCGCCCACCATATTTAATATGTAAAAGAATATGTGATTCTGTTCCATTCTGTTTGTAGTTTGTTTGGTTGTTTGTTTGTTTGTCTTTTTGCACAAAGTCCGCGAGCATTGCCACTTTCATTTCACTGCACATCTCGTATGTGTATGTGACGAATAAACTTGACTTGACTTGGCTCACTCACTCACCCACCCACTCAAGCATAAAGCCAAAAAAAAAAAACACACAAAATCATCATAACATTGTAGATTGGAACAAAAAGCCTTTGACGAGGTTCCACGCAACAGATTAGTTTAGTGTGCAAAATTAACTTGGATAGGTGTGTGTGTGTGTGTGTTTGTTTGTTTATTTATTTGTGCACTTGAACGAGAAAGGAAAAGATCGAGGAGGAGAGTTAAAGAGAGAGAGAAAGAGAAAAAGTGAGAGAGAGAGAGAGTGTGTCCGCCGGTGGTGGGAGGGAGAAAAAAAAGCCTACGACACCTGGTATTCCCAGGCGGTCTCCCATCCAAGTACTAACCAGGCCTGAGCTTGCTTAGCTTCCGAGATCAGACGGGATCGGGCGTGTTCAGGCTAGTATGGCCGTAGGCAGAGAGTAGCAACACTAAACGTGTATTTAACACACGCACTCTCCTTCTCATTGTCGGTCGACCCTGAGGGGGCCGCCCGACATTCACTAGACAAGGTGAGAGGCGAGAGGCACTGCCGAGAGTCCCCGACCCCACGCAGCAGCAGCATCTCACTCACTCTCTCACCCACTCACTCACTCACCCACCCAAGCATAAAGCAGAAAAAACACAAAATCATCGTAACATTGTAGAAAGGAACAAAAAGCCTTTGATGAGGTCCCACACAACAGATTAGTTTAGTGTGCAAAATTGACTTGGATAGGTGTGTGTGTGTGTGTGTGTTTGTTTGTTTATTGATTTGTGCACTTGAACGAGAAAGGAAAAGAGCGAGGAGGAGAGTTAAAGAGAGAGAAAGAGAGAGAGAGAGAGAGAGAGAGAGTGTGTGTCCCGGTGGTGGGAGGGAGACAAAAAAGCCTACGACACCTGGTATTCCCAGGCGGTCTCCCATCCAAGTACTAACCAGGCCTGAGCTTGCTTAGCTTCCGAGATCAGACGGGATCGGGCGTGTTCAGGCTAGTATGGCCGTAGGCAGAGAGTAGCCACACTAAACGTGTATTTAACACACGCACTCTCCTTCTCATTGTCGGTCGACCCCAAGGGGGCTATGGGAACTTCGCTCTTCTTCTGCTTCTTCTTCTTTGGAGTTTTACGGCAGCCGGCATCCACAATGTTGCATTGCTGCCACCTTGTGGCTTCACTCCACAGTCCTCATGTCTTTACATTATATCCTTTTTATAAGGCCAGAGGCCCTCAAGAAATTAAACAACACCTTTACTCCTTTTCCTTCCCCTCCATACTCTAGAATGTTCTTTTCTGATATATCTGTCATTCCAATTTTCTTCATTTCACTGATCAAAACTCTTCTTTCTGTTTCATATCTTGTACATGCAACTAGAGCATGCTGAACTGTTTCCGGCTGATGGCATTCCTCAAACAGCCCAGTAGGGTGTTTTCCCAACATTTTTAATGTGCTGTTCAGGTGAGTGTGTCCTATCCTCAATCTTGCTAATACTACCTGTTCTCTCCTGTTCCCCCCTCTTCTTGCTGTAATGCCCACTCTATTTTGTAGCGAATAGAGGTGTCTCCCCTTTGTCTCCTGTTCCCAGTATTGTTGCCATTCCTGATTTATTTTCTTCCGCACAATGTGTTTTCCTTCAGATTTGGATAATTGTAAGTTTACCTCTATGTTCTCTTTTTTAACGGCCTCTTTTGCTAATTTATCCACTTTTTCATTTCCTAGCACACCAATGTGTGCTGGGACCCACAACAAAGTCACGTCACTGCCCTTCCTTGTTTCTTGGCTTAATAGTAGTAGAATTTCATACACTAGGTCAGGCCGCCTATGGGATGCACCAGACCCAATACTCTGGATTGCAGACAATGAGTCGCTACATATTAATACTTTGCATGGTTGCACCTGTTCTATCCACCGAACTGCCATCAAAATAGCGTACAGTTCCACTGTATACACTGCCAAATAGTTATTTGTTCTTTTGCAAATCTCAACATTCATCCCTTGCACTACCACAGCTGCCCCTGTTGTTTCAGCTACTGGGTCCTTTGATCCATCTGTGAAGATTAAGAGGTGTTCCCTGTATCTATTATATATATGGTTATGGTATTCTGTTTTTAGGTCCGAATTTTTTTCCCTCCTTTTTGCCTCCCATATCTCCAGATCAACTTTTGGGATGTTTAGTAACCATATTGGGACAGATGGCCACAATACTGCAGGGCAGAACTCTTTGTCCTCTACTTCCATGTCCCTTGCCACACCTCCTCCAACCCAGCCGAAGCTTCCAGACTGAGCCACCCCTCTCTCCCAGCACTCCTGTACTACCTGTTTTGTTGGGTGGTTCTCTCCATGACCCTTAAGGCTTAGCCAGTAATTAGCCATTAGTTGTCTGCGGCGCAGTCTCAACGGCATCTCCCCAGTTTCCACCTGTAGTGCACATACAGGTGACGTCCGCACACCTCCTATACAGATTCTTAGAGCTTCCGCTTGGACTTTGTCCAACTCGGACAACACTGACTTAGATGCTGATCCATAAGCTATACTGCCATACTCTAGTCTGGATCTGATCAGTGATACATAGATATGTTTAAGAGATAATATATCTGCTCCCCACTCTAAACCTGCTAAGCATCTCATTACATTGATGGCTTTTTTGCATTTTCCAATTATTTTTGTAATGTGGACCCTCCATGTTAATCTGGAGTCAAAATGGACTCCCAGGAAACGGAAATGTTTTACTCTTTCCAAATTGTTGCCGTATAGTTTTAACTGGACATCCTCTTTAATTTCCTTCCTTGTGAAAACCGTTGTCTTTGTCTTCTCTATAGAGAATTTAAAACCCCATTTCACTCCCCACTCTTCCACCTGGGCTATCCCTTGCTGCATTTTTCCCACGATAAAATCTATATTCTTCCCCTTTCTCCATAGGCTGCCATCATCTGCAAAGAGCGATCGCCCCATCTCTGGTTGAATGTTTGCAAATATATCATTGATCATGATTGAGAATAGGATCGGGCTTATCGCACTTCCTTGGGGAGTTCCATTCTCGACTACACATTTACTAGAGATGTCTGACCCTATTTTAACTTGGATACTTCTACCGTTAAGAAAATCCATTATCCAGTTAAAAATATTTCCTCCTACTCCCATTAAATGCAGCTTTATTAGAAGACCTTCTCTCCACAACATATCATAAGCCTTCTCTACATCAAAAAATACAGTAACTACAGATTCTTTTTTAACTTGTGCTTTCCTTATATCATCTTCCAAGCACAGAACTGGACTTCACTCGCCCCTCTCCAGGAACTATACATCAGGAGGTGCAACTCCAGAGCCAATAAGATCATGGGAGACCCCTTCCACCCATGCAACGGACTGTTCCAGCTGCTACGTTCAGGCAAACCCCTCCGTTGCCATGCTGTGAGAATGGAGAGGTTGAGAAGGGGTTTCTTCCCGGAGGCCATTAGGACTGTAAACTCCAATCTCACCAGGGACTAACTTTACTGTACCACTCTACTGCTTTTTTTTTAATTGATGTTTTTTTCCCCTTTTCCTTCCGCCCACCATATTTAATATGTAAAAGAATATGTGATTCTGTTCCATTCTGTTTGGTTGTTTGTTTGTTTGTCTTTTTGCACAAAGTCCGCGAGCATTGCCACTTTCATTTCACTGCACATCTCGTATGTGTATGTGACGAATTGACTTGACTTGACTTGGCTCACTCACTCACCCACCCACTCACGCGTAAAGCCAAAAAAAAAAACCACACAAAATCATCGTAACATTGTAGATTGGAACAAAAAGCCTTTGACGAGGTTCCACACAACAGATTAGTTTAGTGTGCAAAATTAACTTGGATAGGTGTGTGTGTGTGTGTGTGTTTGTTTGTTTGTTTATTTATTTATTTGTGCACTTGAACGAGAAAGGAAAAGATCGAGGAGGAGAGTTAAAGAGAGAGAGAAAGAGAAAGAGTGAGAGAGAGAGAGAGTGTGTCCGCCGGTGGTGGGAGGGAGGAAAAAAAAGCCTACGACACCTGGTATTCCCAGGCGGTCTCCCATCCAAGTACTAACCAGGCCTGAGCTTGCTTAGCTTCCGAGATCAGACGGGATCGGGCGTGTTCAGGCTAGTATGGCCGTAGGCAGAGAGTAGCAACACTAAACGTGTATTTAACACACGCACTCTCCTTCTCATTGTCGGTCGACCCTGAGGGGGCCGCCCGACATTCACTAGACAAGGTGAGAGGCGAGAGGCACTGCCGAGAGTCCCCGACCGTCACCCCGACCCCACGCAGCAGCAGCATCTCACTCACTCTCTCACCCCTTCCGAGATCAGACGGGATCGGGCGTGTTCAGGCTAGTATGGCCGTAGGCAGAGAGTGGCCACACTAAACGTGTATTTAACACACGCACTCTCCTTCTCATTGTCGGTCGACCCTGAGGGGGCCGCCAGACATTCACTGTACAAGGTGAGAGGCGAGAGGCACGGCCGAGAGTCCCCGACCCTGACCCCGACCCCACGCAGCAGCAGCATCTCACTCACTCTCTCACCCACCCAAGCATAAAGCAGAAAAAAACACAAAATCATCGTAACATTGTAGATAGGAACAAAAAGCCTTTGACGAGGTCCCACACAACAGATTAGTTTAGTGTGCAAAATTGACTTGGATAGGTGCGTGTGTGTGTGTTTGTTTGTTTGTGGACTTGAACGAGAAAGGAAAAGAGCGAGGAGGAGAGTTAAAGAGAGAGAGAGAACGAGGAAGAGAGAGTGTCCCCCAGTGGTGGGAGAGGGTAAAAAAAGCCTACGGCACCTGGTATTTAACACACGCACTCTCGATGAAGAGAGGCCCTAAGCTGTTCCACTTGTGAGCCCCACACCCCCCAATCCCCCGCCCGCACGACTAGAGGAAGATGGTCCACCAGATTGACACCGATTTGCAGCCGAATGTGGCCAATGTGATATGGGGCTGGAAAGCTGTGCTTTATTTATTCATTTATTTATTGCCACCGCTAGTGTCGAGTTATTGGCTTAAAACAATATTATTCTGAAATGGAGGGCAAGAAAAATGACTGACGGGTTGTTTAGAGACTACAGTGCGTTGTGACAGCATATGTAAGAAAGGCCTATGACAGTGTCAAAAATATTATACACCTTGCAGGGCTCTCACTTAATTTTTTTTCTCTGTTGTCAGCCGGGCAACCTTGGCAGCTTTTAAAGTTGCGAAATGACAGTTTAGGTGGTCATTTAAGACGACTTGCATGATGCGTGCGATAATTAGCTTGGACGAAGTGCGTAGTTACCAGTCGGAATTATGCTCAATGAAGCATTCACATATTATTTCTGCTTCAAATAAAACCACAATCTAAACATATTCACCATTCAAGACATGATATATACAATGACATGCAGCAAAATTATAATACAGTATCTCAACTCTTTTTACACATTGCAATGAATACAATTTCTATTATTTCTTTCCACTTCCAAACAAAAATGTGGTTGGATTATTCAGCGTATGATCAACCTCGGTGAGACCAAGCATAGGCTTGGCGATCGCTTCGCACAATACCTCCACTCACTTCGCAATAACCAACCTGATCTCCCGGTGGCTCAACACTTCAACTCCCCTTCCCATTCCGACCTTTCTGTCCTGGGCCTTCTCCATGGCCAGAGTGAGGCCCACCGCATATTGGAGGAGCAGCACCTCATATTTGCTTGGTTAGTTTACACCCCAGCGGTATGAACATTGGCTTCTCTAATTTCAGGTAGTCCTTGCTTTCTCCCTCCTTCCCAGCTCTCCCACAGCCTACTGTCTCCGCCTCTTCCTTTCTTTTTCATGTCACCCCCCCTCCCCGACAATCTGAAGAAGGGTCTCGACCCGAAACGCAGTCTATTCCTTCGCTCTACAGATGCTGCCTTACTCGCTGATGTTCTCCAGCTTTTTTGTCTACCAATGGGATCCCACCACTGGCCACATCTTCCCATCTCTTCACCTGTTGGCTTTCTGCAGAGACCGCTCCCTCCGTAACTCTCTGGTCAATTCGTCCCTTCCCACCCAAACCACCCCCTCTCCTGGCACTTTCCCTTGCAACCGCAGGAAATGCTACACTTGTCGTTTTAATTAAGTTCAAGACTATGGGGCTGAACATTGGCCATAAAATTGCTGCCTAAAAGTGCCACAGAACCGGAATTGATCCTGAATATGGGTGCTGTCTGTATGGAGTTTGCTCCTTTTCCCTTTGATCACATGGGTTTTCTCCGGGTACTTTGTTTCCTTCCACATTCCAAAGTTGTGCAGGAACCTATTTCAGACCCAACCCAAACGTAATATTTTCCTTTTGTCCGGAGATTCTGTCTGACCTGTTGAGTTACTCCAGCTTTTTGTGTCTATCTTCAGTTTAAGCCAGCATCTGCAGTTCCTTCCTACACACACGATACTATACGATAGAACTTTATTAATCCCAGGAGGGAAATTGTGTGTGTGTGTGTGTGGGTATATATATATTATACACACACACATATATTTATATAGTTATATATTCATATATAAATTACACTGTTTTGTTTTCTCGTTTATAACATTGTTTACAGAGTACTATGTTTACATATTCTGTTGTGCTGCTGCAAGTAAGGATTTCATTGTTCTAACTGGGACGTGAGAGAATAAAACACTCTTGACTTACTCCGCTAATGTGTGGGAAAGAACTAGTGTATGGGTGATTGGTGGTCGGCGTGGACTCGGTGGGCTGAAGAGCCCGTTTCCACGCTGTATCTTTAAATTAAACTAAAGACACTAAAACCAGAGGGAGTCTAAAGAAGGGTCTCTACCCGAAATGTCACCCAATTTCTTCTATCCTGAGTTGCTTGCTGCTCCATGGAGTTCCCCCGCACAATTAAAGCATGGAATAGTCTTCACCCTACCATAGTTACCCAACCAGATGCAACTACATTTTAAGGTACCTCTTTTTTTCCCCAAGGACCCATTTTTGTTTAAGTCCAAGTCAAGAGTCAAGAGAGTTTTATTGTCATGTGTCCCAGATAGGACAATGAAATTCTTGCTTGCTGCAGCACAACAGAATATGTAATACGCATGTGCAAGGCGGCCTGCCGTGCTGGCGGATGAGGAGCGAGCGGAGTGCGGAGACCAGGCAGCCCGGATATGGATAGCGGGGGGAGACGGAGAGAGAGAGTGTGGGGGGCCTCCCAGAGTGAACGGCAGGTGTCCTGCCTTGGCTAGAAGCCCCCTAGATTTCGAGGCCCTAGGCTTCAGCCTATGAAGCCTAGTGGTAAATCCGGCTCTGCGAGGCCCCCCTAGATCTCGAGGCCCTAAGCTTAAGCTTGTCTAGCTTATTGGTAAATCCGGCCCTGATCCTCAGAGACACTCTGAATTCCCTCAATTGCCTGAGGTGGTAAAGGCGCTGCCTTGCCTTACTCACGAGTGCTGCAGCGTGTGATGTCCATGTCATATCCTCAGAGATGTGGACTCCCAGATATTTAAAACAGCTCACCCTATCCACAGTATCCCCATTTATCCTCAATGGTGTGTACGTCCTCGGATGATGAGCCCTCCTAAAGTCAACGATCAGCTCCTTAGTTTTTTTGATGTTCAAGAGGAGGCTGTTGTGCTGACACCAGAGTGCAAGATCAGCCACCTCCTCCTGTGGGCCTTCTCATCATTGTCTGAGATCAGGCCCACCACCACAGTGTCATCAGCAAACTTAATTATTGAGTTAGAGCTGAACCTAGCCACAGTCATGTGCGCACAGGGAGTACAGTAGGGGGCTGAGGACGCAACCCTGGGGCGATCCTGTGCTCAGGGTGAGGGACTTTGATGTATTCCCTCCCATCTTGACTACCTGGGGCCTGGAGGTGAGAAAGTCCAGGGCCCAGGCACATAGGGGGGTGTTGAGCACTAATTCCAGCAGCTTCTCGGCCAGTCTGGTGGGGACTATCGTGTTGAAGGCTGAACTGAAGTCTATGAACAGCATCCTCACATAGCCCCCCTTCTGGCTGACAAGATGAGAGAGAGCGGTGTGCAAAACCTGGGAGACCGCATTGTCCGTGGATCTGTTCGGACGGTATGCGAACTGTAACGGGTCCATGTTGCGAGAGAGGAAGGTGCAGATGTGTTTCTTTACTAGCCTCTCAAAGCATTTCATGACTACCGAGGTGAGGGTCACCGGACGGTAGTCATTCAGACAGGCTGGGGAGGCATTTTTTGGTACCGATACAATGATGGATTTTATGAAGCAGGCAGGGACCACGGACTTGGCCAAGAAGAGATTGAATATTGTAGTGAGCACCGGGGTTAGCTGCGTAGCACAGGAGTTGAGTACTCGCCCCGAGATGCCATCGGGGCCTGCAGCTTTCCTCGTGTTCACCCGTGTCAGAGCCCTCCTCACATCATGCTCGGACAGCGGGAATGTGTGCACATTCCTCCCTTCAGCTCCCATAAACATCCACCACAGTGACTCCTCCTCATACCTCACTGAGCCGAGAAAAATTAAATCTCTCCCTTCTTTGTCCTCCCGCGGTCGGGAACCTCTAACCTTCCGTTGACGGGACGATCTTACTCCCGTAGCCGGCAAGGTAGTCGGGGCGATCAAGCTCCTGCAACGGTGGGGGAATCTCAACTCCCCCGCACTGGGCGATCTACCCCGGGTCGGGGCCAGTCGAACATTGTGCGGCTTCTGGAGCTTCCCGACGTCGGTCTCAACCCAAGACTGCGAGCTTCTTGATTGTAAAGTCTGCAGGCCGCGGTTGGAGCGTTGATCCCAGGCAAGGGATCGGGTCCGATGGTAAGTCCACGGCCCCGCGGTGGGGCTCAAAGTCAGTCCCGAGCAAGGCCTCCGGCTCCACGATGTTAGGCCGTAGAGCGATCAGAGATACGATCCGGAAAACAATCGCATCTCTGGCAAGGTAAGAGATTGAAAAAAAGTTTCCCCCGACCCGCCTTCCCATACATAAAACAAAAAGACAGACTGTTGACGAGGCTGCCCTCGAAGCGCCACCTGGTGGTAGATAAAACTGTGTAGATAAAACTATGAATGCTGATATATGCTAAAGGGAATAACGTTTAGTGCAAGATAAAGTCCAGTAAAGTCCGATTAAAGATAGTTCGAGGGTCACCAATGAGGTAGATAGTAGTTCAGGACCGCTCTCTGGTTGTGGTTGGATGATTCAGTTGCCTGATAACAGCTGATAAGAAACTGTCCCTGAATCTGAAGGTGTGCGTTTTCACACTTCTGTACCCCTTGCCCGATGGGAGAGGGGAGAAGAGGGAGTGGCCAGGGTGCGACTGGTCCTTGATTATGTTACTGGCCTTGCCGAGGTAGCGTGAGGTGTAGATGGAGTCAATGGAAAGGAGGTTGGTTTGTGCGATGGTCTGGACTGCGTCCACAACTTCACATCCGGAAGTGGCGGCGCTGCCCTGGCAGCAGCGGCTCACCTGCAGTCCGTTTGTTTTTGCTTTTTTTGTGTTGTTTATTTCGTTTTGGCTAGTCCAGTTTTTGTTTTTTTAGTTTGTGTTTTGGGGGGGGGGGGGGGTTGAAACGGGGCTTGCTGTCTCTCCCTGCGGGGGAATGCGACTTTTTTGTCGTATTCCCCTTCTCTGCCTCCGTCTGCGCTGAGGCCTAATGGCGGAGCTGGCGACCTCGAGGCTCAGGAGGCAGAGCCCGCCAGGACTCACCCTGGGCTCGCTCTCGTGAGGACGGCCCGGCTCGGGGCTGGAACAGGGCTTCCGTGAGGGGCTGTGACGTTCCCGGGGGGCGGCCTGGTCCGAGGAAGGAACGGTGCTCCCGTCGGAGTGGCCGAGCTCGGGGAGGTGCGGCGCTCCCAGCCCGAGAGAGGAGCGGCGCCCATGTTTGGACGGCCCGGCCCGAGGGAGGAGCGGCGCCCATGTCGGGGCTGCCCGGCCCAGCCCGAGGGAGGAGCGGCGCCCATGTCGGGGCTGCCCGGCCCGAGGGAGGAGCGGCGCCCATATCGGGGCTGCCCGGCCCGAGGGAGGAGCGGCGCCTATGTCGGGGCTGCCCGGCCCAGCCCGAGGGAGGAGCGGCGCCCATGTCGGGGCGGCCTGGCGCGAGGCTGAGACAGTAACGGCACTCACGTGAGGGCGATCCGGCTCGGGGCTGGAACGGTGCTCCGGTGGCTGGGATGGCGTTCTGGCGGCGGTGACCTGAGTCCGGGGTTCGGCCGCGGGCCAGCGGCTGTGTCAGCAGGACTGGTAGACGGCAGCTTCGACCACCCCGGGGCCGCGGTGTTTGAGTCGCGGGATTGTTTGCTACATCGCCCGGTGGGGTATCGCCTCAGCGCAGAGAGAGAAGAGGAGGGAAGAGGGATATATTGCTTGGTCATCAACTTCACTCATATTGTTATTTAGATTTTCAATTTTAGAATTTCTTGTAGAAGTTTCCATAGAGAATGCTGGAAGTGTTGGAGGAAATTCCTGATTAGTGTTATCAAGAAGTGACGGAGCTGACGGAGGAAGTTCTCGATTAGTGTTGACGGACATGGTGCAAGGTCACGAAGTGAGACAGTTGACTGACGTCCATCCCCATACTTGATAGTTGCATAAGAAGGGTTGACATCAGTCAGTTCAACTTCATCAACAAAAGGTTCATTCATATTTAATCGGACATTACGACGAAGCAACACAGGCCCAGGGCTCGTCAACCATGATGGCAGAGAAGTACCACTAGAAGAACGCCGTTTGAAGTTAAAGAACCGCTCGTGTGGAGTAGTATTGGTAGCAGTTGACAGTAGAGATCTGATGGAGTGTAATGCATCTGGTAGAACACATTCCCACTGCTGATCTGGTATATCATTTGACTTTAAAGCCAGTTTCACTGCTTTCCAAATGATTCCATTATACCTCTCAACCTGACCATTTCCAATAGGATGATATGGTGTTGTTTTACTTGTTGCAATTCCTCTCTTAGAAAGGTAGTCCTTTAAATCTTTTGACCTGAATGAGGTGCCCCTATCAGAATGTATGTAACTTGGAAATCCACAGAATGAAAACAGTTGATCTAAACATTTGATAACCATAGCAGCTGAAATATTTGGACAAGGAAAGGCAAATGGAAACCTCAAATATTCGTCAACTAAGGTAAGTATATAAAAATTTCGAGAGGAGGATGGTAAAGGCCCTTTGAAGTCAATACTCAAACGTTCCATAGGTTGAGCAGCTTTGATCAATCTTCCTTCTTCAGGACGGAAGAACCTTGGTTTTAATTCAGCACAGATTATACATGAAGCACACGTCATCTTCACATCTTCTGTAGAGAAAGGTAAATTTTTGGAACGAGCATAGTGTAACAAACGAGTGACTCCAGGAAGACACAGCCCATTGTGAAGATCAGTGAGTGCAGAAGAATGAACAGAGGCACAAAATGCTCGAGTTAATGTGCCCGGAGCAACATTATCCTTATCAGTTACTCAATTGAATAACTATATGCGGATAATTCAATCCTCCATTCATTAATTTTACTATTTTTAATCTTCGTTGGTTTCCGATTATCCAGCATAAAAGCTACTGAACGCTGATCTGTTATCAAAGTGAAGTGCTGGCGAGCAACGAAATGACTCAATTTCCTCACTGCTTCAATAATTGTTGTAGCTTCCTTTTCGACGGATGGGTAGTGCAATTCACTACCTTGGAGAGTACGAGACATGAAAGCCACTGGTCGTCCTCCTTGATTTAATGTTGCTGACACTGCTAAATCAGAGGCATCACATTCAACAACAAAGGGGAGATCCTCATCGATGCAGTGTGATGTCGCAGATTCCAATTGTTTAAGAAGTAAAGGCACCAATTGCTGTAGAGTCAAGGGGGAAAGATTTTGCTCTAATCAAAGGTTGAATTATGTCAGAAAAAATTGGTATCCATTTAGCATAATATGCAAACATCCCAAGAACCCTTCGTAGAGAGTTTAATGTTGCTGGAACAGGTATCTCTTGGAGTGGGCGGAGTCTTTCTGGATCAGGCTTGATTATATCATTTCCAACCCAATAACCAAGAATATTAATTGATGATACTGATGTTATTGACTTAGCCTCATTTAATGTTAGATTTTTAGAATGTACAACATCTAAAAACCGTTGTACATTTTCATCATGTTCAGCTTGGTCTTTTCCTGCAATAGTTATATTATCAAGATAAGGGAAAGTATCTTTCAGGTTTTCCTGTTCAACAAGTTTGTCCATCTCTCTCTGAAAAACAGCCACACCATTAGTTACCCCAAAAGGAACTCTGCAGTAGTGATATAATTTCCCATTTGCTTCAAACGCAGTGTATTTCTTCTCTGATTCCTTCAGAGGAATTTGATAGTAAGCACTTTTTAAGTCAAAAGTAGAGAATATCTTATACTTAGCTAATGTATTGATAATCTCTTCTATTCGAGGTAATGGATATGCATCAAGCTCCGTGAACTGGTTTATAGTTTGAGAGTAATCAATGCAGAGTCTCTTTCTATGTCTCTCCAAGGGGTCCTTAACCACGACAACTTGTGCCCTCCAAGGGGAAGAACTGGGTTCTATAATCCCTTCTTGTAAAAGATTAGTTACTTCTGTGTTGATAAAGTTCCTATCATCTTTACTAAAATGTCTTGATTTTGTAGCAATTGGCTACAAAGGATAAATTAGTGAATAATGAAGGACATTCAACAGATGCAGCAGAAAAAAAACACAATACTGGTGGCTTTGACAATACAAGATCAGGCATAGTTCCTTCATACATTATTTGAAGTGATCTGTGCAGTTTCTGGAAATCCTGACCTAGAATTATATCGCTACACAAATTTTTCAAAATACCAAGACATACAGATTTATAGCTAATTTTGTTCAGAATAAAGTCTACAATACAAGATCCTATAATTTGAGTATTGAGAGTTGTCAGAGCCATCGAGATTTCTCTATTTGAAGGAATTATAGTTAGATTTAGACGAGACACAACTTGTTCACTTATAAAACTTTCTGAACTGCCAGATTCAAGTAGTACATTAAGTGTATGGCCATTAATGGATACCGTTGTAGCTGCATGAGACAAGCTCTGAGGAAATGCAGCTGTAATTGCACATAAAGAAGGCGTGTATATGGCAGCAGTCACACTTTTAGTAGTTGCTTTGGACTTGCATACTCTAGAATAATGTCCCTTCTTGCCACAACTATTACAAGTTGCCTCTCGAGCAGGACATGTCTCTCTCTTATGAATATTACCCCCGCAAAAGTAACAGTTCCTTTTTGAATAATTATATGCTGCAGCAAGGGCACCTTTATCAGTGGAAATTGTTTCCGTTTGCTCCATATTAGTACGTGGGTGAAATTCTTTTGTAGTAGTTGCAGCAGAATACACATTAGATGAGCCATAAGCATCTGAATTTTTCTGAGCCAAGTCTAAAGAGTAAGCTTGATTGTAAGCTGACTGTAAATGCAAGGTTTTGTGTTCTAATAGTCTCTGTCGTATTAAAGGCGATGCCAAACCATTGATAAAAGAGTCTCGAATAACTTCCTGTCGTTATTGATCAGCCGTAACTGCTTTGAAGGCACAGTCTTTACTAAGTCTTTGAAGTTCTTGTAAAAATTCATCAAGTGACTCACCAGGTTTTTGTTTCCGAGTCGCAAGGAGGTGTCGAGCGAATATCACGTTGGGTGTCTTAACGAAGAGTTTGCTTAGTACATCAATAGCAGAATCATAAGTTGTACATTCCTCTATGTAATCATATACATCAGAAGAGACGAAGCTTATTAATGTCTTGAGTCTGTCTGGTGCATCATTGCCACACTCATCAAAGAAGTTATTTAGTATACAAAGCCAGTGCTTCCAATTCTTTGCAGCAGCAGGTGAGTTGGGATCCAGATCCAAGCGTTGTGGTTTCAGTAGCTTCTCCATCCCAAGTCGGACTGTTTGACTTCTAAGATAAGTTGCTTAAATTGTTGTGAGATAAATTAAACTTTGACGACTCGCAATTAACTTAACTTTATTTAAGCTTTAAGCAACTTATTTCTTTAATACATAAACCTCAGAAACGTCTGGCAAACATGGCTGATTCCGCAGGCTTTTCCCGCCCGAAATACTTCGCACATGCGCACACTCCGGAAATGTCCTGCACATGCGCACACTCTAGAAGAGCTCCGCACATTCGCCCACTTCAAGGTGTGTGTGTGTGTGTTTGTTTATTTGTTTGTGCACTTGAACGAGAAAGGAGAGCGAGGAGGAGAGTTAAAGAGAGAGAGAAAGAAAAAGAGAGAGAGAGAGAGAGTGTGTCCCCCGGTGGTGGGAGAGGGGAAAAAATGCCTATGGCACCTGGTATTCCCAGGCGGTCTCCCATCCAAGTACTGACCAGGCCTGACCTGCTTAGCTTCGGGATTGGGCGTGTTCAGGCTAGTATGGCCGTAGGCAGAGAGTGGCCACACTAAATGTGTATTTAACACACGCACTCTCCTTCTCATTGTCGGTCGACCCTGAGGGGGCCGCCCGATATTCACTGGACAAGGCGAGAGGCGAGAGGCACGGCCGAGGGTCCCTGACCCTGACCCTGACCCCACGCAGCAGCAGCATCTCACTCACTCACTCACTCACTCACTCACTCACTCACTCACTCACTCACTCACTCACTCACTCACTCACTCAGGGCTGGATTTAGATGAAGAGAGGCCCTCAGCTGTTCCATTTGTGAGGCCCCCCCCAATCCCCCACGACTAGGGGAAGATGGTCCAGCAGATTTACACCAATTTGCAGCCGAGCGTGGCCAATGAGATAAGGGGCTGGAAAGCTGCACTTCATTTATTTATTTATTGACACTGCTAGTGTCGAGTTATTGGCTTAAAACACTATTATTCTGAAATGGAGGGCAAGAAAGATGACTGAAGGGTTGTTTAGAGACTACAGTGCGTTGTGACAGCATATAGTATAGTATAGTATAGTATATCTTTATTGTCATTTTCCTGAGTACTCACATACCCAGAGGAAACAAAAAAATGTTGCTCAACCAGTGTCCATTCAGTGAGCAGTAAAAAATAAATAGAAATAAAAATACATATATCATGAACAAATTAAACACTCTACTCTCTACTAAACATCAACAGGCGTTCCGATCGGCAGCGGCACGACAGTGGCTCTGCTGCAGTGTGTCCAGGTTGGTGGTTGGTGCGCGATACTTTGGCAGGGGGCATAGTCTGTTTATCAGTCTTATAGCCTGCGGGAAGAAGCTGAGGAGTATCCTGCTGGTTTTGCAGCTAATGCTCCTGTACCTCTTCCCAGATGGCAGGATGGAGAATATGTGATGCGATGGGTGGTAGGGGTCTTTGATGATGGAGATGGCTCTGCTGATACATCTCTTCCTGTATATGTCCAGCAGGAAAGGGAGTGGAGCACCAATAATCCTGCTGGCGGTCTTCACAATCCTGTCTAGTTGGTGCCGTTCGTACGCCTTGCAGCTCCCGAACCAGGAAGTGATGCCGTAGGTTAATGTGCTCTTGATTGTCCCCCTATAAAAAGTTCGTAGGTGTGTAGTGGGGAGACCTGCTTTCCGTAGTCTTCGGAGATGGTGTAGTCGCTGCTGGGCTCTCTTGACCAGTGCTGTGGTGTTGGTCGTGGACGTCAGGTCATCTGACAGGTGGAGTCCTAGGAACTTCACGCTGCTGACCCTTTCCACATCAGCTCCATCGATGTGCAGAGGTGTATGGTGTTGTTTTCCCGCCCTCCTGAAGTCAACCACCATCTCCTTAGTTTTTCCCACGTTGAGAATGAGGTTGTGGGATTTGCACCATCCTGTGAGCAGCTCCACCTCCATCCTGTACGCCGACTCATCATTGTCACTGATGAGACCCACCACTGTTGTGTCATCAGCGAACTTGTTGAGGAAGTTGTTGTTGAGTCTAGCAGTACAGTCGTGTGTAAGCAGACTAAACAGCAGGGGGCTTAGCACACAGCCTTGGGGCGAGCCAGTGCTCATGGCTATGGTTTTTGATGTCCTACTGCCCACCCTGACTGTCTGCTGCCGTTGCGATAGAAAGTTCAGGACCCAGTTACATGTGCCAGCATCAACCCCCAATAGCTCCAACTTCTCCACCAGCTGCTGCGGAATGATTGTGTTAAAAGCAGAGCTGAAGTCTATGAAGAGGATCCTGGCATAAGTATTTTTCCGATCAAGGTGTGACAGTACGAGGTTCAGTGTTGTTGAGACTGCGTCCTCTGTGGATCGGTTGGCTCTGTAGGCGAACTGCAGTGGGTCTAGGTCGGCAGGTAGACTATTTTTGATATGCTGCATAACCAGTCGCTCAAAACACTTCATTACTATGGGTGTTAGAGCCACTGGTCGAAAGTCATTATGGCAGGCTGGGTTTGGTTTCTTCAGGATATATATATAAGAAAGGCCTATGACAGTGTCAAAAATATTATACACCTTGCAGGGCTCTCACTTAATTTTTTTTCTCTTGTCAGCCGGGCAACCTTGGCAGCTTTTTAGGTTGCCAAATGACAGTTTAAGTGGTCATTTAAGACGGATTGCATGACTCGTGCGATAATGTGCTTGGACGAAGTGCGTAGTTACCAGTTGGAATTATGCTCAATGAAACATTCACATATTATTTCTGCTTCAAATAAAGTCACAAACTAAACATATTCACCAATCAAGACATGATTCGTGGATGACACAACAGTGGTGGGACTCATCAGCGGAGATGATGAATCAATGTACAGGGAGGAAGTAAAACAACTAGTGGACTGGTGCGGCAACAACAATTTAGCATTAAACGTCGACAAAACAAAGGAGATGATGTGTCGACTTCAGGAGAGGTCGCAGCCAAAACACACACCCCTCAACATCAGTGGCACCACGGTGGAGAGAGTGGAGAGCACAAACTTCCTCGGAGAGCAAATTACAGACAGTCTCACCTGGTCCAGGAACAACACTGGGATTGTCAAACGGGCCCATCAGCGACTGCACTTCCTGAGGAAACTCAAACAGGCCTCACTCCCCACCAACATCCTCAGGACCTTTTACAGGGGCACGGTGGAGTCTGTACTCACGTACTGCATGAACACGTGGTACTCCAACTGTAATTGCTCAGACAGGAAGGCTCTGCAGAGGGTAGTGAGGGGAGCAGAGAGGATCATTGGCATCTTCCTACCCTCGGTACAAGAACTGTTCCAGAGCTGCTGCCTGAAAAAAGCTCTGAGAATAGCTAAGGACAAACTGCACCCCCTCCACACACATCTGGATCTCCTGCCATCAGGCAAGTGATACCGTAGCATCAAAGCCCGGACTACCAGACTGCTAAACAGCTTCCTGCCACAGGCTGTGAGGCTGCTAAACAGTCACTCCACCTGATTCTGCGGCTTTGTACTGACATTTTAATAACTCTGGCACTGGCCACTCAAATCAGATGCACTGGACATTTTAATGACTGTTTTTACTGTATTTTAATGTTGCTGTTTTACCTGCTTTTAACTATTTATACTGTTTCATCAGGGACTGGATTGCATTTATTGTTATTATGTGTGAAATGTTTTATGTGCGATGCTCCGGTATTCCCTGGGAAACGTCTTCTCATTTTGCACTGTACAATTGTTGCTTTGCAAGATAACAATAAAGGTTGATTTGATTTTTTTATTTGATTCTATCATTTCTTCCCACTTCCAAACAAAAATGTGGTTCGATTATTCAGCGTATGATCAACCTCGGTGAGACCAAGCGCAGGCTGGGCGATCGCTTCGCACAACACCTACACTCAGTTCGCAATAACTAACCTGATCTCCCGGTGGCTCAACACTTCAACTCCCCCTCCCATTTCGAATCCGACCTTTCTGTCCTGTGCCTTCTCCATGGCCAGAGTGAGGCCCACCGCATATTGGAGGAGCAGCACCTCACATTTGCTTGGGCAGTTTACACCCCAGCGGTATGCACATTGGCTTCTCCAATTTCAGGTAGTCCTTGCTTTCTGCCTCCTTCCCTTCCCATTCCCAGCTCTCCCACAGCCTACTGTCTCCGTCTCTTCCTTTCTTTTTCATGTCACCCCCCCCCCCCCCCCGACATCAATCTGAAGAAGGGTCACGACCCGAAACGTTGTCTATTCCTTCGCTCCACAGATGCTGCCTTACTCGCTGATTTTCTCCAGCTTTTTGTCTACCAATGGGATCCCACCACTGGCCACATCTTCCCATCTCCTCCCCTGTTGGTTTTATGCAGAGACCGCTCCCTCCGTAACTCCCTGGTCAATTTGTCCCTTCCCACACAAACCACCCCCTCTCCTGGCACTTTCCCTTGCAACCGCAGGAAATGCTGCACTTGTCGTTTTAATTAAGTTCAAGACTATGGGGCTGAACATTGGCCATAACATTGCTGCCTAAAAGTGCCAGTGACCCGGAATTGATCCTGAATATGGGTGCTGTCTGTATGGAGTTTGCTCCTTTTCCCTTTGATCGCATGGGTTTTCTCCGGGTGCTTTGTTTCCTTCCACATTCCAAAGATGTGTAGGAACCTATTTCAGACCCAACCCAAAACGTAATATTTTCCTTTTGTCCAGAGATTCTGTCTGACCTGTTGAGTTACTCCAGCTTTTTGTGTCTATCTTCAGTTTAAACCAGCATCTGCAGTTCCTTCCTACACACACGATACTATACGATAGAACTTTAATAATCCCAGGAGGGAAATTGTGTGTGTGTGTGGGTATATATATATTATATAATATATATACCCACACACACACACACACATATATATTTATATAGTTATATATTCATATATAAGTTACACCGTTTTGTTTTCTCGTTTATAACATTGTTTACAGAGTACTATGTTTACATATTCTGTTGTGCTGCTGCAAGTAAGGATTTCATTGTTCTAACTGGGACGTGAGAGAATAAAACACTCTTGACTTACTCCGCTAATGTGTGGGAAAGAACTAGTGTATGGGTGATTGGTGGTCGGCGTGGACTCGGTGGGCTGAAGAGCCTGTTTCCACGCTGTATCTTTAAATTAAACTAAAGACACTAAAACCAGAGGGAGTCTAAAGAAGGGTCTCTACCCAAAATGTCACCCAATTTCTCCTATCATGAGTTGCTTGCTGCTCCATGGAGTTCCCCCGCACAATTAAAGCATGGAATAGTCTTCACCCTACCATAGTTACCCAACCAGATGCAACTACATTTTAAGGTACCTCTTTTTTTCCCCAAGGACCCTTTTTTGCTTAAGTCCAAGTCAAGAGTCAAGAGAGTTTTATTGTCATGTGTCCCAGATAGGACAATGAAATTATTGCTTGCTGCAGCACAACAGAATATGTAAACATAATACAGAACAGGAGATAAAAGTTCACCATAGACCATATATATACACAATAAATAAACAGATAAAATGCAATAGGCTGTTATTGTTCAGCCCTCTACCACCTCCAGTTTAAATTCCATTTAGAATATTTATGGAGGACCAGGAAACCAGAAGCAAGAGTTACTCCAGATCCAGGGTCAGGGAATGATTCTGCGTTGGTTTTCAGCGCTGGCGGCGAGGCAGCGACCGGACAGCAATGGCGGCCAAATCTCCCACAATTCAAAGCGAGGGAGAAAGTGACCAGTTGCCGTTGCAGTGCGCATGCACAGGGCAGGTGATGATCTGCGATGATCTGTTTGTGCGCATGTGCAGGGGGAGCACGTGCTGGCCGCAGCAATACGCATTTGCAAGGCGGCCTGCCGTGCCGGCGGATGAGTAGTGAGCGGAGACCCGGCGGCCCGGACACGGATAGCGGGGGGAGACGGAGAGAGATAGAGTGGGGGGCCGCCCAGAGTTGAACGGCAGGTGTCCTGCCTTGGCCGGAGGCCCCCTAGATTTCGAGGCCCTAAGCTTCAGCCTATGAAGCCTAGTGGTAAATCCGGCTCCGCGAGGCCCCCCTAGATCTCGAGGCCCTAAGCTTAAGCTTGTCTAGTTTATAGGTAAATCCGGCCCTGATCCTCGGAGACACTCTGAATTTCCTCAATTGCCTGAGGTGGTAAAGGCGCTGCCTTGCCTTACTCACGAGTGCTGCGGCGTGTGATGTCCATGTCTCGGCTTGTACACGCTAACATTTAAAGATTGAGGGGGGATCTTATAGAAACGTACAAAATTCTTAAGGGGTTGGACAGGCTAGATGCAGGAAGATTATTCCCGATGTTGGGGAAGTCCAGAACTAGGGGTCACAGTTTAAGGATAAGAGAAAAGTCTTATCCTTAAACTTCTGCATTCGGGGCCTGCAGCTTTCCTCATGTTCACCCGTGTCAGAGTCCTCTTCACATCGTGCTCGGACAGCGAGAATGTGTGCACATTCCTCCCTTCAGCTCCCATAAATATCCACCACAGTGACTCCTCCACATTCCTCACTGAGCCGAGAAAAATGTAATCTCTCCCTTCTTTGTCCTCCCGCGGTCGGGGGCCTCTAACCTTCCGTTGACGGGACGATCTTACTCCCGTAGTCGGCGGCGGGCCTCCTCGTCGGGGCAATCAAGCTCCTGCATCGGGGGGGAATCTCAACTACCCCGCACTGGCCGATCTACCCCGAGTCGGGGCCAGTCGAACATTGTGCGGAGCTTCTGGACTGTTAAAGTTGGAGCGTGGTTGGAGCGTCGATCCCAGGCAAGGGATCAGCTCCGATGGTAAGTCCACGCCCCGCGGTGGGGCTCAAAGTCAGTCCCGAGCAAGTCCTCCAGCTCCACGATGTTAGGCCGCAGAGCGACCGGAGATACGATCCGGAAAACAATCGCATCTCCGGCAAGGTAAGAGATTGTACAAAAAGTTTCCCCCTCCCCCACCCACCCCCCACATAAAACAAACCAGAGAACATTAACACAAACTTTTAAAACAAACTAAAAAGATCAAAAACAAACAAAAAGGACAGACAGACTGTTGGCGAGACTGTCATCGTAGCGTCACCTGGTGGTAGATAAAACTGTGTAGATAAAACTATGAATGCTGATATATGCTAAAGGGAATAACGTTTAGTGCAAGATAAAGTCCAGTAAAGTTCGATTAAAGATAGTGCGAGGGTTACCAATGAGGTAGATAGTAGTTCAGGACCGCTCTCTGGTTGTGGTTGGATGATTCAGTTGCCTGATAACAGCTGGGAAGAAACTGTCCCTGAATCTGGAGGTGTGCGTTTTCACACTTCTGTACCCCTTGCCCGATGGGAGAGGGGAGAAGAGGGAGTGGCCAGGGTGCGACTGGTCCTTGATTATGCTGCTGGCCTTGTCGAGGCAGCGTGAGGTGTAGATGGAGTCAATGGAAGGGAGGTTGGTTTGTGCGATGGTCTGGGCTGCGTCCACAACTTCACGACAGACTACATCAGCAAGTGTGGAGAGGCTTGCGTACAAAAGAAGATGATACCTGTGTTCCCCAACCATGGTGAACCATGAGGTCCATCCACTACCAGGTGAAGTCCATGTCTGCAGTGGTCAAGACATCTATCCACGACGTTTACAAGCCCATTAAAGATACCAGGAGGGAAATATGGATGAGGTTGGCGCTAGAATAACTACAAGGACATCCATAGATTGTGGCAAGGCTTGCACGCTCCAACGGGCTTCAATGTGATGCTGGACATTATCGCTGGTAACAATGGGACCTTCCCCAACAAGCCCAATGCATTCTGCATTCTACTAGTGTGGCACGGCGGCGCAGCGGTAGAGTTGCTGCCTCACAGCGCCAGAGACACGGGTTCCATCCCGACTACAGGTGCTGTCTGTACGGAGTTTGTACCTTCTCCCCGTGACCTGCGTGGGTTTTCTCCGAGATCTTCGGTTTCCTCCCACACTCCAAAGACGTACAGGTTTGTGGGTAAATTGGCTTGGTATAAATGTAAATTGTCCATCGTGTGTGTAGGGGTGTGTTAATGTGCTGGGGTCACTGATCGGTCTGGATACGATAGCCTGTTTCCGTGCTGTATCTCTAAACTAAACCCTGCGTGGGTTTTCTCCGGGTGCACCGGTTTCCTCCCACACTCCAAAGACGTACAGGTTTGTAGGTTAATTGGCTTCGGCAAAAATTGTTAATTGTCCCCAGTGCGTGTAGGATAACGCAAGTGTGCGGGGATCACTGGTCGAGCGGACTCGGTGGGCCGAAGGGCCTGTTTCCGCGCTGTATCTAAAAACTAAACTATACTTTCATTGGACAAAGTCAGCATGGATTTACGAAAGATAAATCATGTCTGACGAATCTTATAGAATTTTTCGAGGATGTAACTAGTAGAGTGGATAGGGGAGAACCAGTGGATGTGTTGTATCTGGACTTTCAGAAGGCTTTCGACAAGGTCCCACATAAGAGATTAGTATACAAACTTAAAGCACAAGGTATTGGGGGTGCAGTATTGATGTGGATAGAGAACTGGCTGGCAAGCAGGAAGCAAAGAGTAGGAGTAAACGGGTCCTTTTCACAATGGCAGGCAGTGACTAATGGGGTACCGCAAGGCTCACTGCTGGGACCCCAGCTATTTACAATATATATTAATGATCTGGACGAGGGAATTGAATGCAACATCTCCAAGTTTACGGATGACACTAAGCTGGGGGGCAGTGTTAGCTGTGAGGAGGATGCTAGGAGACTGCAAGGTGACTTGGATAGGCTGGGTGAGTGGGCAAATGCATGGCAGATGCAGTATAATGTGGATAAATGTGAGGTTATCCACTTTGGTGGCAAAAACCGGAAAGCAGACTATTATCTAAATGGTGGCCGATTAGGAAAAGGGGAGATGCAACGAGACCTGGGTGTCATGGTACACCAGTCATTGAAAGTAGGCATGCAGGTGCAGCAGGCAGTGAAGAAAGCGAATGGTATGTTAGCTTTCATAGCAAAAGGATTTGAGTATAGGAGCAGGGAGGTTCTACTGCAGTTGTACAGGGTCTTGGCGAGACCACACCTGGAGTATTGCGTACAGTTTTGGTCTCCAAATCTGAGGAAGGACATTATTGCCATAGAGGGAGTGCAGAGAAGGTTCACCAGACTGATTCCTGGGATGTCAGGTCTTTCACTTGAAGAAAGACTGGATAGACTCGGCTTATACTCACTAGAATTTAGGAGATTGAGGGGGGATCTTATAGAAACTTACAAAATTCTTAAGGGGTTGGACAGGCTAGATGCAGGAAGATTGTTCCCGATGTTGGGTAAGTCCAGGACAAGGGGTCACAGCTTAAGGATAAGGGCGAAATCCTTTAAGACCGAGATGAAAAAAACATTTTTCACACAGAGAGTGGTGAATCTCTGGAACTCTCTGCCACAGAGGGTAGTTGAGGCCAGTTCATTGGCTATATTTAAGAGGGAGTTAGATGTGGCCCTTGTGGCTAAAGGGATCAGGGGGTATGGAGAGAAGGCAGGTACAGGATACTGAGTTGGATGATCAGCCATGATCATATTGAATGGCGGTGCAGGCTCGAAGGGCCGAATGGCCAACTCCTGCACCTATTTTCTATGCATCTAGAAAATCCCACTTTGAAACAGGGCTGCTGTATGACGTCTCCCATCCTGACAAACTTAGTTTGAACAATGGTCTCGACCCGAAACGTCACCCATTCCTTTTCTCCAGAGATGCTGTCCGACCCGCTGAGTTACTCCAGCTTTTTGTGACTGTCTTAAGCTTGTTTTAATTCCAGAGGTGATGATCATTTGTGGGTCATATGTGTAAAGGCTGCCACCTAATGGCACATTCAGTACATAGCAATGAGGAGCAGGGAAAATTACATGACCCTTCAAGAGTCAAGAGTGTTTTATTGTCATGTGTCAAGTCAAGTCAAGTTTATTTGTCACATACACATACGAGATGTGCAGTGAAATGAAAGTGGCAATGCTCGCGGACTTTTGTGCAAAAGACAAACAACCAAACAACCAAACAAACTATAAACACAATCATAACACACATATTCTTTTACATAATAAATAATGGAAGGAAAAACGTTCAGTAGAGTCAGTCCCTGGTGAGATAGGCGTTTACAGTCCGAATGGCCTCTGGGAAGAAACTCCTTCTCAACCTCTCCGTTCTCACCGCATGGCAACGGAGGCGTTTGCCTGACCGTAGCAGCTGGAACAGTCCGTTGCAGGGGTGGAAGGGGTCTCTCATGATATTGTTGGCTCTGGAGTTGCACCTCCTGATGTATAGTTCCTGCAGGGGGGCAAGTGAAGTTCCCATAGTGCGTTCGGCCGAACGCACTACTCTCTGCAGAGCCTTCTTGTCCTTGGCAGAGCAATTCCCAAACCAGATGGTAATGTTCCCGGACAAGATGCTTTCCACCGCCGCTGTGTAGAGGCACTGGAGGATCCTCGGAGACGCTCTGAATTTCCTCAATTGCCTGAGGTGGTAAAGGCGCTGCCTTGCCTTACTCACGAGTGCTGAGGCATGTGATGCCCATGTCATATCCTCGGAGATGTGGACTCCCAGATATTTAAAACAGTTCACCCTATCCACAGGATCCTCATTTATCCTCAATGGAGTGTACGTCCTCGGATGATGTGCCCTCCTAAAGTCCATGATCAGCTCCTTCGTTTTTTTGATGTTCAAGAGGAGGCTGTTATCCTGGCACCAGAGTGCTAGACCAGCCACCTCCTCCCGGTAGGCCTTCTCGTCGTTGTCTGAGATCAGGCCCACCACCACAGTGTCATCAGCAAACTTAATTATTGAGTTGGAGCTGAACCTAGCCACACAGTCATGTGTGTACAGGGAGTACAATAGGGGGCTGAGGACGCAACCCTGGGGCGATCCTGTGCTCAGGGTGAGGGACTTCGATGTATTCCCTCCCATCTTGACTACCTGGGGCCTGGCGGTGAGAAAGTCCAGGACCCAGGCACACAGGGAGGTGTTGAGCCCCAATTCCATTAGCTTCCCGGCCAGTCGGGTGGGGACTATCGTGTTGAAGGCTGAATTGTAGTCTATCAACAGCATCCTTACGTAGCCCCCCTTCTGGCTGTCCAGATGGGAGAGAGCGGTGTGCAAGACCTGGGAGACCGCATCGTCCGTGGATCTGTTCGGACGGTATGCGAACTGTAACGGGTCCATGTTGCGAGGGAGGAAGGCGCAGATGTGTTTCTTCACCAGCCTCTCAAAGCATTTCATGACTACCGAGGTAAGGGCCACCGGACGGTAGTCATTCAGACAGGCTGGGGAGGCATTTTTTGGTACCGGTACAATGATGGATTTTTTGAAGCAGGCAGGGACCACGGACTTGTCCAGGGAGAGGTTGAATAATGTAGTGAGCACTGGAGCTAGCTGCGTAGCACAGGAGTTGAGTACTCGCCCCGAGATGCCATCGGGGCCTGCAGCTTTTCTCATGTTCACCCGTGTCAGAGCCCTCCACACATCATGCTCGGACAGCGAGAATGTGTGCACATTCCTCCCATCAGCTTCGGTAGCCAGCCCGCTGGCGGTATTGTCGATAGTCAGCAGACCTGGAGTGGTGTTGTCCCAGATAGAACAATGACATTCTTACTTGCTGCACAATGACATTCTTACTTGCTGCAGCACAACACAATATGTAAACATAATAAATAATAGAACAAAAACTCAGAAAAAAAAGAACAAACAATAACCGTGCAATAATAATAATATTAATAATAATAGTCTAATGTAGCCCTGATAGCCCATTCAATAATATAATGGTCCATATCCCACTGAACGTAAACCTTTCCTGCCCATCGCTGAGCCATAAGGTCAAAGACCAATAAGTCTTACAGCATGGAAACAGGCCCTTCAGCCCAACTTGCCCACTTGACAGAGTTTGGTTATTCTGCAAGTAAGGATATCATTGTTCTATCTGTAACTCTTGATTCTCTCTCTCTCTCTCTTGAACTTTACAATAGATTTTTGAGATACCGCATAGAAACAGGCCCTTCAGTCTGTGCCGACCAGCGATCCCTGCACACTAACACTACCCTACACACACTGGGGGCAATTGACAATTTTTACCAAAGTCAATTAATCAACAAACCTGTACGTCCTTGGAGTGTGGGAGGAAACCGGAGCACCCGGAGAAAACCCACGCAGGTCTCGGGGAGAAGGTACAAACTGCGTACAGACAGCGCCCGTAGTCAGTATGGAAGTCGGGTCTCTGGCGCTGTGAGGCAGCAACTCTACCACTGCGCCTCCGTCTCTGTGACATTTGGTTTCGCTCCACATACAACACACACACACTTTATCATCAGCCAAATGTCATAGTGTGTAAGTTGAGTTATTTCCCTGGAGATGGGCTTCAGGGCAAGGTGCGACTCAGAACCTGGCGGTGAGACACTTTCCTGACTGACAGCAATCTTTCAGTTGAGGCTGCAACCTTCCCTCCATTGATGAACTGTACACTGCAAGGGCCAGGAAGCGAGCGGGCAAGATCATCTCTGACCCCTCTCACCCTGGCCACAAACTCTTTGAATCACTTCCCTCTGGAAGGCGACTCCGGACTGACATAAAAACAGTTTTTATCCACGAGTAGTTGCTCTACTCAACAGCCAAAAATCTGTAGCCTCCTTGTGTTCTGGTATTTTATTTAATTCACATGTTTAATCAATAATGTTTTATTATTAATGTTTTATGTGTCATTCCTAACTGTCACTGTATGTTGTGTTGATATTTGCGGGCGGAGCATCAAGGCAAATTCCTTGTATGTGTACATACTTGGCCAATAAACTTATTCATAAACTTCGCCAGAATGCTGAGGCAACAGGAGATGCAGGATTTGGACCCAGTGGCATGAAACATAGAAACATAAAAAATAGGTGCAGGAGTAGGCCCTTCGAGCCTGCACCGCCATTCAATATGATCATGGCTGATCATAAGGGTCACATCTAACTCCCTCTTAAATATAGCCAATGAACTGGCCTCAACTACCTTCTGTGGCAGAGAATTCCACAGATTCACCACTCTCTGTGAAAAATGTTTTTCTCATCTCGGTCCTAAAAGATTTCCCCCTTATCCTTAAACTGTGACCCCTTGTTCTGGACCCCCAACATCGGGAACAATCTTCCTGCATCTAGCCTGTCCAACCCCTTAAGAATTTTGTAAGTTTCTATAAGATCCCCCCTCAATCTTCAAAATTCTAGCGAGTACAAGCCGAGTCTATCCAGTCTTTCTTCATATGAAAGTCCTGACATCCCAGGAATTAGTCTGGTGAACCTTCTCTGTACTCCCTCTATGGCAAGAATGTCTTTCCTCAGATTTGGAGACCAAAACTGAACGCAATACTCCAGGTGTGGTCTCACCAAGACCCTGTACAACTGCAGTAGAACCTCCCTGCTCCTATACTCAAATCCTTTTGCTATGAATGCTAACATACCATTCGCTTTCTTCACTGCCTGCTGCACCTGCATGCCTACTTTCAATGACTGGTGTACCATGACACCCAGGTCTCGTTGCATCTCCCCTTTTCCTAATCGGCCACCATTCAGATAATAGTCTACTTTCCTGTTTTTGCCACCAAAGTGGATAACCTCACATTTATCCACATTATACTGCATCTGCCATGCATTTGCCCACTCACCCAGCCTATCCAAGTCACCTTGCAGCCTCCTAGCATCCTCCTCACAGCTAACACTGCCCCCCAGCTTCATGTCATCCACAAACTTGGAGATGTTGCATTCAATTCCCTCGTCCAAATCATTAATATATATTGTAAATAGCTGGGGTCCCAGCACTGAGCCTTGCAGTACCCCACTAGTCACTGCCTGCCATTCTGAAAAGGACCCGTTTACTCCTACTCTTTGCTTCCTGTCTGCCAGCCAGTTCTCTATCCACATCAATACTGAGCCCCCAGTGGCATGAAGATGAATGAATGATGGATGTCCTGGTGCTGATGAGGTGCACCTTGTAGAGGGGCCTGCAGGTGGCAGTGTTGCCCACGACATACCTACAGAGCAAGGCACAAAGTGCTGGAGAAACTCAATGAGTCAGGCAGCATCTCCGGAGAAGTTAGACCTCTAGAGGCACGGTGATACAGCATAGAGTTGCTGGCTCACAGCGCCTGAGACCCGGGTTCGATCCTGACTACGGGTGCCGTCTATACGGAGTTTGTACATTCTCCCCGTGAACTGCGTGGGTTTTCTCTGGGCGCTCCGGTTTCCTCCCGCACTCCAAAGACAGACAGATTTGTAGGTTAATTGGCTTCTGTAAATTGCTCCTGGTGTGTTGGAAGTGAATGGGAAAGTGGGATAACATAGAACTAGTGTGAATGGGTGAGCAACGGTCGGCGTAGGCTCGGTGCAGCGAAGAGCTTGTATCCATGCTGTATCTCTGAACAATAGGTGTGAGACCTCACCTGGAGTATTGTGTGCAGTTTTGGTCCCCTAATTTGAGGAAGGACATTCTTGCTATTGAGGGAGCCCAGCGTTGGTTTACAAAGTTAATTCCCGGGATGGCGGGAGTGTCATATGCTGAGAATGGAGCAGCTGGGCTTGTACACTCTGGAGTTTAGAAGGATGAGAGGGTATCCCATTGAAACATATAAGATTGTTAAGGGCTTGGACGCACTAGAGGCAGGAAACATGTTCCCGATGTTGGGGGAGTCCAGAACCAGAGGCTACAGTTTAAGAATAAGGGGTAAGCCATTTAGAACGGAGATGAGGAAACACTTTTTCTCACAGAGAGTGGTGAGTGTGGAAATCTCTGCCTCAAGAGGGCGGTGGAGGCAGGTTCTCTGAATGCTTTCAAGAGAGAGCTAGATAGGGCTCTTAAAAATAGCGGAGTCAGGGGATATGGGGAGAAGGCAGGAACTGATTGGGGATGATCAGCCATGATCACATTGAATGGTGGTGCTGGCTCGAAGGGCCGAATGGCCTACTCCTGCACCTATTGTCTATTGTCTAAAACTGTTTTGAATGATGCACGACAACACACATAGTGAAAGATTAGTCTTTATTCCATATGTAATCCAGAACATTTAAACTGCCAGCCATTCTGCCGGCTTCTGCGAGCCGGCTGACCTTGTTAGTGTAGTACCGTGTAGTACCATAGTACCATGTAATGGGTGGCATGCATCTATGTGCAGTGGAGTTTATAAATGGCATGGATTAATAAGGGTTCATCTACTCCCTCTTCACCCACGACTGCATCCCTAAGTACGGATCCAACGCCATCATTAAGTTTGCTGACGACACCACGGTGGTAGGACTGATCAGTGACAACGATGAGTCATGGTGTTCAGTGTTATAGTGGAGGAGGTGAGGTTGTTGACCCAAACAGACTGTGGTCTGTTGGTGAGGAAATCCAGTGTCCAGTTGCAGAGGGAGGTGGAGATGCCAAGTCCACTGAGTTTGGTGATCAAGCTGGCGGGGATGACAGTGATAAAGGCAGAGCTGAAATCAATGAACAGCAACCTGATGTAAGAGTTGTTGTTGTCCAGGTGGTGAGTCTGTGGAATTCTCTGCCTCAGAGGGCGATGGAGGCAGGTTCTCTGGATGCTTTCAAGAGAGAGCTAGATAGGGCTCTTAATGATAGTGGAGTCAGGGAATATGGGGAGAAGGCAGGAACAGGGTACTGATTGGGGATGATCAGCCATGATCACATTGAATGGCAGTGCTGGCTTGAAGGGCCGAATGGCCTACTCCTGCACCTATTGTCTATTGTCTATGTTTTCTCACTGCCTATCATCCACAGATTGTTCCAGCATCTGCAATCTGGAAGGGCCTGTTTCCACACTGTATCTTTAAAATCTAAACTGCATTTGCTAGTAAGTTTCACCTTTTAACACTGGCGATACAATACCATATAACCATATAACAATCACAGCACGGAAACAGGCCATCTCGGCCCTTCTAGTCCGTGCCGAACACGTATTCTCCCCTGAGTTCAGTTCTAGTTTAATACGTCTCCAGAAATGTTCATGATTAGTGATTTTCAAAAATATTTATGGCCTCTACTTTCTCGATTGATTGAAAGATACGGCATGCAAACAGACTCTTCAGCCCACGCCAACCAGCCCACTAGTTCTATGTTATCTCACTTTTGCATCCACTCCCTGCGCACTTGGGGCAATTTATAGAGGGCCAACGAACCTTTGTACGTGCACGTCTTTGGGATGTGTGGGAGGAAACCCTTGCGGTCTCAATAAGAACGTGCAAACTCCGTACAGACAGCACCCGAGGTCAGGATCGAACCTGGGACTCTGGCGCTGTGAGGCAGCAACTCTAACGCTGCGCCACCGTGTTACCTGAAGGTCTATTCTGGTAAACCTTTTTGTAATATTAAGAGTCCTTTATTTTGAGGAAAATGCCCCAGTAATCATTCTCTGCCTGAATCTATCACGCCTTTGCTAAGAGAGAACTTTTCTGTCTTTCTTATAGGGTGGCACAGTGGTAGAGTTGCTGCCTTACAGCGCCAGAGACCCGGGTTCTATCCTGACCACCGCCTGTACGGAGTTTGTACCTTCTCCCTGTGACCGCGTGGGTTTTCTCCGGGTGCTCCGGTTTCCCCCCACACTCCAAAGACGTACAGGTTTGTAGGTTAATTGGCTTCGGTAAAGATTGTAAAATTGTCCCTAGTGTTTGTGGATAGTGTTAAGGGGCTGTCCCACCTGGCGATTTTTTCGGTGACTGCCGGCATCATTGACGTGTTGACGCGCGGTGTTGTTTTCAAGTGTCGCAACATTTTCTTTGTCGCAGCTGGATTTTGAAATGTTCAAAATCTTTTGGCGACACTGATAACACACCGGCAGTCGCAGAAAAAATCGGCCAAATGGGACAGGCCGTTTAGTGAGCGGGGTGATCGCTGGTTGCCGCCGACTCGGTGGGCTGAAGGGCCAGTTTCCATGCTGTATCTCTAAACTAAATGAGAGGAGGACCTTCCCACGTGCATCTTATGCCAGTAAATCACTGTGTGTGTAACACAACCACAGACAGCAAAGTGCTCCAAAGTGCAGTGACTTGCAATATCAGTTCAGTGACTTTGACAAGCCCGCTTTCAATAACTGAACGCACTAACTAACAGGAGCAAGCGGAGCTTTTTATTACAATGGAAGATACAAAATAAATTCACAGAAGTCGTTTTGCAAGTTTATTATAATAACAGTCTTATATTTTAAACTCCAAGGTTATTTTTGTACATTTTTACGCTGAAAGCAATGAGTTCTGATTTCTAGCTGCTCACTGGCATGTTTTTGTAACGTGGTTTTAACGTTATGAAGTGGCGGTAATGATGCTTCAGAAGCTCACACAGATGATACATAATACAGTAGTAAAAAAACTAACTAACTATTCATTACTGTCTGCCCCCTACACAGGAATGTAACACTACCGTTACCTTTGCAAGGCAAAACTGGGAATGACGTGCAGCTTCCACAGGTTCACTAACTTATCATTAAATCTACGATAATACATCACTCTTGTGTCTCCACTACATCATAACCTTGTTCCTTTAGAGTCTAGGAAGACAATCGCTGCTAAAAAAAAATTAAATATATTGGAATAATTTATTGAGAAGAATATGGAGATAAGAGTGCTTTCAGATTAAAATAAACCGAGGTGAATTCCTTTATTGTGTAGATTAGTATAAATATTGTGGAATATACACAGAACATTTTATTCATCGACAAACAAATAAACGTGTAAAAAATTGTCTCAGGCAATTAATTCAGGATCTTTTAAGTAGTGCTTGTCCTGACTATAAAATATACCCGAGGGAACATATCTAAAGATGGCTTTTCTACTTGGTCAGTCTGAATAAGCAGACTGCTACTTTAAAATGATTGCAGATTAGATACTTGTTTAAAACTTTCGTTTTTACAAATACAAATGAAGTTTAAACAGGTTTTGTTCTGAAATGCTCTAGTTACATAGTTACTGCTGAGGTAAAAGGTGCACAGAGAATTGTGGAAATGAGTTTCCTGTGCGACTCGATCAGTAATGGATGGTTTCATTGAGAAGCAAAGAACTGCAGATGCTGGTTTATTCCAGACAGCCGCAAAGTACCGGAGTAACTCAGCGGGTCAGGCAGCATCTGTGGAGAAAAAGACTGGGTGATGTTTCGGGTCGTGTCTGAGGAAGGGTCAGCGTTCCGAATATTGTGTTCAGTTCTGGGCACCATGTTATAGGAAAGATGCTGTCAAGCTGGAAAGTGTACAGAGAAGATTTACCAGGATGTTGCCAGACCTGAGCTATAGGGAGAGGTTGAGTAGGCTGGGTCTCTATTCCTTGTAGCGCAGGAGGATGAGGGGTGATCTTATAGATCATGAGAGAAATAGATCGGGTAGACGCACAGAACCTCTTGTCCAGAGTAGGGGAATCAAGGACCAGAGGACACAGGTTTTAAGTGAAGGGAAAAAGATTTATATACGAACCTGAGGGGTAACTTTTGCATAAAAAAGGGTGGATGGAACCAGCTGCCAGAGGAGGTAGTTGAGGCAGGGACTATCGCAATGTTTGAGAAACATTTAGACAGGTTCATGGATAGGACGGGTTTAGAGGGATATGGGCCAAACGCAGGCAGGTGGGACTAGTGTAGATGGAACATGTGGGCAAGTTGGGCTGAAGGGCCTGTTTCCACACTGTATCACTCTGTGATACCCCGACCCGAAATGTCACCCATCCTTTCCCTCCACAGATGCTGCCTGACCCGCAGACTTACTCCGGCACTTTGTGTCCATCTTTGGTTTGATGAATGGTTGAGCTTGAAGGGGCTGGTGAATGTGCGCCACAGTTCTCCTTGTTGAAGGATCACTACTTTCATACACTTACTGGCCAACTGCTCCGGTGAGTACACTATTATACAACTGAAATCCAAGCTGCAATGAATATTGTAGTGAATGTTGTAATTTAGTAACTATTTCAGTGAATGATTTAGCACCGGAGTGGTGCATTTGTAGAATGTAAACATCAAGGGGAAGAGGATATTAAATGACATACAATACACAGTTCATTGTTTGATGCAGTGGCTGAGACGGTGAGTGAGTGGACAGCAGTGACCGGCATCGACCTGGTGTACTTGCTGTTGTTAAATGGCTGTTAAGGAAATGCAGGAGCATTTCCGCCATTTTGATGCACAAATGCAATTGTAAGTTTGTATACGGACCCAACTAGTCCCGGAGTGATCTCAGTCTTTTTCCTACATTGTGCAGCAGAGTCCAGGATGGATATCTTATGAGAGGGGAAAAATGGATTGGGTCGGAAGGGCCGTACAAAAAGGGGCAACACGGTGGTGCAGCGGTAGAGTTGCTGCCTCACAGCGCCAGAGACCCGGGTTCCATCCTGACTACGGGCACTGTCTGTACGGAGTTTGTACCCTCTCCCCGTGACCTGCGTGGGTTTTCTCCGGGAGCTCTGGTTTCCTCCCACACTCCAACATGCAGGTTTGAAGGTTAAATTCGCAGTGAAGAAAACAAAATGGCATGTTGGCCTTCATAAGAAAAGTAGTCGAATATAGGAGCAAAGAGATCCTTCTGCAGTTGTACAGGGCCCTAGTGAGACCACTCCTGGAGTATTGTGAGCAGTTTCGGTCCCCTAATTTGAGGAAGGACATTCTTGCTATTGAGGGAGTGCAGCGTACGTTCAACAGGTTAATTCCCAGGATGGCGGGACTGTCATATGCTGAGAGAATGCAGCAGCTGGGCTTGTACACTCTGGAGTTTAGAAGGATAAAGAGGGGATCTTATTGAAATATAAGATTATTAAGGGCTTGGACACACTAGAGGCAGGAAACATGTTCCCGATGTTGCGGGAGTCAAGAACCAGGGGCCACAGTTTAAGAATAAGGGGTAAGCCATTTAGAACGGAGGTGAGGAAACACTTTTTCACCCAGAGAGTAATGAGTCTGTGGAATTCTCTGCCACAGAGGGCAGTGGAGGCAGGTTCTCTGGACACTTTCAAGACGTAACCGCCCGACGCCGTACGACGTCCAAATTCAATCGGCCTGCCTCCTGCCCTGCTGATTGGTGAGTATGATGTCGGGACCAGCCCCGCACAACTCCACACGCCTCCGTGGTTCGAATTGGGACCGGCCCCGCATGGCCGTACGCCTCAAGCCACCACATTTGGTCGCGCATGACGCATGCTATCGCATGCTGGTGCGACAGGCCCTTAAGATAATGTGCTGTACAGCTTATACCCACGTTTGACCCCATCGGAAATGCTCTCACACCCTCCCCTTCCCACACACTAATGGGGCTGTCCCACTGTATGAGCTAATACAAGAGTTCTCTCGAGTTTCCCCTGATTAGAACTCGGAGAATTACGGTATTAGCCGCTCGTAGGTACTCGGGGCTCTCGTGGACATTTTTCAACATGTTGAAAAATCTTCACGAGTCTTCATGAGCTTACTGCGTTTCCCCGAGTACCTGCCGTTAGCTTTACGAGCCGCTAAGAGACGTCCCCGAGCTCCGACGTACCCGCTATGTACATTCTACGTACTTAGAAATATAGAAAATAGGTGCAGGAGGAGGCCATTCGGCCCTTCGAGCCAGCACCGCCATTCATTGTGATCATGGCTGATCGTCCCCTATCAATAACCCGTGCCTGCCTTCTCCCCATATCCCTTGATTCCACTAGCCCCTGGAGCTCTATCGAACTCTCTCTTAAATGACCTCCCCTTTATTCTAAGAGTTACCACGAGTTTGATTATTTTTTTAAACTCGGGAGAGCTCTTGAATTACCTCGTACAGTGGGACAGGCCCTTAACAAGCTTCCGTCTCCCCTTCCGAGTTCTGACGGGATTTTATCTTTATCCTTCCAGGGCTGCTGAGTATTTGCAGCATTTTGAGTTTTTACTTTGTATGTGGAATTTCATTGGCGCAGGAAGGAACTGCAGATGCTGGTTGATACCGAAGATATGGCACAAAAAAGCTGGAGTAACTCAGTGGGACAGGCAGCAGCATCTCTGGAGAGAAGGAATGGGTGAAGTTCCGGGTCGAGACCCTTCTTCAGGCTCAATAAATAGCATTATCGGGTGACATTTCAGTGGTACAATTAACACAGGCAGCAGAATTCCCCTCCAATCTAATTGTGTTTTACAATCAATCTATAGGAAATGGAATTGTATCCAGGCCACAATAAATTGTGTTCACAGATATTAACAAGCAACAAAGATTTTTAAGCCTCAATATTTTATGCAACATATGCTGGAAGTCATAGTGGCTGGAAGATATAAATGGATACAAGATCTTTAATTTAATCAGTATCGTTTAAAGGTTTCAAATGCTATTGTATCTTGCCATTACTGGCAGGCCCCATTACTAGTGTAGATGGGGCATGTTGGTCGGCATGGGCAAGTGGGGCCTGTTTCTACGCTGCATGACTCTATGACTGTTAGTGTTAATTAGATTACAATCTTACACAACAAGGATGTTGCCAGGTCTCGAGGGCCTGAGCTATAGGGAGAGGTTGAGCAGGCTGGGTCTCTATTCCTTAGAGCGCAGGAAGATGAGAGGTAATCTTATAGAGGTGTACAAAATCTTTAGAGGAATAGATCGGGTGAATGCACAGTCTCTTGCCCAGAGGAGAAGAATCGGGAACCGGAGGACATAGGTTTAAAGTGAAGGAGGAAAGATTGAATAGAAACCTGAAGGGTAACATTTTCACACAGAGGGTAGTGAGTGTGTGGAATGAGCTGCCACAGGAGGTAGTTGAGGCAGGGACCATCGCAACATTGAAGAAACATTTAGACAGGTACATGGATAGGATGGGTTTGGAGAGATATGGGCCAAATGCAGGCAGGTGGGTCGAGTGTAGATCAGATTCAGATTCAGATTCAGATTCAATTTTAATTGTCATTGTCAGTGTACAGTACAGAGACAACGAAATGCATTTAGCATCTCCCTGGAAGAGCGACATAGCAAATGATTTAAATAAATAATAATAAGTGATAATAAGTGTCCGGGGGGTGGGGGGGTGATTGGCAGTCACCGAGGTACGTTGTTGAGTAGAGTGACAGCCGCCGGGAAGAAGCTGTTCCTGGACCTGCTGGTTCGGCAACGGAGAGACCTGTAGCGCCTCCCGGATGGTAGGAGGGTAAACAGTCCATGGTTGGGGTGAGAGCAGTCCTTGGCGATGCTGAGCGCCCTCCGCAGATAACGCTTGCTTTGGACAGACTCAATGGAGGGGAGTGAGGAACCGGTGATGCGTTGGGCAATTTTCACCACCCTCTGCAATGCCTTCCGGTCGGAGACAGAGCAGTTGCCATACCATACTGTGATGCAGTTGGTAAGGATGCTCTCGATGGTGCAGCGGTAGAAGTTCACCAGGATCTGAGGAGACAGATGGACCTTCTTCAGTCTCCTCAGGAAGAAGAGACGCTGGTGAGCCTTCTTGATCAGAGTTGAGGTATTGTGGGTCCAAGAGAGGTCATCGGAGATGTTGACTCCCAGGAACCTGAAGCTAGAAACACGTTCCACCTCCGTCCCGTTAATGTGGATGGGGGTGTGCGTACCGCCCCTGGACTTCCTGAAGTCTACAATGAGCTCCTTGGTCTTCTTGGAGTTAAGGGCCAGGTTGTTGTCAGCGCACCATGCTGCTAAGTGCTGGACCTCCTCCCTGTAGGCCGACTCATCGTTGTTGCTGATGAGGCCAATCACCGTTGTATCATCTGCATACTTGATGATGGTGTTAGTACCATGTACAGGTGTGCAGTCATAGGTGAAGAGGGAGTAGAGGAGGGGGCTCAGCACACAGCCCTGTGGAACGCCGGTGTTCAGGGTGAGGGTTGAAGAGGTGTGCTTGTCTAACCTAACAGACTGGGGTCTGTTGGTTAGAAAGTCCAGTATCCAGTTGCAGAGGGAGGGGTCGATGCCCAGGTTACCGAGTTTGGTGATCAGTTTTGATGGTATAATGGTGTTGAATGCTGAGCTGTAATCGATGAACAGCATTCTTACGTAAGTGTCTCTGTTGTCGAGGTGGGAGAGGGCGGAGTGAAGTGCCGTTGAGATGGCATCCTCCGTACTCCTGTTCTTGCGGTAGGCAAACTGATAGGGATCCAGTGTGGGGGGTAGGCAGCTTTTGAGGTGTGCCAGGACCAGCCTCTCGAAGCACTTGGTGATGATGGGGGTAAGTGCAACTGGGCGGAAGTCGTTGAGGCTTGCCGCAGTGGAGTGTTTTGGCACTGGCACGATGGAGGTGGATTTAAGGCACGTGGGGACAACTGCTTGGGCAAGTGACAGGTTGAAGATGTCAGTCCAGACGTCTGTCAGCTGCGCAGCACAGGCCCTGAGCACGCGCCCGGGGATGCCGTCAGGGCCAGCAGCTTTACGTGCATTAGTCCTACTCAGTGCCACGAATACGTCGTAGGGGGTGAGTGTGAGGGGTTGGTGATCGGCAGGTAGCACAGCCTTGATGGCTGTCTCTAGATTGTCCCTGTCGAAGCGGCCATAGAAGTGGTTAAGCTCCTCAAGGAAGGAGGCGTCGCTGGATGTGGGGGTGGTGTTGGAGGGTCTGTAGTCCGTGATGGCCTGGATGCCTTGCCACATGCGTCGGGGGTCGGAGTTGTTGTTGACGGGACGTGTTGGTCGGTTTGGGCAAGTTGGAGCCGTTGGGCCTGTTTCCACGCTGTATCACTCGATGACTCTAACTACAGCAGACAACCTACAACCTCTGAGAGAGATGGGAGGCAGCAGAGCCAGCCGTAGATGGCGCAGAACTGGGAACGTCTGCCTGCCGTACAAAGTGATGCCCGGTCTGTGGACAGATGTGTTTGACGTTAGGCAGATAGAGAGTTGAAGAGGATGAAAGTTGAAGACTCCCTGAGTAACTGGCAAAGCTCAGAATGATAGGACAGGTTGCAATGAGAGCAAGGAAGACTGGGATGAATATTCAGTTGATGTATCATTGTATAGCTAGTGTTCCAGTAACACAGACTTAGTTTACAAAAGCGCGTACTGGCAGTTCAGGCACTTGGGTTGATGCATCTGATTTGTGGTATCCTCAATATGTATCTCGTGGTCTGAGAATGTATATTTATTAGCGCTGATGGAACGCCCACTAAAGTGGGTGAAGCTCAATACTGGAGCTGTGCTCTACTAAAGGTGTGGCCCCTTGAAGCAACTGGGGCCAAAGATCCTATAGTGAGCAAGATAGTCCACTCGACGAAAAAGACGTAGTACGGTCATGGGCGGGTTCATGGGTAATATTCGGCACCATTTCCGTAACCGGCTTCCGTCTCCGCACCAAAGATCCCGTAGCGGAGTCCGTGGAATTCTCTGCCTCAGAGGGGGGTTGAGGCAGGTTCTCTGGATGCTTTCAAGAGCGAGTAAGATAGGGCTCTTAAAAATAGCGGAGTCAGGAGATATGGGGAGAAGGAAGGAACGGGGTACTGATTGGGGATGATCAGCCATGATCACATTGAATGGCGGTGTTGGCTCGAAGGGCCAAATGGCCTACTCATGCACCTATTGTCTATTGTCTATTGTCTATAGTCTAAAGATACTAGTGCGGAGACGGAAGCCGGTTACGGAAACATCCTCGTAAAAATCAAAGTTCTTTGGTAAAAATCTTCTCATTTTCAGAATTATAATTTATTAACACAAACTGTTCCCCCGCATCGTTGATTACACTGCGGGTCTGGTCGGGTCGGGTCGGGTTACTGAAATGGATGAAAAAAGGCCCACGTTCCGTTCCTTTGCGTACTACACTTCAGCCCATTGCATTTAGTAGGAGTGGTCTATCTTGCTCCGCTATAGGATCTTTGAGTGGGGACCATGCTGGGACCTGCCACAGGCATTGCTGCTTTAACAGGTAAAACCAACGCTCTTCACACTTGCTGTCAACCCACCCTGTTTTACGTTTGAGCAACTCAAATCTAAACACCTGGCGAAGAAAAACTTACAAAAAATAAATAAAAAGGTATTTCTGCAGAACTGGTTTAGATGTGCAGCAAAAATGAAAAATATATATCAATTAAAAGTACAAGTTTAAAAAAAAACCACAAACAGCCATCTACACAAAACCATCGAGTGCTTAAAGAGTTACGTGATTAATGATGTACCTAAACGTGATGTGTATGTGTGTTTTAAATATTTTTTGCCCCGTAAGCTTACAAAAATGGAATTCCTACATTTAGGTTGAGGGGAAGCAAGTGTAAAGACTGTGATAGCATCACATAGTGCTCTAGATACTTAGTGAACTCAGTAAAGAGCTCAAATCAACCGTCCTGCTCTTTAAAAGATATTTACACATTACTTCACTGAAATGACCCCGGCTGTCTAAAAGGTTATTTCATTTTTCTAATAATCTCTGCTAAATAATGCAAGTTTATACTTCAGAGTATAAGAAACTTTACGTGCATGGACAGGTTCATTGGACTCCACTTACAGGGACCTTTGTGCATTAATCAACATTGCTGTAGATGTTCCTGTGATGCTGGTTGAACGGCTGGTGCTGATCAGTACCTGTGAGTCTGGTGAGGGTACTGAGAATTCTGCTGGGTTGAAGAAGCATAGCCAGTGGTGGTCTGAGACTGGGAAGAACCCTGGACATTGCTTTGGTAACTCAGGCGAGGAGCGGCGTGCTGCAAAGACCAAAAACACCATGTCAGCAGTACAAGATATGCTCGAGCTAACGATGAACACATTCTACATTACAGCTCATGTGCTGGAAAGCTGGTAAAATTCGAAGGTAGACACAAAACGCTGGAGTAACTCAGCGGGTGAGGCAGCATCTCTGGAGAGAAGGAATGGGCGATGTTTCAGGTCGAGATTGTTAAGGGTTTGGACACGCTAGAAAGATTGTTAAGGATTTGGACACGCTAGAGGCAGGAAACATGTTCCTAGTGTTGATGTTGATGTTGGGGGAGTCCAGAACCAGGGGCCACAGTTTAAGAATAAGGAGTAAGCCATTTAGAATGAAGACGAGGAAACACTTTTTCTCACAGAGAGTGGTGAGTCTGTGGAATTCTCTGCCTCAGAAGGCGGTGGAGGCAGGTTCTCTGGATGCTTTCAAGAGAGAACTAGATAGGGCTCTTAACAATAACGGACAGGGGATATGGGGAGAAGGCAGGAACGGGGTACTGATTGGGGATGATCAGCCATGATCACATTGAATGGCGGTGCTGGCTCGAAGGGCCGAATGGCCTACCCCTGCACCTATTGTCCATTGTCTATTGAGACCCTTCTTCACACTTCAGTCTGAAGGTCTCGATCCAAAACGTCGCCCATTCCTTCTCTCCAGAGATGCTGCCTCACCCACTGAGTTACTCCAGCATTTTGTGTCTACATTTCAGTTCAGTTTAGTATATTGTCACGTGTACCGAGGTACAGTGAAAAGCTTTTTTGTTGCGTGCTATCCAGTCAGCGGAAAGACAATACATGATTATAATCGAGCCATTTACAGTGAACAGATACATGATAAGGGAATAACGTTTAGTGCAAGGTAAAGTCAGCAAAGTCCGATCAAAGATAGTCTGAGGGTCACCAAAATGGTAGATAGTAGTTCATCACTGCTCACTCATTGTGGTAGGATGACATTTCCTTATCATCATCTGCTTTCATAGAAACAGAGAAAATAGGTGCAGGAGTAGGCCATTCGGCCCTTCGAGCCAGCACCGCCATTCAATATGATCATGGTTGATCATCCAAAATCAGTACCCCTTTCCTGCTTTCTCCCCAAATCCCTTGATTCCGCTAGCCCTAAGAGCTAAATCTAACACTCTCTTGAAAACATCCAGGGAACTGCCCTCCACTGCCGTCTGTGAATATATGATTCTGTTCCATTCTGTTTTGTAGTATTTTTGCACAATCCACAAGCATTGCCACTTTTCATTTCACTTCACATCTCGTATGCGTATGTGACGAATAGACTTGACTTGACTTGGCTCGGAGTGAAAACGTTTTTCCTCATCTATGTCCTAAATGGCCTACACCATATTCTTAAACAGTGACCCCTGGTTCTGGACTCCCCTAACATCGGGAACATTTTTCCTGCATCTATCATGTCCAATCCCTTAAGAATTTTGTATGTTTCTACAAGATTCCCTCTCATCCTTCTAAACTGCAGTATACAAGCCCAGCCGCTCCATTCTCTCAGCATATGACAGTCCCGCCATCCCGGGAATTAACCTGGTGAACCTACGCTGCACTCCCTCAATAGCAAGAATGTCCATCCTCAAACTACGAGACCCAAACTGCACATAATACTCCAGGTGGGGTCTCACCAGGGCCCAGTACAACTACAGTAAGACCTCCTTGCTCCTTAACTCAAATCCTCTCACTATGAAGGCCAACATGCCATTAGCTTTCTTCACTGCCTGCTGTCGTTTTTATTCCTTACCCTTCCATATCTCTAGCCTCCCTCTCCCCTCCGTCTGAAGAAGGGTCTCTACCCGAAATGTCACCCATCCCTTCTCTCCAGATATGCTGCCTGTCTGACTGAGTTACTCCAGCATTTTGTGTCTATCTTCGGTGTAAACCAGCCTCTTCAGTTTCTTCCAACACAATATATACAGTAGGAATGAAAATTCAAATACACTTTTTAAATCATCAGATCATCCAAGCCGATGCATGGAATTTTCAAATGCTGGTACCTTGAGGAAAACACAAAGTGCTGGAAGAACTCAGCGGGCTAGGCAGCATCTATGGAGGGACAGACGGGCAAAATTAGTTTTATGTGCAAATGTGAGGTGTTGTACTTTGGTAGGTCGCATGTAAGGGTAACAAATACAGTTAGTTTAGTTTAGTTTAGTTTAAAGATACAGCATACGACTACTGAATGGTCAATGGTTCAATGGTACTTTGTAGTTACGAGTACCATGAGCTTGGTGTGGGCCCTAATCTTCCAACCTATGTCATTGCAGGCCTTGTACTGTTTTTACTTGCACTTTCTTTGTAACCTTTAAAGGGTTTAGAAAATATTCACGGAGATGTTGCCAGGACTAGAGGGTGTGAGCTATAGGGAGGGGTTGAGTAGGCTGGGTCTCTATTCCATGGAGCGTAGGAGGATGAGGGGAAATCTTATTGAGGTGTACAAAATCATGAGAGGAATAGATCGGGTAGATGCACAGAGTCTTTTACCCAGAGTAGGGGAATCGAGGGCCAGAGGACATAGGTTCAAGGTGAAGGGGAAAAGATTTAATAGGAATCCGAGGGGTAACTTTTTTACACAGAGGGTGGTGGGTGTATGGAACAAGCTGCCAGAGGAGGTAGTTGAGGCTGGGACTATCCCATTGTTTAAGAAACAGTTGGACTGATACATGGATAGGACAGGTTTAGAGGTATATGGATCAAACGCAGGCAGGTGGGACTAGTGTAGGTGGGACATTGTTGGCCGGTGTGGGCTAGTTTGGCCAAAGGGCCTGTTTCCACACTGTATCACACTGTGACCATGACTGTGAGGCTATAAAGCTGTAACACTATATTCTGCACTTGGTTATTGCTCCGGTCTGTTTCCAATAACATTCGTGACTAGATTATGATATCCTGCAGGCTTGACATTTTGTACATACTATCTATTCAATACAAAAATAAACAAAGGACTTACAAAACACAGAAGTAATTTCTCAATATTAACAGTACAGGAACAAAAGATCAACTGAGTAGCATCGAAACAACTGCAACAGTTAAATCATTTAAAGCCCTGTCCCACTGTATGAGTTCATTCCAAGAGCTCTCCCCGAGTTTGCCCTGATTCGAAATTGGAGATTTACGGTAATGGCCACTCGTCGGTACTCGGGGCTCTCGTGGACATTTTTCAACATGTTGAAAAATCTTCACGAGTCTTCCCGTGCTTACCTGCCATTAGCGAGTCTTCCCGAGTACCTGCCGTTAGCGTTACGAGCCGCGAAGAGACGCCCCCGAGCTCCGACGTACCCGCTACGTTCATTCTCCGTGCTTACCACGAGTTTGATTTTTTTTAAACTCGAGAGAGCTCTTGGAATTAACTCGTACAGTGGGACAGGGCTATTATAAAATATTTTAAAAATTGCACTGGTTTTGTTAATTTTACAAAGAACTAGATCAGGTGCAGACTCGTTGGGCCTGTTCCCCCTAGGCAATATTCCACCACTCTCCCATAGCCCCCCACTGCGCAGGCGCGTCTGACGGGGTCCCGTTGTGACGTGACTCACGGCAACCCTCCCCAACTGCACCTCGCCACCCCTCTTCCAACCCCTATCCTCCTCCTCCATTCCCCCCTCATCCCCCCAGCACTCCCTGCCCCTTTTCTTTACCCTCCTTCATCTTTCCCCTCTCCTCTTCCACTCTCCCCTCACCTCGCCCTCCCTTTCCTTTCCCCTACCCTCAGTCACTCCCTCCCTCCATAACCCCTCTCCCCTCCCTACCCCCCTCTTCTCCCTCTATCCCCCACTCCTCACCTCCCCCGAAACCCACCCCTCCCACAATGAAAATCACAATGTATTTTTTTAAACGACACCTCCCCCCTATCCCACGCCCCCACAATGAAAATCGCGTTTTTAATTTAAAATAACCTAAACAATGTTAGCTGTTAATGAAAACAGAGGAATTTGATTAAAACTGAGGGTTTTTTTTAAATCGCATTTTTTGAATGGAAATGAGATTCGGAATCCCATTGTGACGTCAAACGTGGCAGGGCAAGTGGAAAAATGGTTAGAAAAGTGATTTTTGTAAAGTTTTAAATGTCAATAACGTGTAAAATATACCTTCAATCCAAACGAAACTTATTTCATTTAAATCCCAGGACAATGGTGATGAAGGTGAGCCAAAAACTGTAGCGTTGTCACATACCGCTTTGGAGGGATTTTGGAATATTACGCACACGCACGCACGCACGCAAACAAACAACATGAGAGTTTTAGTAATATACTAGACTAAGTGGGACACGTTGGGTCCCAGCATCATACGGGAGGGCTGGTCCCCAACGCAATATTCCACCACTCCACCAATTCCAATATTGATAGCCAGTGTGGGGGGGGGCTTTCTGGAGCGCTAGCATGGGTGTTGTGCGCTGACGGGACTGGTTTCCAGAGGGCTAGTATGGACATTGTGGGCCGAATGGTTTCTTGGGCTGGCGGCTCAGTCACTCAAGCCTGTTGTGCTGGCAGCTCATTCACTCACGGCTGGTGGGCTCACAGTTGACTCACGGCTATTCCTTGCAATTCCATTTCTAGCAGGGTGCAGGGCCATCAAATTCAAGTGCAGTTTCATACCATTTCAAGCAGGGTGCAAGACCACTAAAGACAGCGAGTCGTGACCTCTCCCTCCCCCATCTTGCAGAGACTGAGCCACGCCCACACTTCCGGATTTTATAGTCCCTCCCCCCCTCCCACCAGAAGGGGCGTGGCCTTCATGGCATGATTGACAGGAGAGAGAATCTCAACATTTTTTAAACACTAATAACTCTTATTTTTCATCGATGGGAAAAATCCTCGGCACCTGATGAGCAGAGGGGGACTCTGAGTAAGATGACCAAAAATCACAGCCGTACGTGGTAGCGTTTCTTCTAAAATCAATATAAAGCGCAAACAGGAATCTAACTCACTCTTGAAAACATCCAGTGAATCGGCCTTCTGTGGCAGAGAATTCCAGATTCACAACTCTCTGGGTGAAAGCATTTTTCCTCATCTCATTACTAAATGGCCGACCCCTTATTCTGGTTTGCCGCTTCTTCTGGCCAATTTATAAGCCTCTTCCTTGGCTTTAACACTGTCCTTGACTTCCCTCGTCAGCCATGGTTGAGCTGCCTTCCCCGTTTTATTTTTTCGCCAGACAGGGATGAACAATTTCTGTAGTTCATCCATGCAGTCTTTAAATCTTTGCCATTGCATCTGCACCGTCAACCCTTTAAGTATAATTTATCAGTCTATCCTAGCCAATTCCCCTCTCATACCTTCAAAGTCTCCTTTATTCGAGTTCAGGACCCTAGTCTATGAATTAACCGTGTCACTCTCCATCCTAATGCAGAATTCCACCATATTATGGTCACTGTTGCCCAAGGAGTCTTGCACAACAAGATCGCTAACTAATCCTTCCTCATTATACAATACCCAGTCTAGGATGGCCTGTCCTCTAGTTGGTTCCTCTACATATTGGTTTAGAAAACCGTCCCGTATACATTCCAGGAAATCCTCCTCCTCAGCGCTGCTACCAGTTTGGTTGCCCCAATCTAAATGTAGATTAAAGTCACCCATGACAACCGCTGTACCTTTGGTGGTCACCCATGAGAACCGCTGTCCAAAGGAGTCTAATTATAAACTAATTTTACCTCATAGCATCATGTTCAGCACAGATGCTGTGGACAGTAGGACCAGGTTCAGGAATAGCTACTTCCCCACAGCCATCAGGCTATTAAACTCGGCTCGGACAAAACTCTGAACATTAATAGCCCATTATCTGTTATTTGCACTTTATCAGTTTATTTATTCACGTGTGTATATATTTATATAATGGTATATGGACACACTGATCTGTTCAGTATTCATGCCCACTGTGTTCTGTTGTGCTGAAGCAAAGCAAGAATTTCATTGTCCATATCTTGTATCTTGCAGTTTTATAGTTAGCAAGAAAGGGTGAAGTTATACAGTGAACGTGCAGATCCTGACAGGACTTTAATTGTGGTAAACTCTGACATGGTTGATGGTGGACAACTCCTTTAGCCCCTATGTGGTCAACATTGTCATACATTGAACCAGTTAAGGTTTTGCCTGCTGCCCTCCAATGTTTTTCTAAGGGCATTAATCCGAGAATATTTCCACAGATTTGTTCACTTACTGCTATCCAAGATGGCGTCCAACCTAGGCGACTATCCGCGTGCTCGCCACTGACAGAAGCAGATCAACAATCACAAGGATTTGAGTATAAGAGCAGGGAGGTTCTACTGCAGTTGTACAGGGTCTTGGTGAGACCACACCTGGAGTATTGCGTACAGTTTTGGTCTCCTAATCTGAGGAAGGACATTCTTGCCATAGAGGGAGTACAGAGAAGGTTCACCAGACTGATTCCTGGGATGGCAGGACTTTCGTATGAAGAAAGACTGGATAGACTTGGCTTGTACACGCTAGAATTTAGAAGATTGAGGGGGATCTTATAGAAACTTACAGGCTAGATGCAGGAAGATTATTCCCGATGTTGGGGAAGTCCAGGACAAGGGGTCACAGTTTATGAATGAATGATGAATGAATACGTTTATTGTCATTGCACAAACTGTGCAATGAAATTCCATTACATCTCCTCCGGTTAAAAAAATACAAACACGACAACCATTAACACATATGTACACTTATTAGTAAAATAATAAATAAGTATTTTAAAAGAGTTTAAAAGAATTTGGCGGCATTTCTTGGAATTATATTTTGCTTCCCCAGTGTTCTCTGTTGGAATTTAGCTCTTTTATCGCACATGGGTAGAAACTATTTTTAAGTCTGACTGAGACCTGAATCGCCTCCCAGAGGGTAGCAGAGTAAAAAGGTGGTTGGCAGGGTGGGATGTGTCCTGCTTGATGCTTGTGGCCCGGCGCAAGCATCGGGCCCTATATATGTCATCCAAGGAGGGTAGTTGAGCGTTTGTAATGCTCTGCGCAGTTTTTATAATTCCCTGCAGCGCCCTCCTCTCAGCCACAGTACAGCTAGCAAACCACACCAGGATTCCATAGGAGAGGATACTTTCCACGGCGCATCGGTAGAAGGACAGCAGCAGCGGCTGTGAGACGTTTGCTCTCCGCAGAGACCTCAGGAAATACAGCCGCTGATGTGACTTCTTCACGAGAGTGACGGTGTTCATTTGCCATTTGAGGTCCTGGGAGATGTTTATTCCCAGGAACTTAAAGCCGGTGACTCTCTCCACCATGTCTCCTTTGATGTACAAGGGAGCAGGTTCCTCTCTCCTCTTCCTCCTGAAGTCAACGACCAGTTCTTTTGTCTTTGATGGGTTGAGTACCAGGTTGTTTTTGGTACACCAGACAGTCAGTTTTTGGACTTCATCCCTGTAGGCAGACTCGTCGTTGTTGTTTATCAGTCCCACCACAGTCGTGTCGTCCGCAAACTTGATGATCCTGTTTGTACTGTGTGTTGGTATACAGTCATAAGTGTATATTGTATACAAGATGGGACTCAGCACACAACCTTGTGGCACTCCTGTGCTGAGCGTCAGGACTGGGGAGTAATTGGACCCCATCCTGACAGTCTGTGGGCGGTCTGTTAAAAAGTCCTTAATCCATCCGCATGTGTTTGCATTAACACCCAGATCAGACAGTTTGTCCACCACTCTGCTGGGGATAATTTTATTAAATGCAGAACTAAAATCTACAAATAACATCCTCACATATGAGCCAGGACGCTCCAGATGTGTCAGTGTAGAATGTAGAGCCATGTTGATGGCATCCTCCGTTGACCTATTAGCTGTATATGCAAACTGATGCTGATCCAGGGTGGATGGGAGTGAGGACTTAATGTGGGCCAGGACCAGCCGTTCAAAACACTTCATCACCGTTGAAGTGAGAGCAACAGGTCTATAGTCATTCAAGCTGGTAATGGATGTTTTTTTGGGTACAGGCACGATGGTAGCAGTCTTAAAGCATTTAGGGACAGTGCACGTTGACAGAGAGAGGTTGAAGATGTCGCTAAAAACCTCCGCTAACTGGTCTGCACAGTCCCGCAATACTCTCCCTGGGATGCCATCTGGGCCAGCAGCCTTCCTGGGGTTGACCCTGCGAAGTGTTCTTCTGACGCCCTCCGTACTCACAGTGAGTGGCACCGTGAGTGCCAGGTCGTCAGTGCTGGGTGCGGCTGCAGGTGCAGGCTCCGCCTCATTCAGCTCAAAACGGGTGAAAAAATGGTTGAGCTCCTCAGCTAGCGAGTTGTTACTGCTGCAGATGGTCGGCCCCCCCTTGCCCTTGTAGTTGGTAAGTTGCTGAATGCCCTGCCAGACACGCCGAGGGTCCCTCTCGTTAAAATACCCCTCTAACCTTCTTCCATAGGCTGTCTTTGCCTCTTTAATGGCTCTCTTTAGTTTAGATCTGGCAGTGCTGTACAATTCATCACTGCCAGATCTAAAGGCTGAGTTGCGTTCCCTCAGCAGTTTCCTGACATCCCTGGTCATCCATGGTTTGTTGTTTGGATAGCACCTGACCTCCCTGTCGACAGTGACGTTGTTGATACAGTTCTGTATATAGAACATGACTGTGGATGTGTATTCTTGTATGTCCTGGTTTGCAAACAGGTCCCACTCGGTGCGCTCAAAACAGTCCTGAAGTTGGGCGGCAGCGCCCTCGGGCCAAGTCTTTATGCTTCTCACACTGGGCTTGGTTCTCATAATGAGAGGTCTGTATGCCGGGGTGAGAAAGAGTGATAGATGGTCAGACTGGCCGAGGTGAGGGAGAGAGGAGGCTTTGTATCCATCCCTAATGTTGCTGTATACGTGATCCAGTGTATTTTGACCTCTCGTCGGACACGTGACATGCTGGTGGAATTTAGGGAGGACAGTTTTTAGATTAGCCTGGTTGAAATCTCCAGCCACGATGAAAATCCCATCAGGGTGCGCAGTCTGTAATTTGTTGATTGATGCTAGCAGGGTGTTCAGTGCTAGCTTGACGTTGGCACTTGGTGGAATATAAACAGCCAGAATAACGACAGCTGTGAACTCCCGCGGCAGGTAGAAGGGTCGACATTTCAATGTAATAAACTCCATGTCTGGTGAACAATGTCTCTCGACAACGTTTACATTTGTACACCATTTGTCACAAGAGTAAATACATAACCCCCCTCCTCTGCTCTTACCAGAGTCACTGCTCCTGTCGGCCCGGTGTGTTGTGCGACCTACCAGACTGATGGCCTCGTCCGGGATCCCAGCGTGAAGCCAGGTCTCAGTTACCACCATGATCGAGCAGGTTTGTACAGTTGTGTTTTCTTCAGTGATCAGCTCCAGCTCGTCCATCTTGTTGCTGAGCGATCGGGCGTTCGTCAAAAAGATGCTGGGTAGCGCTGGTCTGTAAGGATCTTCCTTTAGCCTAGCGTGAATGCCGGCTCGACAACCGCGCTTCTGCCGCCTCCGTCTGCGCCGCCTCCCGCACCGTCCTTTCGGTATGGTGATCCACTCGGACTCCGCTGGGTGGGTGATTTCTGGCGGGATATAATCGTTGTGGGAGCTTCTTGCGAACTCTAGTTCGCTACACAGCGTCCCAATCCTTAGAAGGTCCTGCCGGTTGTACTTCGAGTCGCAGGTCCACAGACAAACGGACAAAACAGACAAAAACAACAACATCCACACGGGGAGGGCAAAACCGCTGCATTCAGGTACGCCGCCATTTTCGATTAAGGATAAGAGAGAAGTCTTTTAGGACCGAGATGAGAAAATCATTTTTTACACAGAGAGTGGTGGATCTGTGGAATTCTCTGTCACAGAAGGTAGTTGAAGCCAGTTAAATGGCTAGATTTAAGAGGGAGTTAGATGTGGCCCTTGTGGCTAAAGGGATCAGGGGGTATGGAGAGAAGGTAGGTACAGGATACTGAGTTGGATGATCAGCCATGATCATATTGAATGGTGGTACAGGCTCGAAGGGCCAAATGGCCTACTCCTGCACCTATTGCCTATGTTTCTATATTACAATCGCTCCACACTCTGAAATCTCTCCCTTATCTGTACACTGTGAATGGCTCGATGGTAATCATGTACTGCGTTTTCACTGACTGGTTAGCACGTAACAAAAGCTTTTCACTGCACCTCGGTACACGTGACATAGAAACATAGAAAATAGGTGCAGGAGGAGGCCATTTGGCCCTTCGAGCCAGCACCGCTGACCATAAACTAAACTGAACTGAACTTTTATGTTTGCAATAAACAAGATCATCAACAACAACAAGGAGAGGGGAGAAAGATTTAATAGGAACGTGAGGGGCAACCTTTTCACACAGAGGGTGGTGGGTGTATGGAACGAACTGCCGGAGGAGGTAGTTGAGTCTGGGACTATAACAGCATTTAAAAGGCACTTGGACAGATACATGGATAGGACAAGTTTGGATGGATCTGGGACAAACGTGGGCAGGTGGGACTAGTGTAGCTGGGACATGTTGGTTGGCGTGGAAGACTTGGCCTGTTTCCGCGCTGTGTGACTCTGTCATTCTATAACAGTGTCAGCGTGGTTTTATTCGAAGAGGTGATGAATGTGGAATACTTCTATAGGGAGAGGTTGAGCGGGCTGGGACTCTATTCCTAGGAGCGCAGGAGGATGAGGGGTGATCTTACCCAGAGGTGTACAAAATCATGAGAGCGTAGATGCCCAGAGTCTCATGCCCAGAGTAGGGGAATCGAGAACCAGAGGACATAGGTTTAAGGTGAAGGGGAAAAGATTTAATAGGAGCTGGAGGGGTAACCTTTGCACACAGAGGATGGTGGGTGTATGGAACAAGCTGCCAGAGGAGGTAGTTGAGGCAGGGACTATCCCAACTTTTAAGAAATAATTGGACAGGTACATGGATAGGACGGAGCTGGAGGTATATGGACCATACGCAGGCAGGTGGGACCAGTGTAGCTGGGACATGTTGGTTGGCATGGAGGACTTGGCCTGTTTCCGTGCTGTGTCACTCTGTTACTCTGTGACAGTGTCGGGGTAGTTTTATTTGGGGAGGTGATGAAGTGGAATACCTGATAATCGGCAGCCATGGCCTGTGAGCCGGAAGATGTGGCGGATGTCCCGAGACGAGGCTTCTTGGTGGGAGGTCCCTGGCTGAGCCCGCTGTCCTGGTTGTGCTGGAGACTCCCCGCAGCCGTACCACTGCCGACACCACCAGTGCCCCCAGCCGCTGTGCCGTTGGTCTGCGAGCTGCTTTGTTGCTGTGCGGCCTGCTGCTGCTGCTGCTGCTGCTGCTGCTGCTGGTTCTGCTGGGCTGTCTGCTGGTGCTGCTGTGTTTGCTGCTGATTCTGCAGAAAACAGGAACAAAACAGCTCATCATCAACTTCAACCATCACATCATCAACATCAAGCATCACATTATCAACATCAAGCATCACATCATCAACATCAAGCATCACATCATCATCATCATCAACATCAAGCATCACATCATCAACATCAAGCATCACATCATCAACATCAAGCATCACATCATCAACATCAAGCGTCACATCATCAACATCAAGCGTCACATCATCAACATCAAGCGTCACATCATCAACATCAAGCGTCACATCATCAACATCAAGCGTCACATCATCAACATCAAGCGTCACATCATCAACATCAAGCGTCACATCATCAACATCAAGCGTCACATCATCAACATCAAGCGTCACATCATCAACATCAAGCGTCACATCATCAACATCAAGCGTCACATCATCAACATCAAGCGTCACATCATCAACATCAAGCGTCACATCATCAACATCAAGCGTCACATCATCAACATCAAGCATCACATCATCAACTTCAACCATCACATCATCAACATCAAGCATCACATCATCAACATCAAGCATCACATCATCAACATCAAGCATCACATCATCAACATCAAGCATCACATCATCAACATCAAGCATCACATCATCAACATCAAGCATCACATCATCAACATCAAGCATCACATCATCAACATCAAGCATCACATCATCAAGCATCACATCATCAGCATCATCAACCATCACATCATCAACACCACATTATCAACATCAAGCATCACATCATCAACATCAAGCATCACATCATCAACACCACATCATCACATCATCAAGCATCACATCATCAACATCATCAACCATCACATCATCAACCATCACAACATCAACCATCACATCATCAACATCACATCATCAACCATCACAACATCAAGCATCACATCATCAACATCATCCATCACATCACAACATCAAGCATCACATCGTCAACATCAAGCATCAACATCAAGCATCACATCGTCAACATCAAGCATCACATCATCAACATCAGCCATCACACATCACACTGCCCATGTCTGATTGTTAATTTGTTAAATATAGATTCGGCCCTTCGAGCCAGCACCGCCATTCAATGTGATCATGGCTGATCATCCCCAATCAGTACCCCGTTCCTGCCTTCTCCCCATACCCCCTAACTCCGCTATTTTTAAGAGCCCTATCTAGCTCTCTCTTGAAAGCATCCAGAGAACCGGCCTCCACCGCCCTCTGAGGCAGAGAATTCCACAGACTCACCACTCTCTGTGAGAAAAAGTGTTATCCTCGTCTCCGTTCTAAATGGCTTACTCCTTATTCTACAATTAACCTACAAACCTGTACGTCTTTGGAGTGTGCGGGAGAAAACCCGAAGATCTCTGAGAAAACCCATGCAAGTCACAGGGAGAACGTACAAACTCCGTACAGACAGCACCCATAGTCAGGATCGAACCTGGGTCTCCTGCATTGCAAGCGCTCCAAAGCAGTAACTCTACCGCTGCTCTACCGTGCTCAGAAACCGGCCCTCAGCCCAGAGTCCGCAACGCCCAGTGATCAAACCCGGATCTGTGGTGCTATAAGGAAGCAACTCTAATGCTGCACCACCGTGCCACCCATGATGTATATATGTAGACACAAAATGTTGGAGTAGCTCAGCGGGTCAGGCAGCATCTCTGGAGAGAAGGAATGTGTGATGTTTTGGATCGAGACCCTTCTTCAGGTCTGAAGAATAGGTCTCGACCATAAATGCCACCCATTCCTTTTCTCCAGAGATACTGCCTGACCCGCTGAGTTAATCCAGCATTTTGTGTCTATCTTCAATTTCAACCGCTTACCAGCATCAGCAGTTCTTTCCTACACATGTATATATGTATGTATGTACATGTATATATACTCCTTCTGCAGTTGTACAGAACCCTAGTGAGACCACACCTGGAGTATTGTGTGCAGGTTTGGTCCCCTAATTTGAGGAAGGACATTCTTGCTATGGAGGGAGTGCAGCGTAGGTTTACAAGGTTAATTCCCGGGATGGCGGGACTGTCATATGCTGAGAGAATGGAGCAGCTGGGCTTGTACACTCTGGAGTTTAAAAGGATGAGAGGGGATCTCATTGAAACATACAAGATTGTTAAGGGCTTGGACACGCTAGAGGCAGGAAACATGTTCCCGATGTTGGGGGAGTCCAGAACCAGGGGCCACAGTTTAAGAATAAGGAGTAAGCAATTTAGAACGGAGACGAGGAAACACTTTTTGTCACAGAGAGTGGTGAGTCTGTGGAATTCTCTGCCTCAATGGGCGATGGAGGCAGGTTCTCTGGATGCTTTCAAGAGAGAGCTAGATAGGGCTCTTAAAAATAGCCGAGTCAGGGGATATGGGGAGAAGGCAGGAACGGGGTACTGATTGGGGATGATCAGCCATGATCACATTGAATGGCGGTGCTGGCTCGAAGGGCCGAATGGCCTACTCCTACACCTATTGTCTATTACACACACTGAACATTTTTTCTCATTTATTATATTGTTTACATCGTACTATGTTTACATATTCTGTTGTGCTGCAGGTAAGAATTTCATTGTTCTATCTGGGACATATAACAATAAAACACTGTTGACTCTTGAGGAAGGGTCTCAACCCGAAACGTCACCTATTCCTTTTCTTCGGAGATGCTGCCTGTCCCGCTGAGTAACTCCAGCATCACAGGTTTCACAATCGTGGTTAAACACTTTAGGCATGTTGTACAATGAGGCTGTGCTACTGACAATTGAGAATAACCTTCTGAGTTCCTCTGTTTGTGGTTATCCTGGTCCAGGCGTTTATAGAGTCATAGAGTGATACAGTGTGGATACCGGCCCATCAGCCCAACCTGCCCAATCCGGCCAACATGTCCCAGCTACACTAGTCCCACCTGTGTGTGTTTGGCCCATATCCCTCCAAACCTCTCCGATCCATGTTCCTGTCTAATTGTTTCTGAAATGTTGCGATTGTCCCTGCCTCAACGACCTCCTCTGGCAGCTCGTTCTGTGCGCCCACCACCCTTTGTGCATAAATGCAAATGTTGCTTGGAAGTGAGAATGGCATGTCTGCCCATAAACAGTTCAAGCAATAACATTTTGACAGAGAATGTCCAGCCATCACCTTGTTCACTCGTTCTATCCTACACATGAGGGCCAATTTACCAAGGCCAATTAACCTACAAACCTGCACGTCTTCAGAATATGGGAGGAAACTGGAGCACGGAGAAAACCCAAGCAGGACACGGGGAGAAGTTTACAAACTCTGTACAGACAGCGCCCGTAGTCAGGTTGGAACCTGGGTCTCTGACGCTGTGAGGCAGCAACTCTACCGCTGCGCCATCATGCCGCCGTTAGAAACAAAGAGTTTGAGGAGGTCAACATGTCGCAACAGCATCAATGGAGACAAATGGATGGTCAACATTTCGGCTAGAGACCCCGCATCAGGATCTCATTTCGGTTAGAAATATAGAAACATAGAAAATAGGTGCAGGAGGAGGCCATTCGGCCCTTTGAGCCAGCACTGCCATTCATTGCGATCATGGCTGATCGTCCCCTATCAATAACCCGTGCCTGCCTTCTCCCCATATCCCTTGACTCCACCAGTCCCTAGAGCTCTATCTAATTCTCTCTTATATCCATCCAGTGACTTGGCCTCCACTGCCCTCTGTGGCAGGGAATTCCACAAATTCACAACTCTCTGGGTGAAAACGTTTATTCTCACCTCAGTCTTAAATGACCTCCCCTTTATTCTAAGACTGTGGCCCCTGGTTCTAGACTCGCCCAACATTGGGAAAATTTTTCCTGCATCTAGCTTGTCCAGTCCTTTTATAATTTTATATGTTTCTATAAGATCGCCCCTCATCCTTCTAAACTCCAGTGAATACAAGCATAGTTACAAGCCATATGATGGTCACGCCATCCCAGGGATCAATCTCGTAACCCTACGCTGCACTGCCTAAATCACAAGGATGTCCTTCCTCAAATTAGGAGACCAAAACTGTGCACAATACTCCAGATGTGGTCTTACCAGAGCCCTATTTAACTGCAGAAGAACCTCTCTACTCCTATACTGAAAACCTCTTGTTATAAAGGCCAACATTCCATTAGCTTTCTTCACTGCCTGCTGAACCTGCACGCCAAATTTCAGTGACCAGTGTACAAGGTCTCGCTGTACCTCCCCCTTACCTAACCTAACCCCATTGAGATAATAATCTGCCCCCTTGTTTTTGCCACCAAAGTGGATAACCTCACATTTATCTATATTATACTGCATCTGCCCACTCACTCAACCTGTCCAGGTCACCCTGCAACCTCCCAACATCCTCTTCACAGTTCACACTGCCACCCAGCTTTGTGTCATCTGCAAACATAGAAACATAGAAACATAGAAAGTAGGTGCGAGAGTAGACCACCAGGTCCGTCGAGCCCGCACCGCCATTCGCTCATGGCTGAACACTAAACAGACACACTTACCCACAAACAGTAGACACAAGACACAGAACACAAGACACTACCCTCCCCTTTATACCGCTATCACCCCTCTCCACCCCAAAAACCTCGTGATCTCCTGGGGGAGGCAAAAAACCGGATAAAAACCCAGGTCCAATTCGGGAAAAAAATCCGGGAAATTCCTCTCCGACCCCAATCTAGGCGATCGACACTTGTCCAGGAGATCACTCAGGTCTTACTATACTAACCATACCTAGGTCCATATCCCTGCCCTCTCCCCGTAGCCCCTTATCCCCTTGGCAGCTAAAAAACCATCTATTTTAGTCTTAAATATATTTAAAGTTTCTGCTTCCACTGCTCCCTGGGGCAGTGAATTCCATAAATTAACCACCCTCTGGGTGAAGAAGTTCTTCCTCATCTCAGTTTTAAAAGAGCCCCCCCTTATTCTGCAACTATGTCCCCTAGTTCTAGTTTCCCCGATCATTGGGAACATCCTCGGTGCATCCACCCGATCAAGGCCCCTCACGATCTTATATGTTTCAATGAGATCGCCTCTCATTCTTCTAAACTCCAAAGAGTAGAGTTCCAGCCTACTTAACCTTTCCTCATATGTCAATCCCCTCATTGCAGGAATTAATCTTGTAAACCTTCGCTGCACTGCCTCCAGGGCTAGTACATCCTTTCTTAAGTATGGACCCCAGAACTGTACACAGTATTCCAAATGTGGTCTCACTAATACTGTGTACAGCTGCAGCAAGACCTCCGTGTTTTTATACTCAATCCCCCTAGCAATAAAGGCCAAAACTCCATTGGCCTTCCTGATTGCTTGCTGCACCTGCATACTAACTTTTAGTGATTCATGTACTAATACCCCTAGATCCCTTTGCGTTGCATTACAACGCAGCTCCTCCTCATTTAGAAAATAACTTGCCCTATCATTTTTTTTCCCAAAGTGAATGACTTCACATTTATTAGTATTAAACTTCATCTGCCAAGTTGTTGCCCACTCACCTAGCTTATCTATATCCTTTTGCAGACTCTTCCTATCCTCCTCATCCCCTACTTTTCCTCCCATTTTTGTATCGTCCGCAAATTTTGATATATTACACTTGGTTCCCTCCTCCAAATCATTTATATAAATTGTGAACAACTGGGGTCCCAGCACCGACCCTTGCGGAACCCCGCTAGTTACCGGTTGCCATCCCGAGTATGAACCATTTATCCCCACTCTCTGCTTCCTATTTGTTAGCCAATCCTCTACCCATGCTAATATATTACCCCCAATTCCATAATTTTTTATTTTTAGCAATAGTCTCTTATGTGGCACCTTGTCAAAAGCCTTTTGGAAGTCCAAGTATACCACATCCACCGGTTCCCCTTTATCCACCCGGGTTGTTACTTCCTCAAAGAATTCGAGCAAATTCGTTAAACAGGACTTCCCCTTCACAAAACCATGCTGGTTCTGTCCGATGAAGTCATGTTTATCCAAGTGCCCCGTTAGTGTTTCTTTAATAATTGTCTCTAACATTTTACCCACCACCGATGTTAGACTAACCGGTCTATAGTTACCCGCTTTCTGTTTACTTCCTTTTTTAAATATAGGTGTTACATTGGCCATTTTCCAATCCACTGGGACCGTTCCTGCCTCCAGGGAATTTTGGAAAATTATCACCAATGCATCCACAATCCCCACCGCTATCTCCCTCAAGACCCTTGGATGTAATCCATCAGGCCCAGGGGATTTATCCTCCTTCAGTCTCATTAATTTCCCTAATACCACCTCCTTGGTGATCTTAATAGTATTTAGCTCCTCCATTCCTACCGCCCCCTGTTTATCCAACGTTGGAATATTTTTTGTGTCTTCTATGGTGAAGACTGATACAAAATACTCGTTTAATGCCTTTGCCATTTCCATGTTCCCCACCAACAACTCTCCAGTCTCACCCTCCAATGGACCAACGTTCACCTTAGCCACCCTTTTTCTTTTTATATAGCTATAAAAACTCTTACTATTAGTTTTTATGTTGTTTGCTAAATTCCTTTCATAGTCTATTTTCCCCGTCTTAATTAATCTCTTAGTTATTTTTTGCTGACCTTTAAATGCTTCCCAATCCTCTACCCTCCCACTATCTCTGGCTACCTTATATGCCCTTGCCTTCAGCCGAATACTATCCTTTATAGTTTTACTGAGCCATGGCTGACTGTTCTTACCCTTACCCCTTTTTTTCTTCATAGGAATAAATTTTTCTTGAAGGTTATACAGTAGACCCTTAAACGTACACCACTGCTCATGTACCGTCTTATTCTTGAGTCTGCTATCCCAGTCAACTTTGATCAGCTCAGTCCTCATACCTTCATAATCCCCCTTATTTAGACTAAGCACCCTAGCCTGAGTTTCAACCTGCTCCCCTTCTATTTGAATATGGAATTCGACCATATTGTGGTCACTTGTTCCCAACGAGTCCCTAACTATGACATTTTTAATTAATCCTGCTTCATTACACAGGACCAGATCCAAGATTGCCTCCCCCCTTGTCGGTTCTGTGACATACTGTTCTAGGAACCCGTCTCTAATACATTCTATGAATTCTTCCTCTAGTCTACCCTGCCCAGTTTGGTTTGCCCAATTAATATGAAAATTGAAGTCCCCCATGATTACAGCAGTTCCCTTTTTACATGCGTCAACTATTTGCAGATTTATGTTCTGACTAACAGCGTCACAGCTATTTGGAGGTCTATAAATTACACCCACTAGTGTTTTTTTCCCCTTGTTATTCTCTATCTGTACCCAAGCTGTTTCACTATCCTGATCCTTCAACGCAATATCCTTCCTCTCTATTGCCGTTATTCCCTCCCTTATTAAAAGCTGCTAGTGTTGCTCCTAATTCCCTCTTCCAAATCATTAATATATATGGTAAACAGTTGCGGCCCCAACACCGAGCCTTGCGGCACTCCACTCGCCACTGCCTGCCATTCTGGAAAGGACCCGTTCACTCCTACTATTTGCCAACGAATTTTTTATCCATGTCAACACCCTACCCCCAATACCATGTGCTCTAAGTTTAGTCACCACTCTCCCGTGCGGGACCTTATCAAAGGCTTTCTGAAAGTCTACATACACTAGACATAGATATAGACATAGACATAGAAAATAGGTGCAGGAGTAGGCCATTCGGCCCTTCGAGCCTGCACCGCCATTCAATATGATCTTGGCTGATCATCCAACTCAGTATCCTGTACCTGCCTTCTCTCCATACCCCCTGATCCCTTTAGACACAAGGGCCACATCTAACTCCCTCTTAAATATAGCCAATGAACTGGCCTCAACTACCTTCTGTGGCAGAGAATTCCATAGATTCACTCTCTGTGTGAAAAATGTTTTCCTCATCTCGGAAAGATTTCCCCCTTATCCTTAAACTGTGACCCCTTGTTCTGGACTTCCCCAACATCGGGAACAATCTTCCTGCATCTAGCCTGTCCAATCCCTTAAGAATTTTGTAAGTTTCTATAAGATCCCCCCTCAATCTTCTAAATTCTAGCGAGTACAAACTGAGTCTATCCAGTCTTTCTTCATATGAAAGTCCTGACATCCCAGGAATCAGTCTGGTGAACGTTCTCTGTACTCCCTCCATGGCAAGAATGTCTTTCCTTAGATTAGGAGACCAAAACTGTACGCAATACTCCAGGTGTGGTCTCACCAAGATCCTGTGCAACTGCAGTAGAACCTCCCTGCTCCTATACTCAAATCCTTTTGCTATGAATGCTAACATACCATTCGCCTTCTTCACTGCCTGCTGCATCTGCATGCCTACTTTTAATGACTGGTGTACCATGACACCCAGGTCTCGTTGCATCTCCCCCTTTCCTAATCGGCCACCATTCAGATAATAGACTACTTTCCTGTTTTTGCCACCAAAGTGGATAACCTCACATTTATCCACTTTATACTGCATCTGCCATGCATTTGCCCACTCACCCAGCCTATCCAAGTCACCTTGCAGCCTCCTAGCATCCTCCACACAGCTAACACTGCCCCCCAGCTTCGTGTCATCCGCAAACTTGGAGATGTTGCATTCAATTCCCTCGTCATGAATATATATCGTAAATAGCTGTGGTCCCAGCACTGAGCCTTGCAGTACCCCACTACTCACTGCCTGCCATTCTGAAAAGGACCCGTTTACTCCTACTCTTTGCTTCCTGCCTGTCAGCCAGTTCTCTATCCACATCAATACTGAACCCCCAATACCGTGTGCTTTAAGTTTGTATACTAATCTCTTATGTGGGACCTTGTCGAAAGCTTTCTGAAAGTCCAGATATAACACATACACTGGTTCTCCCTTATCCATTCTACTAGTTACATCCTCGAAAAATTCTATAAGATTCGTCAGACATGATTTACCTTTCATAAATCCATGCTGACTTTGTCCAATGATTTCACCACTTTCCAAATGTGCTGCTATCCCATCTTTAATAACTGATTCTAGCAGTTTCCCCACTACCGACGTTAGACTAACTGGTCTGTAATTCCCCGTTTTCTCTCTCCCTCCCTTTTTAAAAAGTGGGGTTACATTAGCTACCCTCCAATCCTCAGGAACTACTCCAGAATCTAAAGAGTTTTGAAAAATTATCACTAATGCATCCACTATTTCTGGGGCTATTTCCTTAAGTACTCTGGGATGCAGCCTATCTGGCCCTGGGGATTTATCGGCCTTTAATCCAGTCAATTTACACCACTTCCCGGCTAACCTGGATTTCACTCAGTTCCTCCATCTCATTTGACCCCCGGTCCCCTGCTATTTCCGGCAGATTATTTATGTCTTCCTTAGTGAAGACAGAACCAAAGTAGTTATTCAATTGGTCTGCCATGTCCTTGTTCCCCATGATCAATTCACCTGTTTCTGACTGCAAGGGACCTACATTTGTTTTAACTAATCTCTTTCTCTTCACATATCTATAAAACTTTTGCAGTCAGTTTTTATGTTCCCTGCCAGTTTTCTTTCATAATCTATTTTCCCTTTCCTAATTAAGCCCTTTGTCCTCCTCTGCTGGACTCTGAATTTCTCCCAGTCCTCTGGTAGGCTGCTTTTTCTGGCTAATTTGTACGCTTCATCTTTTGTTTTGATACTATCCCTGATTTCCCTTGTTATCCACGGATGCACTACCTTCCCTGATTTATTCTTTTGCCAAACTAGGGATGAACAATTGTTGTAGTTCATCCATGCAGTCTTTAAATGCCTTCCATTGCATATCCACCGTCAACCCTTTAAGAATCAATTGCCAGTCTATCTTGGCCAATTCACGTCTCATACCCTCAAAGTTACCTTTCTTTAAGTTCAGGACCCTTGTTTCTGAATTAACAATGTCACTCTCCATCCTAATGAAGAACTCAACCATATTATGGTCACTCTTGCCCAAGGGGCCACGCACAACAAGACTGCTAACTAACCCTTCCTCATTACTCAATACCCAGTCTAGAATAGCCTGCTCTCTCGTTGGTTCCTCTACATGTTGGTTTAGAAAACTATCCCGCATACATTCCAAGAAATCCTCTTCCTCAGCACCCCTGCCAATTTGATTCACCCAATCTATATGTAGATTGAAGTCACCCATTATAACTGTTTTACCTTTGTTGCACGTATTTCTAATTTCCTGTTTGATGCCATCCCCAACTCCGCTACTACTGTTAGGTGGCCTGTACACAACTCCCACTAGCGTTTTCTGCCTCTTAGTGTTTCGCATCTCTACCTATATCGATTCCACAACCTCCAAGCTAATGTCTATTGCGTTAATCTGCTCTCTAACCAGCAACGCTACCCCACCTCCTTTCCCTTTCTGTCTATCCCTCCTGAATATTGAATATCCCTGGATGTTCAGCTCCCAGCCTTGGTCCCCCTGGAGCCATGTCTCCATGATCCCAACTATATCATAGTCGTTAATAGCTATCTGCACATTCAACTCATCCACCTTATTACGAATGCTCCTTGCATTGAGACACAAAGCCTTCAGGCTTGTTTTTACAACACCCTTATACAATTATGTTGAAAAGTGGCCCTTTTTGATTTTTGCCCTGGATTTGTCTGCCTGCCACTTTTACTTTTCACCTTGCTACCTATTGCTTCTACCCTCATTTTACACCCCTCTGTCTCTACGCTCACACTTTCCCTTTAACTCCATCCTCAACTATCCCATTCGACACCCCACCCCCCTTATTCAGTTTAAAACCACCCCTGTAGCAGTGGCAAACCTGCCTGCCAGAATGCTGGTCCCCCACCTGTTAAGATGGGGGACCAGATTAATGACTACATCCACCGGCTCCCTTCATCCATTTTGCTTGTCACATCCTCAAAAAATTCCAGAAGATTAGTCAAGCATGATTTTCCTTTCATAAATCCATGTTGACTTGGACTAATCCTTTTACTGCTATCCAAATGCCCCATTATTACCTCTTTAATGATTGACTCCAGCATCTTTCCCACCACCGAAGTCAGGCTAACTGGTCTGTAATTCCCCGTTTTCTCTCTCGCTCCTTTCTTGAAAAGTGGGATAACATTAGCTATCCTCCAATCCCCAGGAACTGATCCTGAATCTATTGAACATTGGAAAATGATCACCAGAGCATCCTCTATTTCTAGAGCCACCTCCCTGAGGACCCTGGGATGCAGACCATCAGGCCCAGGGGATTTATCATCCTTCAGTCCCATTAGCCTACCCAATACTATTTCTCGCCTAATGAAAATTTATTTCAGTTCCTCTACCCCCTTTGATCCTCTGTCCTCCAGTACTTCTGGGAGACAAGTTGCAAGGAGAAAGTGGATTTGGGTTGGATGTGTTTTCGTTGGAGCAGGGGAACCTGAGTGGAGACAAATATAGGAGGACAAAGTAAGGATAGATTGTAGGAAAGCTTTCTCAGTGGCAGAGGTATCTGATACTGGAGGGCACAGGTTCAAGATAAGGATTAAGAGACAGCTAGCATCTCTGTTTTTCTAGGTTTTCTCCGGGTGCTCCGGTTTCCTCCAACACTCCAAAGACGTACAGGTTTGCAGGTAAATTGGCTTGGTCTAGTTGTAAATTGTTCCTAGTGTGTGTAGGATAGTGGTAGCTTGTCGGCACGGACTCGGTGGGACGAAAGGCCCGTTTCCACACTGTATCTCTCAAGTCTAAAGTCTAAACTTAGATCTGTTAATCATTTATTAAAAATGCTTATATCACTGACCTCCTTGACATTCGATAGCCATTAACATTTAGTTCAATACCTTGCACTCTCTGGCCCCTTTGGCTGAGAAATCTGGCAGCCATGCATCAAACCAGGCTGCCCCTGTATCATGACTTTCATATGAAGAAAGACTGGCTTGCACTCGCTAGAATTTAGAAGATTGAGGGGGGATCTTATAGAAACTTACAAAATTCTTAAGGGGTTGGACAGGCTAGATGCAGGAAGATTGTTCCCGATGTTGGGGAAGTCCAGAACAAGGGGTCACAGTTTAAGGATAAGGGGGAAATCTTTTAGGACCGAGATGAGAAAAACATTTTTCACACAGAGAGTGGTGAATCTCTGGAATTCTCTGCCACAGAAGGTAGTTGAGGCCAGTTCATTGGCTATATTTGTTAGATGTGGCCCTTGTGGCTAAAGGGATCAGGGGGTATGGAGAGAAGGCAGGTACAGGATACTGAGTTGGATGATCAGCCATGATCATATTGAATGGCGGTGCAGGCTCGAAGGGCCGAATGGCCTACTCCTGCACCTATTTTCTATGTTTCTATGGGTGTATGTGTCTTGTAAATCACTCTGTGGAAAAGTAACAATGCCTTCTTGAAATGATATCCAATGCCCCACACATTACCTTCCTACAGTGCCCTGCATAATGTTTGGGACAAAGACCCATCATTTATTTATTTGCCTCTGTACTCCACAATTTGAGATTTGTAATAGAAAAAAAATCACATGTGGTTAAAGTGCACATTGTCAGATTTTAATAAAGGCTATTTTTATACATTTTGGTTTCACCATGTAGAAATTACAGCAGTGTTTATACATAGTCCCCCCATTTCAGGGCACCATAATGTTTGGGGCACAGCAATGTCATGTAAATGAAAGTAGTCATGTTTAGTATTTTGTTGCATATCCTTTGCATGCAATGACTGCTTGAAGTCTGTGATTCATGGACATCACCAGTTGCTGGGTGTCTTCTCTGGTGATGCTCTGCCAGGCCTGTATTGCAGCCATCTTCAGCTTATGCTTGTTTTGGGGGCTAGTCCCCTTCAGTTTTCTCTTCAGCATGTAAAAGGCATGCTCAATTGGATTTAGATCGGGTGAATGACTTGGCCACTCAAGAATTGACCATTTTTTAGCTTTGAAAAACTCCTTTGTTGCTTTAGCAGTATGTTTGGGATCATTGTCTTGCTGTAGAATGAACCGCTGGCCAATGAGTTTTGAGGCATTTGTTTGAACTTGGGCAGATAGGATGTGTCTATATACTTCAGAATTCATTATGCTACTACCATCAGCAGTTGTATCATCAATGAAGATAAGTGAGCCAGTACCTTCAGCAGCCATACATGCCCAGGCCATAACACCCCCACCATCGTGTTTCACAGATGAGGTGGTATGCTTTGGATCTTGGGCAGTTCCTTCTCTCCTCCATATTTTGCTCTTGCCATCACTCTGATATAAGTTAATCTTCATCTCATCTGTCCACAAGACCTTTTTCCAGAACTGTGGTTGCTCTTTTAAGTACTTCTTGTCAAACTGTAACCTGGCCATCCTATTTTTGCAGCTAACCAGAGGTTTACATCTTGCAGTGTAGCCTCTGTATTTCTGTTCATGAAGTTCATGCGGACAGTGGTCATTGACAAATCCACACCTGACTCCTGAAGAATGTTTCTGATCTGTTGGATAAGGTGTTTGGGGATTTTTCTTTATTATAGAGAGAATTCTTCTGTCATCAGCTGTGGAGGTCTTCCTTGGCCTGCCAGTCCCTTTGCGATTATTAAGCTCACCAGTGCTCTCTTTCTTCTTAATGATGTTCCAAACAGTTGATTTTGGTAAGCCTAAGGTTTGGCTGATGTCTCCAACAGTTTTATTCCTGTTTCTCAGTCTCATAATGGCTTCTTTGACTTTCATTGGCACAACTTTGGTCCTCATGTTGATAAACATCAATAAAAGTTTCCAGAGGTGATGGAAAGACTGGAGGAAAGACTAGGCGCTGAGAGCTCTCTTATACCTGCATTAAGGAGGCAATTAAACACACCTGAGCAATTACAAACGCCTGTGAAGCCATGTGTCCCAAACATTATGGTGCCCTGATACAGCTATGTATAAACACAGCTGTAATTTCCACATGGTGAAACCAAAATGTATAAAATACCCTTTAATAAAATCTGACAATGTGCACTTTAACCACGTGTGATTTTATCTATTACAAATGGTGGAGTACAGAGGCAAATAAATAAATGATGGATCTTTGTCCCAAACATTATGGAGGGCACTGTATTTCTCTCTGACCGCACTGTAATATTAATTGTGGAATCCTAGATCAAATGACATGCTTAAGAGGATGTAAAATTACTTTAGAACAATTAGTGACATGAGGCGCAGTAGAGTTGCTGTCTTACAGCGCCAGAGTCTCAGGTTCGATCCTGACTACGGGTGCTGTTGTATGTTCCATCTGTGACGAGTGGGTTTCTCCAGGTGCTCTGATTTCCTCCCTAGTTACAAATACGTACAGGTTTGTACGTTAATTGGCATCAGTAAAATTATAACTTGTCCCTAGTGTGTAGGATGGTGCTGGTGATTGCTGGTCGGCACAGACTCGGTGGGCAGAAGGGCCTGTTTTCGCGCTGTATCTCTAAAGTCAAAAGTAAAGTCTAAAGTGAGAATGAATTTTATCCCACATTTTAAATTATTTTTGTGAATTCTGTAAGGGCGAGTTTATGTAGCCAAAACACGGGGGTCATAAGGTCATAAGTGAAAGGAGCAGATTTAGGCCATTTGGCCCATCAAGTCTACTCCGCCATTCAATCATGGCTGATCTATCTCTCCCTCCTAACCCCATTCTCCTGCCTTTCCCCCCTAACTTCTGACACCTGTACTAATCAAAAATGTATTAAAACTATACTCTGACTTGGTCTCCACAGCCTTCTGTGGCAAAGAATTCCACAGATTCACCACCCTCTAAATCCATTTCTTCTCATCTTCCTAAAAGAACATCTGTTAACTCTGAGGATATGACCTCTGGTCCTAGACTCTCCCACTAGTGGAAACATCCTCCCCACATCCACTCTATCCAAGCCTTTCTTTATTCTGTATGTTTCAATGAGATCCCCCTCATTCTTCTGAACTCCAGTGAGTACAGGCCCAGTGCCAACAAACGCTCATCATAGGTTAACCCACTCATTCCTGAGATCATTCTTATAAACCTCCTCTGGACCATCTCCAGAACCAGCACATCCTTCCTCAGATAAAGTGCCCAAAATTGCTCACTGTCAAGTCAAGTCAAGTTTATTTGTCACATACACATACGAGATGTGCAGTGAAATGAAAGTGGCAATGCTCGCGGACTTTTGTGCAAAAGACAAACAACCCAAACAAACTATAAACACAATCATAAACACACATATTCTTTTACATAATAAATAATGGAAGGAAAAACGTTCAGTAGAGTTAGTCCCTGGTGAGATAGGCATTTACAGTCCGAATGGCCTCTGGGAAGAAACTCCTTCTCAACTTCTCCGTTCTCACCGCATGGCAACGGAGGCGTTTGCCTGACCGTAGCAGCTGGAACAGTCCGTTGCAGGGGTGGAAGGGGTCTCTCATGATATTGTTGGCTCTGGAGTTGCACCTTCTGATGTATAGTTCCTGCAGGGGGGCAAGTGTAGTTCCCATAGTGCGTTCGGCAGAGTCTTCTTTTCCTTGGCAGAGCAATTCCCAAACCAGATGGTAATGTTCCCGGACAAGATGCTTTCCACCACCGCTGCGTAGAAGCACTGGAGGATCCTCGGAGACACTCTGAATTTCCTCAATTGCCTGAGGTGATAAAGGCTCTGCCTTGCCTTACTCACGAGTGCTGAGGCGTGTGATGCCCATGTCATATCCTCGGAGATGTGGACTCCCAGATATTTAAAACAGTTCACCCTATCCACAGGATCCCCATTTATTCTCAATGGAGTGTACGTCCTCGGATGATGTGCCCTCCTAAAGCCTATGATCAGCTTCTTCGTTTTTTTTGATGTTCAAGAGGAGGCTGTTATCCTGGCACCAGAGTGCTAGACCAGCCACCTCCTCCCGGTAGGCCTTCTCATCGTTGTCTGAGATCAGGCCCACCACCACAGTGTCATCAGCAAACTTAATTATTGAGTTGGAGCTGAACCTAGCCACACAGTCATGTGTGTACAGGGAGTACAATAGGGGGCTGAGGACGCAACCCTGGGGCGATCCTGTGCTCAAGGTGAGGGACTTCGATGTATTCCCTCCCATCTTGACTACCTGGGGCCTGGCGGTGAGAAAGTCCAGGCATCTCTGTACTCCACTGTACTCCATATGCTGCCTTACCAGCTCATTAACGAGCCTCAGCATTACATCCCTGCTTTTGTACACAAGCCCTCTTGAAATAAATGCCAGCATTGAGTTTGCTTTCTTTACTACTGATTCAACTTGCAGATTAACTTCTTGGCAATCCTGCACCAGCTCCCAAGTCCCTTTGCACCTCCGATTCCTGGATTCTCTCCCCATTTAGAAAATAGTCCACGCCTTTATTCCAACTACCAAAATGCACGACTCCACACTTTGCTACACTATATTCCATCTGCCACTTCTCTGCCCACTCTCCCAACCTGTCCAAGTCCTTCTGCAGATTTCCTGCTTTCTCTACACTACCTGCTCTTTCACCTATTTTCGTATCCGCAGACATATAAAATTATTAAGGGATTGGACACGCTCGAGGCAAGAAACATGTTCCCGATGTTGGGGGAGTCCAGAACCAGGGAGCAGTTTAAGAATAAGGGGTAGGCCATTTAGAACAGAGATGAGGAAAAACGTTTTCACACAGAGAGTTGTGAATTTGTGGAATTCTCTGCCTCAGAAGGCAGTGGAGGCCGGTTCACTGGATGCATTCAAAGGAGAGTTAGATAGAGTTCTTAGGGCTAGTGGAATGAAGGGGTATGGGGAAAAGGCAGGAACGGGGTACTGAGTGTGGGTGATCAGCCATGATCACATTGAATGGCGGTGCTGGTTCAAAGGGCCGAATGGCCTCCTCCTGCACCTATTGTCTTACAAAATTCTTAAGGGGTTGGACAGGCTAGATGCAGGAAGATTGTTCCCGATGTTGGGGAAGTCCAGGACAAGGGGTCACAGTTTAAGGGTAAGGGGGAAATCCTTTAGGACCGAGATGAGAAAAACATTTTTCACACAGAGAGTGGTGAATCTCTGGACCTCTCTGCCAGTTCATTGGCTATATTTAAAGATCTTCGAAGAAATGGCATAATAAATTTATGTGGAAAATGTAATTAAAAAAATAGAATGTTATCCACACCCTGCACAATAAACAATGACCGCTTCCTCCACAGACTCCGTACGTTGTCATTTCCGCAAATCTCTCCAATGCTGCATTATTCTCCTCAGTTTATGCTGCCACTGCCCCTTCTGTCTCTGTTATCTTGCTTGAACACTTTGTATCTAACAATAAATTATATCCCTGCCTAATTTTAACCATTCTTTGCAATTGCCACAACAACATTGTAATCCCATTTGTTGACGTGCGGCTGCAGTTCACCAACCATGCCGAGTGTGTTTGTTGGATTTGCGTGGCTGCACTGTAATAGCCTTGTCCCACTGAACGAGTTCATTCAAGAGTTCTCCCGAGTTTGCCCTGATTCGAACTCGGAGATTTACGGTAAAGGCCGCTCGTAGTTGCTCGGGGCTCTCCTGGACATTTTTCAACATGTTGAAAAATCTTCATGAGTCTTCCCGAGCTTACCGCGTTTCGCGAGTACCTGCCGTTAGCGTTACGTGCCGCTAAGAGACGTCCCCGAGCTCCGACGTACCTGCTACGTACACGAGTGCAGAGGAGGTTCACCAGACTGATTCCTGGGATGTCAGGACTTTCATATGAAGAAAGACTGGATAGACTCGGCTTGTACTCGCTAGAATTTAGAAGATTGAGGGGGGATCTTATAGAAACTTACAAAATTCTTAAGGGGTTGGACAGGCTAGATGCAGGAAGATTATTCCCGATGTTGGGGAAGTCCAGAACAAGGGGTCACAGTTTAAGGATAAGAGGGAAGTCTTTTAGGACCGAGATGAGAAAATCATTTTTTACACAGAGAGTGGTGAATCTGTGGAATTCTCTGCCACAGAAGGTAGTTGAGGCCAGTTCATTGGCTATATTTAAGAGGGAGTTAGATGTGGCCCTTGTGGCTAAAGGGATCAGGGGGTATAGAGAGAAGGCAGGTACAGGATACTGAGTTGGATGATCAGCCATGATCATATTGAATGGCGGTGCAGGCTCGAAGGGCCGAATGGCCTACTCCTGCACCTATTTTCTATGTTTCTATGTTTCTATATATCTATGTTTGTAGGTTCATTGGCTTGGTATAGTTGTAAATTGTCCCTAGTGAGTGTATGATAGCGTTAGTGTGTGGGGATCGTTGGTTGGCACAGACCCGAGGGGCCGAAGGGCCTGTTTCCACGCTGTATGTCTAAAGTAAACTAAACTATGTGATCCCACTTTCTCATGCACACCCTACACACTCGGGGTAACATAAACCTAATAACCTACAAACCGCACGTTTGGGATGTGGGTGGAAACCAGAGCATCCAGAGGAAACCCACACGGTCCCAGAGAGAATGTTTATTTCGAGATGGCATGTGTACAAAAACAGGGATGTAATGTTGAGGCTTGATAAGGCGATGGTCAGGCAGCATTTGGAATACTGTGAGCAATTTTGGGCACCGTATCTGATGAAGGATGTGCTGGCTCTGGAGAGGGTCCAGAGGAGGTTTACAAGAATGATCCCAGGAATGAGTAGGTTAACCTATGATGAGTGTTTGTTGGCACTGGGCCTGTACTCGCTGGAGTTTAGAATGAGGGGAGACCTCATTGAAACATATAGACTAGTGAAAAGCTTGGATAGAGTGGATGTGGAGAGAATGTTTCCACTAGTGCGAGAGTCTAGGACTAGAGGTCACAGCCTCAGAATTAATGAACGTTCTTTGAGGAAGGAGACGAGGAGGAATTTTGTTAGTCAGAGGGTGGTGAATCTGTGGAATTCATTGCCACTGACGGCTGTGGAGGCCAAAATGGATATTTTTAATGCAGAGTATAATCGATTCTAGGTTACACAAAAAAGCTGCAGTTCCTTCTTAAACACTTTGTATACTCCACTGCGAAATCTCTTCAAGGTATGCCTACCTTGATGCTGCTGCACCCGCTGAGTTTCTCCAGCTTTTTTGTGTACCTTCGATTTTCCAGCATCTGCAGTTCCTTCTTAAACACTATGATAGATTCTTGATTAGTACGGGTGTCAGGGGTTATGGGGAGAAGGCAGGAGAATGGGGTTAGGAGGGAGAGATTGATCAGCCATGATTGAATGGCGGAGAAGACTTGATAGGCCGAATGGCCTAATTCTATTCCTATCTCTTATGAACATGCAAACTCCACACAGTTCAAGCACGAACGCGGGTCTCTGGCGCTGTAAGGCAGCAGCTCTACCGCTGCACCACCGTACCATCCATTCGAGGAGATGTGAACAGCTGTTAGCAGCAGAACCAGATTGGTGTAGTGGGGAAAGCCTGTGGGTGAAATGGATGTGTGTGGGCGTGGGGTGTGTGGCGCTGAGAGGCAGCGGGTCTACCCGCTATGTCACTGTGCCGTCTACCTTTCTGTTATGCATGCCATCCATTTTCAGTTGTGTTTGTTATCTAACAAGTGAATGTTTTCTTCACACTAGCTGCTATCACACTTTTGCCTTCTCTGTCTACATACAGTATATTAAATGCTAATGTGGCTCCTTAACCATAGTAAATTACAAAGAACAGCTAAAACTATAATGTACATGCATAATGCACAGCAGTCTATATAATAACGTGATATGATGCTTAATTATTTAAAAAAATACTGTCAAAGGTGCAGCGGGACCTGGGTGTCCTTGTACACCGGTCACTGAAAGTTGGCTTACAGGTACAGCAGGCAGTGAAGAAAGCTAATGGAATGTTGGCCTTCATAACAAGAGGATTTCAGTATAGGAGTAAAGAGGTTCTTCTGCAGTTGTATAGGGCTCTGGTGAGACCACATCTGGAGTATTGCGTACAGTTTTGATCTCCTAATTTGAGGACGGACATCCTTGTGATTGAGGCAGTGCAGCGTAGCTTCGCGAGATTGATCCCTGGGATGGCGGGACTGTCATATGAGGAAAGATTGAAAAGACTAGGCTTGTATTCACTGGAGTTTAGAAGGATGAGGGGGAATCTGATAGAAACATATAAAGTTATAAAAGGATTGGACAAGCTAGATGCAGGAAAATTGTTCCCAATGTTGGGCGAGTCCAGAACCAGGGGCAACAGTCTTAGAATAAAGGGGAGGTCATTTAAGACTGAGGTGAGAAAAAACGTTTTCACCCAGAGAGTTGTGAATTTATGGAATTCCCTGCCACGGAGGGCAGTGGAGGCCAAGTCACTGAATGGATTTAAGAGAGAGTTAGATAGAGCTCTAGGGGATACTGGAGTCAAGGGATATGGGGAGAAGGCAGGCACGGGTTATTGATTGGGGACGATCAGCCATGATCACAATGAATGGCAATGAATAGGCTGCACCTATTTTCTATGTTTCTGTGTTTCTATGTTTCTAAACAACAATATGGCAAAACAATTATATTAAACATTTTAGGTTTAGTAACGCTTTAGGTTTGGGAGCAGCTCCATCCAAGAGAGTAAGAGATTGCAGCGAATTGTGGACGCAGCCCAGACCATCGCACAAAAACCAACCTCCCTTCCATTGACTCCATCTACACCTCACGCTGCCTCGGCAAGGCCAGCTGCATAATCAAGGACCAGTCTCACCCTGGCCACTCCCTCTTCTCCCCTCCCCCATCGAGCAAGAGGTACAGAAGTGTGAAAACGCACACCTCCAGATTCAGGGACAG